>NC_057724.1:14622093-14647514 GCF_004010195.1 Chiloscyllium plagiosum
CGAGTGGGAGAGGGGGCACTGTGGGGAGTGAGGTGAACAGTGAGAGAGGGGGCACTGGGGGAGTGAGGTGAAGAGTGGGAGAGCTGGCGCAGGTATGAGGAAATCAAAGTGAGAGTGTTGGCAAGGAAGCTGCTCGAAGTGGAAGACCAACCACACCGAAGATAACTCTGTGATGACTGAGAGCTTACTTCAGAAAACTTCACCCGCTTTCCAGTGCTCTCCAGCTGCTTGGTTCTGCAATGGGAAATCCGTCTCGTTAGTGACAGACTGCATTGCTTTCAGGCATTTACAGCAATAAAAACGTGAAGCCCCTCATCCCCAAGATTCTATCTATTGCCTTGCAAGAAACTCTTGAAGATAAAAGCAGAGTCCTGGATGCCGGAAACCTGAAACAAACACAGGAAGTGCTGGAGAAATTCAACAGCATCTGGAGAGAGGGCGAAATAGTTAATGTTTCGAATTCGAAGGGGGGCGGTGCTCGGAAAGTTAGTGCTTCCAAATAAACCTGTTAGACTGTAACCTGGTGATGTGTGGTTTTTAACTTTGTCCACCCCAGTCCAACACCCGGCACCCCCACCTAATCGACTGGAAATGTTTTGTTTCCCTCTCGCTTGGCTCTGCCTTTCTCCAGCACTCTCTCTGTCGCTGTTGTTAAGAATATGACTGAATCCCGGAGATTAGGTAAGTAAATCTTCCAAAGATGTATCAGCTGAAAGAAAGGGGAACCGCTCTGGTCTTACAGAAATGCTTGTCCCATCTACCAAAGTGATGCTCGTTTATTTCCCAGTGCAGACAGAAACCTCAAGTCACCATGATGCCCCGAGTTAGCAAATGCGTGCCCTGTCTGCACTTTCTTGTGGTCGCTGGGTTGGGAGATTGTGTCCTTGTGCTGGAATGAGTGAGAGTGACCGCTTGTGTGTGTGCGCGGGAGGCTGCCTCTTGTTCTTCAATCGCCTTTTGTAGGCGTGCCTGTGATCTGAAGGCACTGGCATTTCGCCAATCCCTGGCCGCAGTTACACAAACACACACACATACAAAAGGGGGACGGCTCTCCGCGTTGCAATCTTCCCTGGCAATAACTTGCAAGCCGCAGACAGCTTAGGAGGCGCAGAGTGGAAGGGACGGTTCGGTTGGTGCAGAGCTGTCTTACACATTACACACATCAGAAAGGGGGAGAAGGTGGGGAAACTCATCAGCTGTGTCTCAACTGGAACTGCACCCGATCATGGTGAGAAGGAACCTAGCCGACTGAGATATAGGTAAGCCATTGAAGAGAAAGAGCATTCACACTCTTAAAGGTAGCATTGGAATTTGTTCCACCTCTGTAACAGAAACCGATAAATCGGCAGCATTCTCATTTACAACCTTTAATTGGCGATGTTTAGTCACAGGCATCAGACATTAATCTCCAGTTTGTTCATTGCTGGCAAAATTTACTCACATGAATCACGTTTACTTTTGTAGGTGAAATATGATCCACCCCAGGAGGTTGAAATTTTTAACTTAACTGGGAGGGTATTAAATATCACTGCCTTTTCATGCGTTGTGCACAGTTTGAGTGTGAGAGGTGAATATGGTAGTTCTGGGGAACTGCGGTGCACACTGCCTTCTGTATTATATGATGTGGAGGTGCCAGTGTTGGACTGGGGTGGTACAAAGTTAAAAGTTACACAACATCAGATTATAGTGCAACAGGTTTATTTGGAAATACCTGACGAAAGCTTGGTATTTCCAAATAAACCTGTTGGACAATAACCTGGCGTTGTGCGATTTTTAATTCTGTATCATATATTCTGTACAATACACTCACGGACAATCAGACCCGTGACCCATTTTGCAGGAAATCCTTGCAGAGCCGTCGAGTTCCAAGTGAAAGTCGGAAATCTCCGCTCGGGAAGAGCAGAGAACGCTAAGTATGGGTCAGGTCAACTGGACACCTCCCAGACAACCAGAGGTTGAAAAACAAAACATTCGTTCCCACTTGTTTCCGTAGGACATCGTTGTGCCAATGTTGTAGTCTTTTTACACAGAAGGGGAAAAGGGTGGGGGGCTTTTGAAAAGTACTGCAGAACTAATAGATGTAGTGCATAGTCAATTGGTACAGAGCCATTAATAAGATGGTAATTGTTTACCTCTATTTGAGTTTTTATATTTTGGAAATCTCCTTCTTTACAAATTGCTTTTGCCCTTGATATTTTTTTCTTTTTCTTATTTTTGACTGGCTAGTCGAGTCTCCTGAAACCAACTGGTAGAGGGACTTCTAGCTTTTCTATTCAGCTAAGCAGGGACCATGTGAAAATAAAAGTTAATTCCTGTGCTCGGTGGAGCACGGAGTGGGGCACACCATGTACCCATAACACAACGTTGTCAAGGAGAAAAGATATGACTGGTTCAGTTATGATTTGGAGGCGCCGGTGTTGGACTGGGGGTGTGCAAAGTTAAAAATCACACCACACCAGGTTATAGTCCAGCAGGTTCAATTGGAAGCACTAGCTTTCGGAGCGCCGCTCCTTCATCAGGTGGTTGTGATTCAATTATAGTTAGCTTTACTTCAACCTATCCAGGTCAATTTTACAATTTGCCAAAAACAGAAACAAGATGCAGCTGGCCCAAGATATTCAACGAAATCTCAACGAGGGAGTGAGAAAAAAGTTGAACCGACTGGCAGTTTTGTTTTCCCGTTGACTCACTGTTCATTAAAGTGTTGCACGTCGAAATGGCCCAACCCTGGGGCACCCTACTGGAATTCATTCACGTTTAAAATACCTTCACAGAACTGACTTTGTTTTTTGAAAATATCGAAAGCCAGGAATATGAAGTTGTTTTAGTTAACTGGAAATTCCATAACTGATTAGGTAATTAGTGTCTTCGAGCTCTCTTTTAAAATGGAATTATTCGATTTAAACCTCTCCTGAGTCCACAGTTTAGAAATTAATGTTATATTTGATGCTGCTCAACCTCCTGCTGGATGTAGCAGAGCTAACAACTTGCTTAAAATACAGAAAATGATTAACAATATTGCCCACTCTGGGAGAACCTTTTTCAGTCTGACGGCAGCCAACGTAATAGGAGAGTTGAGGTTACATATTACAGCAGTATTACTGCTCCCCGATGCATGATGTTTTCAACGGTGAACTCGGTTCCTACATTTTGCCCCTTTTCTTAGTCGCGCCCAACTTTAGCTCCTTCCGTCCTTTTAATTTCAGTTTCATCCATTAGAGTTACATCTATTTTATTTGTGCTTTGTCCTCAGGTTTGGTCATGCTCAACATTCATTTATTTACACTAAGTCCCATTAAGCCATCACCCCTGTGCTTGATGACCTAATTGTCCTGGCCGTTTCACAACTTCTTGATTTTAAAATTCTCATCATTGTTTTCAAGTTCCCCGTAGCCTCACCCTTCCTCTTTCTGCAACTTCCTCTCGTCCTCTGACCCTCCAAGATGTACATATTCCTTCAATTTTGGAATAAAGACAGAAATTGCAGGAGAAATGCAACAGCAATAGTGGAAAGGAAGCAGAGTTAACGTTTTGGGTCCAATGACCCTTCTGCAGAACTATTAGTGAAAAGGTGGTTGTACAGGCTGCAGAGGAGGGGTTGGGGCTGGCTGGCAGGGTAAAGGAGTAAGAAAATAGGCAGAAATGGAGCCCAGACAGGCAGGGCATGATGGTTAGGATGGATCGTGATGAGCCAGGGAGAAATAAAATTTGATAATGGATACCATTATTGTGTGGAAATTGGTTGGCTTGCTGAAATCAGCCCATGTGGTCAGAGGGCTGGGAGTGGTGGGTTTGGAGTAAGGATTTGGAGAAGTTGCACAGATTCTAAAATGATTGAACGTGATATTGAGTCCGGAAGGCGGCCTCAGTGGAAAATGAGGTGTTGTTCTCCCAGCTTGCACTCAGCTTTCCTGGAGCACTTGCAGCAAGCCTGAGACTGAGATGTTGGCCAGGGAACACCGTGGTGTGTTGAAGTGGCGGGCAACTGGAAGCCCAGGGTCATTTTTGCAAGCAGAATGTAACTGTGCTGCCACGTGGTCACCCAGCCTGTGTTTCACCGCCCAAACATGGAGGAGACCACACTGTGAGCAGCGAAAACAGCAGACAAGATTGAGTGAGGTGCAGGTAACTCGCTGCTTCACCTGGAAGATATGTCAGGGGCTTGGGAAGGTGAGGAGGGAACAAGTAAATGGGCAAGTGTTAGACTTTCTGTGATTGCATGGGAAGGTGAGGTGAGGCTGTGGGGGAGGGATTTTGGGAATGGAGGAGGAGTTGATTAGGGTATCCAGAGGAAACAGTCCTTGCAGAATGCTGACAAAGGAGGGGAAGGGAATATGTGTCAGGTGGACCAATTTTGGTCTCTGAAACATTCCTGATTTTAATCACACCAGCATTTGTGGCTATTCCTTCAGCTCCTCAGATTCTAATTCTAGAATTCCCTCCATGTGTTCCTTTTAAAAAAAACCCATTCAAACCTTAACATTTGGCTAAGATTATTTCTCATTTGTCTTAATATCTCCTTATATGACTTGATATCAAATCTTGTTCTATAACTCTGCAAATATTTTACTGTCTTCAAGGCACTTTATAAATACAAGTTGTTATAAACATCTGTTCATTTTCTGTCTAAGGCTTGTTCTGCAAACAACTCAGATTAGGTACTTAGTAATACTAATGAGACCTGTATTGATTCTTCAGATTTACTGTCACCTGTCATTACATTACATTGTAATCCTGCACAGTTAAATTTCATTTCAACCATGCCTTAATCACGTCATGAGTTTGTTTCTTTGTATCAAATTTCATTTTCTGCTCAGGTGTGATACCATTTCTAACACTCTGTTTGAAGCTGTTTAAAATGTTTCTGACTCTACCTTGGAGTTTCTGTTGTCAGAGTTTTGGACTTACATTCTCGATAATTTTTTTAAAAAATCCATTTTCTTCCTGCTCAGAGCTTTTTCTCCCGCCTCCTAGGTTACTGACTTCCACGAGTGATATGTTTATCTGGTTTCTGCACATGTCCAATGGTCTTTGTACAAATTGTTCACAAACCTGTGAAAGCAAATCATAAATTTCTGATTTGTATATTCCAACTTTCACAACAAGGCTCTGGCATCTTGTTCTTGGCTGTCGTTAATCTTTCATAAGCATCACCTCCTCCTACGAGTCAACCCACCATCAGGAAACAGCCTGTCAGTGGGAGTGGTGATTACAAACCCCTCCCTTTGCTGCTGTTATCACCTTAACCTCATCTCATGCAAGTCCATCTTCTGCATCATGATTGATGAGAAATTGCCCTTGACACCCAGAAGAATATAATGTGATTCCTGGCAATATAGATGCCCCATAGGAAACCCAAACCTGATGCAACACAGGAATTCTGAGGAAAAGGGAGAGTGGCATCCTTACAGTAGAAAGTGATCTGGAGTTAGCAGTAGAGGAGCTAATCATCTTGCAATATTCATGTCTTTGAAAGAAAAGGAATAAAATATATCTGCCTCCCCCACTCAGACTCATTTTCCTTTGTGGTGTAAGTTTTGCCTAACATTGGCTATGGTTCTGGTTGAAATAAAGCAGTGCCGTCTAAGTAACTTATTCAAGCTAACTCTGCTGGTTAGACATGGAAGAGGGAAAGGGCAGGTAATTGGTATTTATTTAGACTGCTGCAAAATTAAGTTGATACGGACACCGTGGGTCAACTGACTACATTATGCACTTAGATTTATGCAGTTAAGTGACTTGGCATGAGTTGCTATAAGTGAGTTATGTAAAAATAGACATCCAAGCCTACCCAATGAAAAGAAAACGGACAGTAAATTATATGAAAAGATTCTTGTCATTCAGTTGCATTAATTTCTATTCATACCATTATTGTACAGAATATAATATTGAACGGCCCAGCATTTGCTACAGCATATTTTGCCTTAATTTTAATTTATTTTGGACTAAGCATTATTGTTGAAAATAATACACTTAACAGAAATGTTGGACTTGAAGATCAGATCCTCAGGCTGTGCCAAATGTCTCATCAACAAATGAAATCGCTTTCCCGTTATGGAGACAAACAAAACAGGCTAGTTTCCCACAGCAGAGTACTACCAAGAATGACTGAACACTTTCACTCATTAATCTGTTTTTGATTGAGGATAGTGGTTGACCTAGGAATCTCTCTATCCTTTTACACACACCTTTAGAGACTGAAGACCTTAGACTTATTTAAGATCTTATCTAAAAGAGATTATTTCGACCAATACAGCACTCAAGTAATGACAGAAACCAGAATAGTGACGATGGCCTTTTCTTAAATTTGTTTCATTGACAGTGAAAAATTTACAAGCTGACAATTACACCTCAGCAAATCCCTATTGAAAACAATGTCTGTATAACACTGTATAATTAATACTGTATAATGAAAGCAAAGTGCTGTGGATGCTGGAGATCCAAAATATAAACAAAAACTCAGCAGGTCGGGCACCTTCTGCAGACAGAGAAGTAGACAGTCAACTGTCTCTTCTTTGTGGAGAAAGTGAGGTCTGCAGATGCTGGAGATCAGAGCTGGAAATGTGTTGCTGGAAAAGCGCAGCAGGTCGGGCAGCATCCAGGGAACAGGTCTCTTCTTTGTAACAACTCTGTGGATGATTGCTTACAAAATCTAAACACCATTGCATCTTATGGAAGCGATCATGACTAAACTTGTGATAATGCGCTCTTGTAATATTGGCTAACTACATACTTTTGAAAGGTTACTGAAATTCTAAAGAAGACAGTTTCCTTTTCACACTTTGGTGTTAACTATTAAGCAAATAAAGCACATGACTCAGGAAATGAAAGGCACAATACACAAAAATTTACAGTAACTCATTTCTCATTTCTTCTCCATTGTTAGGATTTTAAGTACTTAAAATCTTGAAATTCTGGTGAGGGCTCTTGAAGGTTGAATACACAGTTCTTGTCAAAGATATTAAAAGTAATTTCTGTTAAGAATTGAAGAGTAGTTGGCAAAGAAAATGGTCATCTCCAGTATAAGGAACTACCACTTGTATGGTAAGTTGCTTTAAGTAGAGAGTAGAAAAGATAGAAAGTAGAAATACAAAAAGAGAAATCAAATCCAAGCATTAATTGAAATTACTTATCTTGGCAGTTTCAGATGAATTGTCAGTTGCAGAAATTTTTGAATCAATTTGTTCAAATGAGTTATGCCACACCTCTCGAACAGATGGGACTTGAGCCCACACCTCTTGGCTCTGAGGCAGGCACAGTACCATGTGCCACAAGATCCCTATTTGTCAATTGTCAGCTCACCTCAAGATGGGAAGGACAATCCTTCATTATTATCTGTTCATACCTCAACCTCCTCCTCTGCCACTTTGGAGGCTGAGGAGTGACCTTATAGAGGTTTATAAAATCATGAGGGGCATGGATAGGGTAAATAGACAAAGTCTTTTTCCTGGGGTAGGGGAGTCCAGAACTAGTGGGCATGGATTTAGGGTGAGAGGGTAAAGATATAAAAGAGACCTGAGGGACAACATTTTCACACAAGAGGGTGGTACGTATATGAAATGAGCTGCCAGAGGAAATGGTGGAGGCTGGTATAATTACAGCACTTAAAAGGCATCTGGATAGGTATATGAATAGGAAGAGTTTAGAGGGATATGGGCCAAGTGCAGGCATATGAGATGAGATTAGGTTGGGATATCTGGTCGGCATGAATGAGTTGGACTGAAGGGTCTCTTTCAATGCTATACATCTCGATGAGTACTGAAAACAATCAATTAAAAATCACAGAAACAGGGATCTAAGCACTTGTGGTCAGATGACTCACCATCACTGAATAGACATTTTTGCTTTCACCTATTAATAGATATGGGAGCAATCTGGCAGTTGTTGTTGTTGCCTTCAATCTTCCAAACAGCATTGCATTAAAGGGGGGAAGGGGGGGAGGGGAGTGGTTCCGCTTCTAACCTTGGTCATGTCTCGTACTCGGTTCTGCTTGACTCCACATGAACGACTACAAATGTCTCTGGTTTCAGCCTTGTGGAACAATCACAGTCAGAACAGAGGGAGGGGGGAGGCACAGAATGTAAAATTGTGAGGAAGAGGTAACATAATGACACAGAGTACCAAAGCCAATGTCTTATCCTGTGACAAATCATTGACAATCGAGTAAGAGTGTTGGAATCTTGAGTTGAAAGACATAAGTATAGGCCTCATTTTGTCTTGTTGGCTTGAGGGCAAACATTCAATGGAGATCAGTTTTGCTACAATTAGATGTAAATCAGAGGCCGAGTTAAATAGTTCACTTTCTCATATCAGACGCCTGAGATAGCTGTCAATGTAGGTCATCTGCCTTCTTTGAGAATAGTGCAATTATTGGAAGGAAATTGTTTCAAATGGTGAATGATTCTTTTAGTACATTAGATTATATCAAGTAAGCAACACTCTCTTGAGACACATTCAAAAGTTAGAAAATGTCATCGCTTTCTGCCACTGCACCCACATTCCTGTTGTCTAATTCGATATAATTGCAATTATTTTTACCAGTCATAACGACAGGAATTGAATTAAGTTTGTGGTAAAAATTGGCAAATTTCAGATCATTTTGCTTATTTGAAAATTTTATGTTGACCAGTCCTTTTAGTAAACACTAAAAGTAGTAACTACTCTCATATTCACATCATGTTGCAAGCCCTAATACTTATGAAGAAGGTGAGACTTTTACATTTTGCCAGTTTAAATCTATCAGGGACTGTAATGGCTACTTTATTTCTCATCTGTCCATTTGTGTCCAGTGATGTGTGTTGTGTGTGATCAAGACAGAATGGGCAGACTGCCATTGTCCATATGTTCATGTCCTTTTCTGATAGAGTTCTGGATTTGATTGCTTTCTTCACCAATGGGGTTCTGTTTGTACTCGAGCAAGGAGCATTCTAAATCTTTATTCTGATTGGGATAATAGTAAGTAATCCGTGCAGTCAGGATATGAGTTGTTAGCCAATTCTGTTGCGATCAGTATTCTTTTTTAATCACTGCCAAATAAGGCTCAGAAAGTTTAACATTGTGTTTGACTTTGAAGTTTCAGAATTGTACATAACCAAACTTCAGAACTATGAACACTCACTCTTACCAGTTAGTCAGTCTAAAAGTGAATTTCAATGCTCAGTGTGTAAAGGCCTCTACATTTTAAATAACAAGTTAAAAGTAGTGGAGTATTCATTCCAATGCAACGTCTGTTTAGTCAGATTGAAAAGCGATCTAGAAAGAATATCACAAATGAAGATTTAAGTAATTGCTGCACACTGAAGATTATCCACATAAATAATGCCTTTTTTAGTGTATAAGTAGAGATATGCTTCCAAGATCATTTCAAATGTTAACCTGCAAAAGCCACCATCCAGCAACGTTCATGAATTAGTGACTCTTCAGTGTTTTTCATAGTAAAAATTGATGTAAATGACCATGCTGGAAAGTTGCCTTTTTCATTTCTGAACAAGAGAAAGTGAACCCAGTTTGTTTTATTTCTGCATGGGTATTATCTGGCGGAAGGGACAGGATGCTTATGATAAAGTATTTTCAAACTTTTGATTACATGCAGTTACTTCCACAATAGTGTCAACCTGTGGTTGTATAAATTGATGCAGTTTACATGACTGAAATACAACAGTTTCCCAAATTTTTAAAATTATCTTTAATTCTCTAAAGTGAGTAAAATCAATGTGATTATTCACCAAATTCACCAAAAAAAACCGACACTGGGTCAAAATTGTGGAATTCCCTCCCTTAAGGCATTGTGGGACAACCCACAGCAGCTGGACTGCAGCGGTTCAAGAAAGCAGCTCATCACCACCTTTTCAAGGGCAACTAGGGACAGGCAATAAATGCTGGCCGAGCCAGTGACACCCACATCCCACAAGTGAATTAAAGAATTATCTTGCAATAGCTTGCATGTTTATTACTGCCATCTGGTGGCACCTTTTAACATTCACCAAAGCTTTGATAACCTCCAGATCCTTCCTGAGCAGCTCAGGGTCTCTAAGGTTTTCAGTTTTTGTTTTAGATGTCCAGTCTCTGCAGCTTTATGTTTGTATCTTTGAGCAGAGTTTAAGTATAGGTGATGAGGCAAAACTCAGCAGAACAATGGAAAGCAAAAATGTTTTTTGTGCAGAATAATAGTCTGAAGAATATCATAAAAAGAATTGATTTTTTTTCAGCAGATTAATCTTATAGTAAGAAAGGAAGCAGCAACCATCCATTCTGCCTGAAGGAGAGTTTGATTCTTTTAAGAAGCCTGACAGCATTGTATGGTACGTCAGTAGACAATCCTGGCAGCAGGCACCTAATTATAAGCCTCTCCTGACCTATGTGACATTCTGAGCACATCACATTTACTCGTCTGACTGCATGCCATTTCCTGTAGGTTAACGCCTTTTGGCAGAGGTACCACCAAGCAGCCAGTGAGCTGTAACACCAGGTTGGCACCAGTTGTGGCTTAGCAGTTAATACACTGAGCTCTCTCTCTAAATGTCAAGACTTCAAACTTATAAAAGCCAGAACCTGTCCACCATCTACAAGGCACAAATTGGGAATGTGATGGAAAATTCCCCACTTGCCTGGATAGGTGCAGCCCAAATAACACTCAAGAGACCAGCCAGGACAAAGCAGCTCATTTGATTGGCACTGCATCCCTAAGCAACTATTCCCTCCACCACTGACGCTCAGTACCAGCAGTGTGTACCATCTACAAGATGCACTGCAGAAATTTGCCATAGATTCTTAGACATTACCTTCCACCTAGAAGGATAAGGGCAGCAGATACATGGGAACACCACCTGCAAGTTCACCCTTCAAGCCACTCACCATCCTGACTTGGAAATATATTGCAATTCCTTCACTGTCACTGGGTCAAACTTCTGGAATTCCCTCCCCAAAAGTGTTGCAGATCTACCCACAGCACATAGTCTGCAACGGTTCAAGAAGGCAGCTCACCACCACCTTCTCAAGGACAACTGGGGTCAGGCAATAGATGTTAGCCAGCCAGCAATACCTGCATCCCATAAGAAAATGAACAAAAAGAGGCTGCTACTCCAGTGCAGGGTTGACACAATGTTGCGCTGTTGGAGGTGCCATATTTCAGATCAGACATCAAAAGAAGATTTATAGGACCCCACAACACTATTTTGGAGAGGAGCAGATCAGTTGTTCCTGATAGCCCTGGCAATACTTATCCTTGAGCCAACATTGTTTAAACAACTGGCCGTGATTATAGAACCCAAAATTACTTACTGTATGTGCTACAACAGTGACTGCATTTCAAAAGTGCCTCATTGATTGCAAATCACTTGAATGTTCCCATGAAAGGTGCTATAAAATTACAAGTTATGTTTGTTATCAATTCCCTGAAAGCCTCACAGAATAGAAAACGCGAATCTGTAAAGTAAAATTTCCAGCTGAAGCCTTGTAAAATGTCAATGAATTAACACTGGTAGTAATTTGTGATAAATTTGGTAATATCATAATTCAACCTTGCCACTATTCATTGGTAAAGGATTGCTTTTGTGATAAGTTATTGAATGTTTACATTTAATGACTGTTAATAACAAGAACTGGCTGCATGGCTAATAACGTAATTAATGACTTTTAATATTGGGGAGAGTAGGTTCAGTCATTTGAGGTTTAATGTAGAGGAATTTTGATGCTTCTCAAAATGGACATTTTGTTTACAATAAAGTGAAGAGAATAAGGGGCACACATAAGGAACAAATTATCTTGTCTTCATCAATCATAATCATAATTAGAGTCATATAGCATGTAAACAGACTCTTTGATTCATCCAGCTTATGCTGAAATTAATCCCAAATTAAACTCATTCAACGTATCTCCAAACCTTTCCCATTCATGTATCTATCCAAATGTCTTCTAAATGTAGTAATTGTGTCAACATCCACATCCATCTCTTTATGTAAAAAAGTGTCCCTCAAGTCTTTTTTAAATCTTTCTCCTCTCACCTTAAAAATGCACCACCTTGACTTGAAACCCCCTATCCTGGTGAAAGGACACCAGGACTTTTTGCACAGTTTTATCCTTTAAATGCGCCACTGAGAAGGTAAGTTATAGGAAGATAGGCCACAAAGTTGATCACACAAAGTATTAGGATATTTCAAATACAAGGAGCATTTCAAATCTGCTTTAAGAAAACAGATGGCCTTTTACAGCGAAAGCAAAACCTTCCTTTTATCTTCTATTCACATTTTAATAAATGACAATATAGCGTTTGTCTTCCTTAATCGATTACTGTTCCTGCATTCTAACTTTCTGTAATTTACGTACTGGGACACCCAGATCCCTCTGCATCTCCATGTTCTGCAATCTCTTTTAAAAGAGAGAGTAGGAGTGCAAGGAGAGGCAAGGACTTGTGGAGAGCAGGGAGCGAAGAGAGTGCAGAGAGAGAAGGAACTTGGAGTGAGCATAGGGAGAACTGGAGCTGGGGGAGTGAAGGGAAAGCAGGAGCTCAGGTAGCATGAGGACAGCAAGAGCGGGGGAGGGCTTTGATCACATATAGAGTAGGCCATCTAGGACTGTGATGAAGTGAAATTTCTTCCCCCCCCCAAACAGTAGCAGAGACATACAGCGTGGAAACGATGAGTCTGTGGATGAGGACAAAACATTGAATGTTTTCAAGAAGAAGTTTTATACAGTTCTTAGAGCTAAAAGGATCAAAATGAGGAGAAAGTGGGAACTGAGTACTGACTTGAATGTTCAGCCATGATCATAATGAATAGGATCAAAGGGTTGAATGGCCTACTGCTGTTTCTACTTTCTATGTTTCGATGTTGAGGGACATTTTTAATGAAAGAAATAGAGGGGTAAGGCTGTTTTCCCTCAGACCTATGGCAATCTTTCTTTCTCACTGTAACTCAAATACCAGTGGTTTATTTATCCCCAAAACCAGAGTCACATCACCCCCATAGACTCTGCATCTCCCAGAAAGCTATCTGTATTCTTCACAAAAGCATCATTTCAGATAAAGTCAACCAAATGTCCTTTGCTTTGAAAACTGTTCTTTTTGTTAACTAGAGATATATACATATGTCCGGCTGATAACATTCTGATTAATATTGCAGAGAACATTCTGTTTTAGCACAATAAATAATAATATACAAAAAGCGCTGGAAAAACTCAGCATCAAACTGAAGAAGACTCCATATCAGACTCCAATTGTTGATTCTGTTTCTGAATCCACAGACACTACCAGACTTGCTGAGTTTCTCCAGCATTTTCAGTTTTTATTTCAGATTTCCAGTATCCATAGTATATTACTTTTGCACATCCTTGTAATATTGTTCTGTCTGCATGTGAGTGCAATGATCTGAAGGATGATAGAATATTATACATGCTGTCATTGCGTGTGTAAGCCAGAGGTTTCAATAAGACTGGTGCCATTATACTGTGACTCAAAGACTTACTCAATTCATTCAAGTCCATCACCCTTCTCAAAAAAACACCTCTTTCCAGAGATACGGGGAAAGAATATGACTTATTTGATAACTGTTTCTGTGCAGTGAGATTCTAGCTGTCACAAACATGATAAACTTGGGGAGAAAAAGTGTTTTTTTAAATTTTATAATGGACCAAACATGTACACCAGAACAATGTCTGAAACTCACTCTATAGCATCAATAATCCTGTAAGCATTGAACATCCTGACAGCAGACACCAAATGTTGGCATAGAATGGGAAATGTCACAGAAAGTCAGTCAAACATTGTGATGACAACATGTGAGCTTTATAGACTTCAAGCATGTGTCTCATGCAAGAGTCTGAATAACAGAAACATAAACAATGGATTTATAACAGCATCAGTTTTTGTTGATGTCTTGTAAACATGTTGTGCAACCAGAAAACATTTGAGTCAGTCAGATATTTTAGAAGTAAAAGCACTTGTTTGTCAAATAATAATGAAGGATATTGTGGACAGCAAGCACCTTACTGTCCAGCTGCAACATGGACTATTCAAGCTGGGAAGGGAAGAAGACCTTGTTACAGCCTTGTTTCAAACATGGACAGAAGAGCTGAATTCCAGAGGTGAGGTGAGAGTGACAGATTTGACATTTCACCGAGTGTGGCATCAAGGAGCCCTGGAAAAACTGGACTCAGTGAAAATCAGGGGGCAAACTCTTTGGTGGGTAGACTCGTATAGGAAAGTGGTTGTTGGGGGTCAGCCATCCCAACTCTGCAGGGGTTCCTCAGGGTAGTGTCCTAGCCCAACCACCTTCAACTAATTCGTCAATGACCTTCTCTCCATCAGAAGTGGGGATGTTCACAGATGATTGTACAATGTTCAGCACCATTCATGACTCCTCAGACACTGAAGTTGTCCATGTGCAAGTCAACAAGATCTGGACAATATCTAGGCTTGAGCTGACCAATGGCAAGTAACATTCACGTCACACAAATGCCAGGCTATGACCATCACCAATAAGACACACTCTAACCACTGCCCCTTGGCGTGGTGTGCCCAATGGTGTTACCCATTACCAACATCCTGGGAATTATCATTGATCAGAAACTCAAATGGACTCACCACATAAACACAGTAGCTACAAGAGCAGTAGAGACACTAGGAATACTGTGACAGGTAACTCACCTCCTGATTCTTCAAAGCATATCCACCATCGGAAAGGCACAAGTCAGGAGTGTGATGGAATGCTCCTCACTTACCTGGATGAGTGCAGCACTCAAGAAGCTTGACACCATCCAGGACAAAGTAGCCCGCTTGATTGGCACCACATCCACAAATATCCACTCCTTCCATCACTGACGCTCAGTAGTAGCAGTGTGTACTATCTACAAAAAGCACTGTAGAAATTCACCAAATATCCTCAGACCGCACATTTCAAATCCATCTCGAAGGACAAGGGTAGCACATATATAGGACCACCACCCACTTCAAATTCCGCTCTAAGCCACTCACCATCCTGACTTGGAAATATAGCGCTTTTCCTTCAGTGTCACTGGGTCAAAGTCCTGGAATTCCCTCTCTAAGGCATTGTGAGTCAACCCACAGCAGGTGGACTGCAGTGGTTCAAGAAGGCAGCTCACCACCACCACCACCTCAAGGGCAGCTAGGGATGGGCAATAAATGCCGGCTCAACCAGCAACACCCACATCCCCACAAAATGAACGCATTTTTAAAATTAGTTCTATGGGATGCATAAGGTCCACAGCCATGTCATTCAAGTCATGCTGGGTAACCCTCCCAACCTGCAGCTAGGAGATGTCAGGGAAAACTGCAGCTCTCAGTCCCTGATTGAGAGTTTGGAGTGAAACAGACATTCTCATTTTCTGATCGCTGTGGGTATGTCATTTCAAGAACGGAATCAGTGAAGATCACAACACATGCAAAAAAGATGCTGGCTTTCTGAAACAACTATGCATCGATGCAGTAATTACTTTGGAATTACTTAACGTCATGTAGCACAGAAACAAATTCCTCAGCACTAAAGCTCTGTATCAGTGTTTTTGCTCCACACCCAAGTGCTCCCACCTTATAGCAAGTCACATTACCAACACTTCCTTTTATTCTTCTCCCTAAATATACTTATCTAGTGTTCCCTTCAACGCATCAATCATTCCATGCTACAGAATCTAATCTGCAGCTTTTCATGAACAAAGAAAGTTCTTCATTCACCAGAGGGCTCTGTCAATAAAACATCCGGATTTGTTTATCTGAATTCTAGTGACAAAGACCAAAGATTTTCTTGTATGATGAAGGAGCCACTCCTTTTTAGTTAAGGAGAGGCATCATTCTCTTGGTAGTGTGATCAAAGTCTCTCAGTTATCTTCAGTGTAACCTCGCAGCTTGTCAAACATTTACTCAAGTTTTATTAAGTATGAGCAGCCACTGGAAACAAATCGGGAAAACCGAATCCAATGGAACAATAATTGTACAGAACGTCGGGACTTTGGATAAATAGGAAGATGCTAATTATTAGATTAGATTACATTAGTGTGGAAACAGGCCCTTCGGCCCAACAAGTCCACACCGACCCACAACCCACCCATACCCCTACATTTACCCCTTACCTAACACTACAGGCAATTTAACATGGCCAATTCACCTGACCTGCACATCTTTGGACTGTAGGAGGAAACTGGAGCACCCGGAGGAAACCCACGCAAACACGGGGAGAACGTGCAAACTCCACACAGTCAGTCACCTGAGGCAGGAATTGAACCCGGGTCTCCAGCGCTGTGAGGCAGCAGTGCTAACCACTGCTGCCCAACCATAATAAGTAATTTGGAAACAAATCAACCTGTGGTGGTTTTCTGAGATTCAGGTAGTTGGATAGTGAATATTCACTCATTTTCACACCATCAAAGGAGTGGGTTGATTGTAACCCAGGTCAGTTCTGACTTTCTTTATTAACTGATTCACAAGTTGGGTGTGCATGGTGAGTAGTACATGGCTATTCTTTAAGGTTGCATTTGAATCTATCAAATGGGTATTGACTTTCGCTAATGCAAAGTGGTATATCTGCAAGCACGCCAGCTATATTTGCAATGAAATCTGACAATCCACTATCGTATTTTAGCAATAAGCAAAGGAGAAAACACCAACTTTATAACCATTTCAAGAAGGCAGTACAACGACCGGTTTGTTTTGGTCAATCACCCTTTGTTACATTGTATGTTCTTTCTTTAGATATTGAAAGTTTCAAACCAGTTTAGCAAGTATTAAACCAAAAGGACAGTCTGTTTTGGCAGCTTTTAAAAATTTTTAATGTGACTCATAACTTTTTAAAAAAAAACTTAGGCATTCAAAGAGACAGAGTGTACAGAACAGCAGTAGAGTGAGGATAAATAGAAAAGATTCATTACTCTCTTCCCTGTTGCAACTAAGATTTTAGACATCCTTTTCTTTTTATCTCAGCAGCACATGTGCAGGACATTTGTTAAAGGATCAGGAATTGGTTACTGGTTCTCGTCCAACTTGCATTTTAATTTAGCCCCATCTTCCTCTCCCTATCTCTCTCTTGCCTTTGCTGGTCTGCATTGCCCTTAGCTGACTTTGCAGGTAAATTAATCAGTTAGAACATGCAGAGATTTTTTTAAACTTTTGGAGATTAATAAGTGAAATGGCCACTGGTGATTTGGCAATGGGAAAAATCATTCAGTTGTGTATAATAGCACTTCTGGTTACTGGGTGTTTTTGTGCTATGGTAGTGTCCATACCTCAGGGCCAGGAGACCCGAGTTCAAGTCCTGTTAGTTCCAGAGACGTGTAAGAATATCTCCGAAGAGGTTGATTAATAAATGTCTGAAGTGGTTACTTTACAAATCCTACCTGCTCCGAGAGGTGTGTTGTAACATCTCTGAACAGGTTGATTAGAAAATATTGGAAGTACAAGCTTTCAGAGTGCTGCTCCTTCATCAGGTAGCGAGTGACCAACTATCTAACGAAGAAGCAGCACTCTGAAAGCTTGTACCTCCAAATAAACTTGTTGGCCTTTAACCTGGTGTTGTGATTTTTAACTTTGACAATCCCAATCCAACACTGGCATCTCCGCATCATAAAAAATATTGAACAGTCGGTTGTCTAATGTGCTCAATCTTTTTCTCCTGGTATTTGCTTCAAGCCTCTGCTATATGTCACTTGGAGCATGGCACATGAAGCTTAACAGAGCCTGCTTTTGGTGGCTGTTGTTAGCAGGAGACTGCCTCTCTTTTCTCTCAGACAGAACCATGTATTCTATTTCACATTCACAAGAACTGAGAGGCAAATCCTGTTTTGTAGATCTCATTCAAAAGGCGGCACTTCTCTCTGTGCAGTATTTGATGGGCTTGACTGCACAGAGATTTGAGGTAAAACTGTGCATCCCAGTTTTGTAATGAGGCTCAAATCCATCACTTTCTGATTCTGAAGCAAGAGTGTATGACTGGAGCCAAACTGCCCAGTGGCTGACTGATTGTGGATTTTTGCCTCATTTATATTATGAGCCACTGCAGTAACCTTTCAGTGGTACAGCACAAGAGCAACATGCATTTTACAGAAACTGTAAAATTAAACAAAACATCCCAAGGTGCTTCTTCAAAGCATTACAAGGTCCAGTAACCCTTCCTCAGAACTGATGGTAGCTGGGAAAATGTTGGTTTATGTGCAGAACATAGGGAGGGGTAAAGGGAGGAAGCTGGGACATCACAGGATGGGTCAGCTCAGAGAGCACTGGATGGGTCAGCTCAGAGAGCACTGGATGGGTCAGCTCAGAGCACTGGATGGGTCAGCTCAGCACTGGATGGGTCAGCTCAGAGATGAATGGTTGGGTCAGTTCAGACATCACTGGGTCAGCTCAAATACTAAGGCATGTATCAGCTGGGATATCTCTGGATGGATCAGGTGGGTCTTTCAGCTGGCATAACACCAGCTGTATCAATTGGGATATCAATGGGAATGTCAGCTGGATCTATCAGCTGGGATATCACCAGGGGTACTAATTGGTATATCGGGAAGTCTGCCAGCTGGGAAACTACCTATTCCTTTCTCCTGTTACCTCTTACTATCACTTACTCAAGTTTTCTTTTGCCCTGGCCTGCTGTCCATAATCTCCTGTTTACCTTTCATTTTTCTCTCTCTGGGCTCCCATCTTCACCTATCTGCTCACCTTTCATCTTAGCGCCCCTCACCCCCACCCCAAAGACTTCACCTATGGCATAAAAATAACTCTTTTTCTCGCAGCTAACAGTTCTGATGAAGAGTCATTGGACTCTGCTTTCCTCCCACAGATGCGATCAGATCTGTTGAGTTTCACCAGCAATTTCTGTTCTTCTTTCAGAATTCCAAAACTGTCATGGAGAAAAGATATAAGGTTGCAAATTACCATAGAGAAAACATAACAATGATACTAGAATTTGCTTCATTGAAATGCATATTTTCCATATTTATTTTCAAGTGATCTGCTTCTCTTTTTTTTGTTTATGATGTCTTGTACATGCTACTTTCTTGTCATGGAGCATGTTTGCAGAATTTCCCATAACCATTTATGGAAAGAAATTAATGTTTAGATGCTGTGATGTAATCACATTGTATGTGCTGGTCTGCAGTCCATATTTGACAGTACAGTGGACAGATTGCTCAGTTACACTGAGCCTGTGCAAGCTCTTTGAGTGATGGAGCCCCATGCCACCCCTATACCAGAAGGATTGACATGATGATGTAAACATCTTTGAGAAAATATTTGGATTTGAAGGATAAGCATTGGATTTTGTTGTGAAGTTAAACAACTTTGAGGGAAAACAAGCAGATTTATTTTTGTTGTTATTCTTGGTGAATGGACAAGCCCACCCAGGCTGCATTTTTAATCCATGAGCAAGTATCCTGATGCCATTAATGGTTAACCATACAGTGTGATACTGAAGTCATGTGGTCACTGAGGCATTTGCATTGCATGACTTAATGAGTGAACCATGTTTGCTTCTTATAACAATTCCGCAGCTTCCTTAGTCTACATTCTCTTCTGGCAGCCCGCAAGCGATCAGATTTTTTCAGAATTCAAGGAGATGAGAGATAGGAGCGGACAGAGATTATGTGGCTTATTGAGCAGACTCCGACATTCACGTGGCTGATCTGAGACTTCAACTTCACTTTTCCACCTTCTCCAAGCCCCGAAATATCCCTTGATTCTCCAAGATGCTAAAATTCAGTCAGGTGTAGCCTTAGGTATATTCAATGGTGCTCCTACCATTAGGCACTGGCATTAGCATGATGCCACCGCCTCATCTAACAACTGCCCTGCAAGCCCTTTCATAATCCTGAAACTTTCAATGGGATCATGTCTCATTCTTCTAAGCTCCAGAGAGTATAAACCCAATTTATTGAGCCTGTGAGGAAGACAGAGTGGGCGGGCATTGTGGTGTGTAAATAGATGAGTGAATCAAACAATTGAGGGTACTACTACCAGCACCATGAGATCAATTTGCTGTTGCATCTTGAGGTGATTGGGCACCTTGTTCTTGACAACATTAGACTGAGATACGCAGGAAAACATACATGAAGAACCCATTTGGTGCTAGGTTTACACCTCCTGCTTAACTAACTTTGGAGTCAGATTAGAAATCCCCTCCCTGCTCTGTGTTGATTGTTAAGGACCAGACCAGACCCCCTCAAAATATTTTAAGAAGGCAGCCCAGACCCTACATTTTCTTATTTTACATTTTCTTTATTTTAAAGAAGGGAAGTGCTGTGTTCCAGTTGTGGTGCAACTAGTCAAACTACTCGACATTAAGCAAAATGCAATTCATTTAAATACTATGGTTCAAATATAAACAAAAGAAAGAGGAATTTAGAATAACTTAACTATTGGAAAATTTAACCGAGTGATAGATACAGTACCTTTTACTGTTCCAATGCAGAAACATCCCATAAACTCATCCCATAAACTCACAAAAGGCAAATTCAGACACAATTCTGACATGCAGTTCTCCAATCTAGGAGGAAACAACATCAAGAGAGAGTTCAGAGAAACTCACTGAACTCATTCACTGAAGCTTCCAACTCTTCCAAAATCCCAAACAGCTTCTGACTGCTATTGCTAAAAAAAACCCAGAAAACCTGGTCTGTGAAAGCTGGCCACGCCCATTCAGGCTTTCTTACATTTGGTAAACTCACAGGTCTCGACAGGTCTGTAACCTGTTGCTTCTGCATTTGCAGGCTCTGGGAGGTCATCTGATATATTACCATGTACCTGTTTTGCTCCTCTAAATCCTCTCTCTATTCACTGCCTAAGTTGCAGAAGACAGGCACCTTTGAGTAACTCCAACTTCCAGGGTCATCCCCTAACTCTTCATTATTTTTTGTCAAGCTTGATGCCGTATCTTTAATCCTTGAAGTGCAACTGTTCCTGCATTTTGCAAATGTCGAATCGCCTCACCTCCAGGCATTAAATGCAAGGCCACTAACCATAACACTACTGTTTTGAACTTCCTGAAGGTGCTGAGAAGGTACTTTTAAAGTTATGCTTTGCAGTTAAACATTATTTTTTTAAAATGTTATATCTGCATGCATTTAACCAGCCAAAATTCCTTGCATCTCATGTGTTGAGGTTATGTACAGTTTAACTATGGGGAGGAAATTATTATCTGATATCACTTGACAAATAGTCAACCTTTTTGTATCAATTATCCCACTGCAATTTTAATGCAAGTACAGCTAATCTGCCAAACATTTCCATCAGAATAGCAGTGAGAAAAATTTGATAGAAACTAGAGCAATAATATTTATATAAGGTTGGATGGACTGAATATTTTGTTTCTTCTTGTTACTGTAAATATACATGGAACTACAAGGGTACACAGATCTTGTATTGGTTTAATGTTGTTGCTTGAAAAACTTACTATTTTTGGATGTCCATCTGAATCCCAATAGTTACACAATTTCTTTATAAAAAGTCCACTTCCCCAGATGGTTCTTAAATCAGTTCACCTGAGCACACAAAACATATTAGAATAGTACTTTTAAAAAAAGAAACAACATTGAATTCCTATAGTGTGCTAAACATTAATTCCATGTTTCATTGAATGAATCACCACAGCTGCAGCTTCAAATTAAAAAAGAAAATCAGTCATTTTGTCCCCTACATCACTCACCGCTATCTCAAATCTGTATCAGGGTCTGTTAGAGGTTTTTAACACATGCAAGTTTTTAACACATCAGGAATTGGAGACAAACAGAACAATTCATAAAAGCACCATTTGCTTAATTATGATTCATTTAAGATGGCAGAAGTAGAAAAGATGCAGCAAGCACATCTTAGTTTGCTGTTCAAATGAAGTTGCTTTTTTCAGAAAACTTGAAATATTAGAGACTCTTCCCACACCATTAGAATAAGATGTACTGCCCCGTAATCCCATTTATTCAGATATCTGCCTAAACTCTTAATGTCTCTCATCATTCCTCTCCAACCTTTAAAGGGTCCAGGGATCCTGCACTCTGTGGCCAAATATTGGTCAGACATGATGCTAACACACCACGGTGTTCATTATTTGGCTCTCATTGAAGCAGATTGAGGCTTCCCTTTAGGGCATAACATCATTGAATAAATCCACCTGATTTGTTCAAACAATGTAGTGGCAGAGCAATGGCAGTGCCAATATTCAGCACCAGGGCCCAGATTTTAGGTTTTAAATCAGGCGTCATCATTCAAGGTCGAAAAGAAGATAGGGCCACAACTCCACACAGAGCTGGATTTAATGTCCACCTGGCTGGTAGCAACATTCCAGGGATCTACATGACAGATGACCACCTCCACGTGCTACCAATTAGGGATGGCAGCTCTTCAGTATCAGGACACCATCAGGTGCCGTAGCCACCATTGGTACTGCAGGCAACCCAGCAGGATGAATATTACTGGAGCCCCAGAACCCACCTAAGAGAGGGGTGGGTCTCATCCAGTTCAGTAATGCAGGCCTGAGCAAGGTAGAGGGTTGTTGGTGATCTGTCTTGAAGACTGGAATAGTTTCTCCCTTGCTGCTGGCTGTTTCATGACCAGCAAAGAGTCCAATGCCAGTACACAGGCAGGCCTGCCTGGATATAACCCAGCCTTCTCCATGTATAGCATGACTATTGCCAATTGCAGTGGTCTGGGGCACACCAACAAAGAAAGCTAAACACAGTTGAGAATAAAAAGAGAAGACAGAGTGCAGCAATGTTGACGTGGCCCAAATGACACTCATGGAAAAAGTGCAGTAATGCATCCAAACCTGGAGAAAAATGTGTTGGAAAATTATCCCTGTCATGTTTTTGGACTGAGATTTAAATTCCAATGATCTTTTGTAAACTCAGCCCTGCTGTTAAATGTGCCAACTTGATTGGATTGCTCGGAATTTTGTATACTGTTCATTTCAAAACTTTATCAGAGTGGATACTGAGAGTGAGAGTGAGAGTGATGGAGGGTGCATTGGAGGTATGAAGGAGAGGATAAATGGGCTGCTATAGGGATATATGGAGGTGAGGAGGGTGAGGGTGGTGTGGAGTTGACAAAAGAACTCAGCTAACTCAGATTGGCCTTCTGATGAGCCCACTTCTCTGAACACAGCTTTCATTTCAGAGACATGACCCTCTCTGCCAATATCTCCGGGAATGAAAAATAGGAAAGTATCAAAAGCTCAAGTTTCCAAATGTGGGAAATGGCCCAATTGGCTTATCTCAAAAAGGCCAAGATGAAAATCCAGCGTATAGAGACAGAGGGAAAGTACAGATAGCAATCTGTCTACAGAACAGAAAACAGAGAGTAATGGTTAAGGATAGCATAGAAAGAAATGAGAATCAATGTTCCACAGCGATTGATGCTGGGCCCATTGTTCTTCACTGCTTAAGCTGATGATTTCGAGTGAGGAATTGAAATGTCAAAATTAGCAGGTAATGACAAATTAGAAGGGCTCCCTCTCCTGCACAAGAGAATTGGAGTTCCAGTGTAAACGATATACTGTGTGTAGGACACTGAGCTAAAGCTGGTATCTGCAATACAATGGCAACAGAAGACAGCAGTTTCATGAAAATAAAACTTGGATCAAAAACAGATAAAACATTTTGAAACTTATGCAACCCATCTTGAATTTATCATATATTTCACATCTGATCTGGAAATTTTCCATTCCTTCACTCTCCTCTCGAGTAATAGCATACATTGGTTCCTATGTTATCATCTGCCTTGGTGGTTATACAATCGTTAAATCATAGAGATGTACAGCATGGAAACAGACCCTATGGTCCAACCCATCCATGCCGACCAGATATCCTAAATTAATCTAGTCCCATTTGCCAGCATTTGGCTCTTATCCCTGTAAATCTTTACTGTTCATATACCCATCCAATGCCTTTTAAATGTTGTGATTGTCCCAGCCTTCACCACTTCCTCTGGCAGCTCATTCCATACACACACCATCCTCTGTTTGAAAAAGTTGCCCCTTAGGTCCTTTTTAAATCTTTCCCCTCTCACCCTAAATTTATGCCTTCCAGTTTTGGACTCAGCTACCCCAGGAAAAAGACTTTGGCTAGTCACCCTATCTGTGTCCCTCAATTTTATAAACTTCTAAAGTCACCACTCATTCTCCGATGCTCCAGGGAAAATAGCCCCAGCCTCCTCACCCTCTCCCTATAGCTCAAACCGTCCAACCCTGGCAGCATCCTTGTCAATCTTTTCTGAACTCTTTCAAGTTTCACAACATCCTTCCTATAGCAGGGAGACCAGAACTGAGTGCAGTATTCCAAAAGTGGCCTAACCAATGTCATGTGCATATGCAACATGACTTCCCACTCCTGTACTTAAAAAGCACTGACCAATAAAAGAAAGCATACTAAACACCTTCTTCACCATCCTATCTATCTGCGACTCCATTTTCAAGGAACTATGAACCTGCACTCCAAGGTCTCTTTGTTCAGCTACACTCCCTAGCACCTTCCCATTAAGTGTATGTCCTGCCCTGATTTGCCTTTCCAAAATGATTGTTTTATATTTACTTAAAGTTTTTGCATCAATGCCACAAAACTGAGCAAACATTGTAAGAACCAAGTGCCCTGTTGAATAAAGAGTTAGATAATCACACTTGATTCGCTGCAAAGAAAAATCTTTTGTGTCACCTGGATAGGCATAAGATTAGTCAGCATGTATTCCTGATGCTAATCCTGACTCGGGACTGACCCCAGCTCAGAATGACAGTGTACAGACATTAAAGAATCAGGCTAAAGAGGCCAGACGTTCAAAAGTTTAACAATAGTCATTACACAGAATTGCACAAATTAGAAAATTAAGAAGATTTATTTGATGTAATTGTTGAAATACAGATTACAGGAAAATTGTAGACAGAGGTGTGACCACTGATAGTCATCAGATTGTTGAACTGAAAACTGTCAGGCACTAAATCAACAAAGTGTAGGTACCTAAAATAACAGAAATTACAGTAGCAAATTACAAAACTATATATGTGATAGCTAAACAAATATGTCTGTTGCAATTTCACCCAGTCTTTACCTTGTGACAGAGGATCCTGCTGTAAATTGTTTTCTGAATGTGGTATGAACACTATATTGTGGCTGGATCACTCAAGCCAAATTGGCCTAAGATTAATTTTACAGAACATCCCTCATCCAACTGGAGGTTCTGGCTTGAGGCCAGTAGTTAAATGGGCTTGAGTGAATGTTTATACAGGGATGAAAATGTGTTGCTGGAAAAGTGCAGCAGGTCAGGCAGCATCCTAGGAGCAGGAGAATCGACGTTTCGGGCATGAGTCCTTCTTCAGGAATGAGGAAAGTGTGCCAAGCGGGCTAAGATAAAAGGTAGGGAGGAGGGACTTGAGGGAGGGGCATTGGAAATGCGATAGGTGGAAGGAGGTTACGGTGAGGGTGATAGGCCGGAGTGGGGGTGGGGGCGGAGA
>NC_057724.1:14648590-14670026 GCF_004010195.1 Chiloscyllium plagiosum
GGGCCTATGCGGGTGCCCATGGCTACTCCTTTTGTTTGGAGGAAGTGGGAGGATTGGAAGGAGAAGTTGTTCAGGGTGAGGACCAGTTCAGTCAGTCGAAGGAGGGTTACGAAGAGGCAGGCATAGCTGGGGCCCATGTGGGTGCCCATGGCTACTCCTTTCGTTTTGGAGGAAGTGGGAGGATTGGAAAGAGAAGTTGTTCAGGGTGAGGACCAGTTCAGTCAGTCGAAGGAGGGTGTCAGTGGAAGGGTACTGGTTGGTACGGCGGGAAAGGAAGAAGCGGAGGGCCTTGAGTCCTTCGTGATGGGGGATGGAGGTGTACAGGGACTGGATGTCCATGGTGAAGATAAGGCGTTGGGGACCAGGGAAGCGAAAATCCTGGAGGAGGTGGAGGGCGTGGGTGGTGTCCTGAACGTAGGTGGGTGTTCTTGGACTAAGGGGGACAGGACAGTACAAATGGTTTATGGAACTGGCAAATACAAAACAATGAGCCTCATTGAGAAGTCAAGTTGACACATGCCTGCTTGTGCACATATGTGTCTGATCTTCAACCTCTGACAAATTCATCTTATTGAAAGTGCCACTCATTTGCCAAATTGACCCCAGCATATTCAAAACCAGCAACAAATGACAAGTCACTTTTCAAATATAAGTAATGTGCATGTCACCACCTCTCACAGTAGGAGCGCTAACTCTGATCTCCAGCATCTGCAGACCTCCCTTTCTCCCCAGCATATTCAAAACCAGCAACAAATGACAAGTCACTTTTCAAATATAAGTAATGTGCATGTCACCACCTCTCACAGTAGGAGCGCTAACAAATTTACACTTAGCACATCTCAGAATGCTGCCTCCAGCAAGTGAACTTTAATTAACCGCAAGAAATCACAAAAGTAATAACCACTACTTGAGTGATTGAAATTCTCTCAATTCTCCTGTAAACCAACCTATTTGTTATCAATTGTCCCATCTTTCAAAAGCCTACAACTTTGACCCCCCCTTCTTCTATCTCTTCATCAAGTTCCATCTCAGTGTGAGATAATGAATTTTGAAGAAGAGTCATTATTGAAGTCAAAACATTAACTCTCTTTCCCTTTCTAGGTCACTGCCAGATTAGCTGAGTCTCTGCAGCACTCTTTTTGTGAGATTGCACCACTCTCTTCTACAGCATTTTGGGTCTACAGAGGTGCTACACAATTGCAATTGTGAGCAATTACAAGCATCTTATCCCTTGAAGTTAAAAAGTGGCAACAAAGTCATAATAGAATGGGCTAAATAAGAACAGTAAAAACAATATATTATATTCAATTGCGAGATATCTCCAAATGGTTTTTTGAAACCAAATGTTCCCAAAGAGACAGGTTTCCAACGTTCACAGTCATGCTGTACCTTAGAGTAAATGCAGAGTTTTGGTGAGACAGATGCCTTTGGTTTAATTGTTTCTCATCATTTTTTTTGTCCAGTGTAGACTCTGAAGACATTTCCTTTGAACAAACAGCTTCAAAAATGGCTGAAGGAACAAATCCGATCGCAGCAAACTATTCGTGGAACATGTCCTGCCCGTCGATTGATGATTTCCGGAATCAAGTGTATTCGACAGTATACTCCCTGGTCTTTGTGGTGGGCTTGTCAGGAAATGCCTTTGCTCTGTTTGTACTGGTGAGAACGTTCAAGCAGCGAACAGCCTTCAACATCTATATGCTCAACCTGGCAGTGTCGGACATGCTGTGTGTTTGCACCTTGCCCTTACGTGTGGTTTATTACGCTTTCAAGGGCAGGTGGATCTTTGGGGACTTTTTGTGCAGAATCAGCTCTTACTCTCTCTATGTCAATCTGTACTGCAGCATTTTCTTCATGACCGCCATGAGCTTCAATCGTTTCCTGGCCATTGTGTTCCCTGTTAAGAACCTGAAAATAGTCAATGTTAAGAAGGCCAAGATAGTTTGTGCTGTGATATGGATTTTTGTCACTGTTACCAGCAGTCCGTTCCTTTTGTCAGGCTCCCACAAAGAAGGAAACAAAACAAAGTGCTTTGAACCACCGGCTGGTAAGCATAAACAAGGCCTGAAAAGCCTGTTGATAATGAACTATATTTCGCTGGTTTTAGGCTTCATCCTGCCATTTCTCATCATTCTTGTCTGTTACACCTTCATTGTGAGGGCACTATTGAAAAGCACAGCAGCCATTCACAAGAAGAAAGCATCGCGCCAAAGAGCAGTGCATTTGATCATCATTGTGCTGGGTGCTTTCCTGATCAGCTTTATGCCCTATCACATCCAACGTACAGTGCACCTGCATTCCCTGCTGCAAAGCAACAGGAACTGTGATGGAATTGTTTACATGCAAAAGTCTGTGGTGGTCACACTCTGTCTGGCAGCTGCCAATACCTGCTTTGATCCACTCTTGTACTTCTTCTCTGGAGAGAACTTTAGACGGAGACTGACCAGTTCCTTCACGAGGAAGTCATCCGTATCCAGCAATCAGCTGTCAAACAAGAGGAAACGCTCATTAATGCGCGTTGAACAAGACAAATCAGATGAAGATTCTTTCAGCCCTGCTCGGGCAAATGGAAGCATGAGCAAGTGAATCTAAAGCTGTCGTGATACAGAATACACAGAAAGGAACTGAGCCTTTCAAGTGTGCAGTAACCTTTGCCCGAGTAGTGTTGCTATCACACAAAGCATATAGAAACCAAAATTCACATAAATGCAGAGATTCAATCTGTAGAAATTGAATGTAAAGCACACTTTCTGATTATAGAGTTCTTGTAGGTTTTTCAAAACTGTGCAGTAATTCATTGCAGTGTTCAAAAGATGGCTCATCACCATGAGAAAGCCTTTTTGTTGTGCTTGGTTTACAAACATATATAATTATGAAATCTATCTGAAAGGCATTTGACGATGAGTGAAGTGGATAGTTTGTGTATAAATCACTGGTCAAGTTATCATAGCTTTGCAATGGACCTTATTTGTTTTCGATTATGTGATTTAGATATCCATGTTAGGGTAATGAACACAGTGTCCAAATACTTCAACGTTATTTCTTCGGAAAAAGGTTGAAAGGGGATAAAATCCAATTCTTTAAACTTCTGAGAAGTCTCTGAGAGACTCAAAGCTACCTAGGATGTTGAGGATGAAATAGAGGGCATTTGTTTAAGGTTCACAAACCTCCACGTAGGATGCGAAGAGTTAGTTCTTATCTTTGAAACAAGAAAAATGAACCATTGAAAAAACCTTTTAGATACATCTGGGGAGGTCCCCAGTTGACAGTGTGTTTCAACATTACAGGGTTAATTGTGAATGATTGGAGGTCAGATGGACAAGTGAAAGATTATGATCCCATTAGGGATCAACAGTTAAAATCAGTCAGTCGATACTACACACAGCAAAAAGCTCCCAAATTGAATCATTTTTCTGTGTTGAAGTTTCTGATCTCAGCCAAGGTAGTCATTGAATGTTAACAATTGACATCAGCTGCCTATTCATCAATGTCTGCTGGGATGTACATATTCAGTCACTACTTTAATGCTCCCTTAAAAAGTCAGAACTCTGCTGACACTTTGACTTGAATTGTTTCCAGTCAGGTGGCTGTTGGAGAACATCAGTCACCCATTCAGATGAGCAAGAACATAGTATAATATGCTTGAGAGAGAGAAGTGACATGACAAAGAATAACAGAGATAAAGAAAAGGACATTAATAATTGCCAGAAGAAGTGCCTTGAATTTTCAAATGCTTTTTCTCCTTTAGTGCTTTCTTGACATTTTAAAAACCAAGGTCTATTTTGTTGAGATGCAAAATTTAAGTTTAGTGATAATCAGGTATTAAGTGTATGATTTCATCACAATGTGTGTGACAGTTTTGTTTATTTTTCATAAAGAAGATAAATCTTGTTTAACCATGCATTCACATAAATATACTGCCAAAACAGGTGGATTAAAGTAGATTTGTAAGTTACTTCCCATGTTTTGTACTTCAGTGGGAAGTTATGCTTATTGAAATAAAAATTTTCCAAAGTAAAGTCTTTGCAGGACAAAATCAATGGAGACAGTATAGGGTTGGGGAGTGGGAGTTTATGACAATATTTTGAATGATTTTTTATGTAACACTTTTCAGCATGGAAAAGTGGCATTGACTTTTTTCAGACTTTTTAACGTGCCTTTGAGTATTATGTTTAAGTTAAGGTAGCTGCTTAACTATGAATAGAGAAAGTGAGGACTACAGCTGCTGGAGATCAGAGTCGAGAGTGTGGTGATTCCTAATGAAGGGCTTATGCCTGAAACATCATTTCTCCTGCTCCTCGGATGCTGCCTGACCTGCTGTGCTTTTCCATCACCACACACACAACTATGAATGGAGTAGAAAAGGTCAAGTGTGCCACCCCATCTAGAAACGATTCAGCCCACATAGAACACCAAACCACCCTCCATCATTTAGTCTCCTACTGAAACAACCAGTGCCTAATCCAAGAAGCAGTGTACAATGGTTGGCACGGTGGCTCAGTGGTTAGCACTGCTACCTCACAGCGCCAGGGACCCAGGTTTGATTCCAGCCTTGGGTGGAGTTTGCACAGTCTCCCTGTATCTGTGTGGGTGTGCTCCAGTTTCCTCCCACAGTCCAAAGATGTGTAGGTTAGGTGAAGAGGCCATGCTAAATTGCGAGGTAAAAACAAGGACTGCAGCTGCTCGAAACCCTCTATTCCTGATGAAGGGCTTTTGCCCGAAATGTCGACTTTTCCTGCTCCTTGGATGCTGCCTGACCTGCTGTGCTTTTCCAGCACCACTCTAATCTAGACCATGCTAAATTGCTCATGGCATTAGGTGCATTAGTCAGAGGGAAATGGGTCTGGGTGGGTTACTCTTCGGAGGGTCGGTGTGGATTTGTTGGGCCGAAGGGCCTGTTTCTGCACTGTAAGGAATCTAATCTATAGTCCTCTCCAATATCTGAAGGAAAGTTAGGTGTGATCCAGAAGTTACTCATTAATGTAGCTCCTCTTTATTCCCAGACCTACCATCTTAACTCAGGCAGCAGTCTACCTTTCGGGATTTGTCCAGCTCTTTTCTAAAGACCTGTGGGTAGTAGAACCTAAATGTGGAAATTGCTATTGCTTACCCTTCTGATGGAACTTGCACAAATGGTTAATGCAACTTCAAAACATATATTTCCATATGATCATAGTAAACACTAGTTATGGTGCCGAGATAGTATAGTATTTCTGTCCCTGGGCCAGAAGGCCAGGCATAAGTCTCACCAGCCCCAGATAAATGTCTTAGGGTTTGGGGCACAGTGGTAGTGCTGCTTCTTCTGGACCAGAAGGTCTGGGTTCAACTCCCACCCGCCCTTAGACAAGTGGCATAGTACATTTAAACAGAATGATTAAAGTAACAATGATCAAGCTTCCATTTGTGCATGAAATAAAGTGATTTAGGATCTTGTGGTGCAGAGATCAGATTCAATTCTAACCTGGCCTGGAAATGAATCATAACATGTCCAAACACGTTGATTTAAATAACTAAACCATCCTTCAACAAGGTAATAATTCATGTAAACAAACAGAAAGCCAGTCAGGTTTTGTAAGTGAGAATTAGGTACTGAGAGCTGCTTTATAAATGTGCTCATATTGCCAAAGATCTCTCGATTGAGGCCCACGTGCACTTTCATTCCAGCCTATGCAGCTGAGAAACATCAGTCAATCTGCACTTAGATTTCTTCCTCACTGGCTTGTTTCTTTAAAGCCTTCCAGGTCTGGAGGTTCCAAGATGATTAATACCAGCGCGGATGAATAAATCTTAAACACCAAGATCTGTTAGTAATTGCATTTCACCATTGAAACAAATTAGTCAGAATATTGATTCATAGATTTTTTTTCATGCTTGAGTTCCATGTTAAGCAACACAGGCTGTGAAAAGAAAACATTTGGGTACTTTTCTCTTAGTGCAACACACTTTTCAAAAGAAAAGTACAGCAGTAGATATCGAAAAAATGACTTAGGGAACAAAAATGCACTGACTTATATTGATGTAGTAAGCAAAGTTGAACTTCAAATAAGGAGCTGGCACATTTTATAATTGGAACAGTCCGCTAATGTGAGGCTGCCAGACTTTTTAACTCTAATCATCACAACGTTGAATGGATTCACAGAATCTGTCGCAGAACCACAGCAACTGAAGCAACACTTATTAAGGCATGCTAAAAAAAAAGTCATAATTATTGCCTCCACAAGCCCATCTGTCAGGAAACTGATGAGATTGAGTGCAACACTGGTTTGACGTCAAACAAGAAATACTTTTGAGCCGTCCACCCAACCCAATGGTTTGCCCATCTAGCAGGTTAGGTTAAAATTATCCCTCATGTTTCTTGATGTGGATGTCTTTGATTTTTTTGGGGAAGGATCATACAAGTCAGGGATTCAACATAGAATTTACATTGGATGAAGCACCATACAAAGTTCAGACGGATTATTGTTTTATCTCTATCAGCACAAAATATCACTTTGCGTTCTTTGTTGTGATACATCTGCATGAAGGTAAGTGACATAGATGTGGAAGTGCCAGTGTTAGACTGGGGTGGACTAGGTCAAATGTCACATGACACCAGATTATCGTCCAACAGGTTTATTTGAAATCATAAGCTTTCGAAGCGCTGCTCCTTCATCTGACTTCACCTGTCGAAGGAGCAACACTCTGAAAGCTTGTGATTTCAATTATACCCCTGTTGGACTGTAACCTGGCATCGTGTGACTTCTGTCAGTGTGCAGAAGATAGCCATTTCAGGTTGACTATTTACAGAGGAAGTAATTAGGATAACTGAAGACTAAAAGAAGTGATTGCAAAGGAATTTGTTTTTGAAATAACGATGTAACAGTTTTTCCATTATGTCACTTTGTAATCTCATTATATATTTCTGTTTTGTTATCTTGTGTTAATGTTAATTTGATATCAAGATTTTTTTGATTGGTGCCATATTGAAAAAACACCAGTCATAATTTTGTTATACCAACTTATACAAGAAGTTTCTATTTTTATATTTCTTAAGTATCCTTATATGTGCACAATTTGTTATTATGAAACAAGTAAGTTTCACAATGTATATGCATTTTGCAGTCAGTTACCTTAACTAATAAGGAAAATAATAAAAGCTGTTTTATCTCCATATTTGAATCTGTCTGCAATCTTCAACTCTTCCCAACTGACCATCTATCTGGATTTCTTTTTATTTGTTCATAAGATGAAACATCCATTGGTATCATAGACCAGCATTTATTATCTGTGCTGTTTGACTTGACCAAATCTATCCAATAATCTCAACTCCACTGTCACAATTTCTGATGTGGTTGACAAAATCAATGCTTTTGAAACAGACCTTTCCCACACCGAAGGCATGTCGATTTCACATCACTCAATGTATCGAGATACAGTATCAGCTGCAGCACAGTGATAAACCTCTCACCTCTGGATCACGAGGTTAGGTGTTCAAAGCCTCTTCCAAAGACTTAGACGCAAAATCTAGGCTGATGTGTTCAGCGTAGCACTGTTGGAATGCTGTCTTTTAGCAGAGATGTTAACAACGACCCCATCTGCTCTCTTAACCAGATGGAAAGGGTGCACAGCATTACTTTGAAGAAGAGTAAAGGGGTTCTTCCCCATGTCCAGCTTAATTTTAATTCTTCAAACTACACAACAGACAGTACGTGTGCTCATAGGCATGAACGCCCCTTAAGGTAAGGCTGCAGCAAATCGAGATTGCAGTGGGAGATGGTGGAGAAGGTGTCTGGAATGTAGGGCTAAAGATGGGACATATCCACGGAAGCGGTCGTCTTCACTGCTGCTCTCAGTACTCCTCAGAGAGAGCTTTTCAGGTATGATAGCTCACTGCTTAGAAGTCACTGCATCTGTCTTGCACCTCACTGATCTTAAATGGTAAAGGCCATGCTGTCAGCCTTCACCACAGCTGATGCAACTGTACCTTGTATCTCTGATGTGGAACACACCCAGCAGTAACATCAATAGCAGTGGCTGGAGCAATACCAGCAGAATCTGCCTTGTCCACTTGATGGCAGCAGATTCTCCAATCTATCTGAACTTACTTAAGGAATATAAGAACATAGGAACAGGAGTAATCCACTCAGCCCACAGCACCTGCCCTACCATTCCATTCAGTCATGGTTGGTCAAATACCTCAATATCTTTTAGCCACTCAATCTACATAACTTTATAACACCAATGCAGAAATCTATCAATCTACACTGTCAATGCACTCAAAAGACTGGACTTTCACACCCTTGTTGTAGAGAATTCTGAAGATCTGTAACCATGTGTATCAAAAAACATTATTCTTTATTTTCTGACCTAATTTCAGAATTATTACCAAGCAGTAGTCAATGTATGCCATCCTTTATAATAGATCCTTGCATTTTTCTTACTACTGATGTAAAGCAAGTCTGTAGTTGCCTGATTTTATTTCTTCCATTCCCTTCTTGAAATATTTGCTACAAAGAAATGCACAAAAATTATTTCAGAATCTACAAATTTTGGAAGATAATCATAAATATATTGATTATTTCTACAGTCATCTCCTTCACCACTAAGTCATATAATGGTAATTTAATGCAATTTAAAAACTATCTATTGCCAATGTATATTCTTGTATTTAATGTATTTTCCCAAACGTCAGCCAATTTGTCCCTCATGCTTTCCTAAGTGCCCTTATCAAAATTTAACATCTTTTCTTCAGAATACATGAGCTCACTTTCCAACATAATACAAAATTCTATCACATTGTAATCACTCATATCCTGAAAGGTGTTTTACAACATGATTGTTAGTTAGTCTTGTTTCACTACATAGGTAGACAGGCAGGAGGCTGGAAGAACACAGCAAGCCAGGCAGCATCAGGAGGTGGAGAAGTCAATGTTTTGGGTGTAACCGTTCTTCAGGGCTGGGGCTAGGTGTAAGGGGAGCTGCAGATAAAGAGGGAGGTGTGGAGAGGGGCAGAGTGGTGAGGTTGCGATAGGTGAACATAGGTAGCGGGTATGACTTGGTTGGTCGATGGGAGGACTGAATCTGGGAAGCTAGATATAAAGTAGCTCATTGTTTAGCCAGCTCCTCAAAAGACTGCCATTCCAAACCTACTCCAGAAACCCTTCCTTCACAGCTTTACCACTTACCTGACTTACTGAGTCTCTATGCAGATTGAAGTTATCCATGATAACTGATGACTCATACTACATTCTTCTCTCTTCTCCTGATAATTACCATGCCCCCCACCCTACACTACTATTTGGTGGCCTATTCCTTCCAATGTCTGCTGCCCCCTGCTGATTCTTAATTCCATCTGGATTCCACAAATTATTCTTCAGATCTGAGATCCTCCCTTCGTAATGTACTGATCCCACTCCTTTATTATCAGTGAAGCTCCACCCTCTTTTCCTTCTTGTATGTCCTTAAATATTCAATTTCTAGTCTAGCCACCATGCAGTGATGTTTTATTAATAGCAGATAGATAGTATCTATGCAGCTATACTTGTGTCTTTAGATCATCTGGCTTGTTGTGAATGTTGCATGCCTTCTAGTAAAATGCCCTTAACTTTGTCATTCTGACATAACTTTGCCTTAAAAGCATACTTGATGTTCGGTTTATCCTCTCTGCCAGTTTCCTCAGGATCTTTTCACAGGAAACTTAGAAAATAGGAGCAGGAGTAGGCCATTTGGCCCTTCAAGCCTGCTTTGCCATTCATTATGATCATGGCTGGTCATCCAACTCAGTACCCGGTTCTCACTTTTACACATACATTTTGATCCCTTTATCCTTAAAAACTGTGACTACCTCCTCCTTGAAAACATTGGATGTTTTGGTCTCAACTGCTTTCTCTGTGGCAGAGAATTTGACAGGCCCACCAGTCTCTGGGTGAAAAAATTTCTCCTCATCTCAGTCCCAAATGGCCTACTCCACATCTTTAGACTGTGGCCTCTTTCAGTTGCCCAAAACCAATTTTACTCCTCAGGTTCCCATCAATCTGACAGGTTAGGTTAAACCCATCCCAGTAGCACAAGCACATCTCCCTGTGAGGATCTCAGTCCCAGTCCAATTAAGGTGTCCAGCTTTTACAGGTCCCCCCTGCTCCAGGACTGGTCCCAATTCCTGAAGGAAATCTGATCCTCTCCCTCCTACACCAGTTCTCCAATCATGTATTCCATCAATCAGTCCTCTTGATCTTATGTTCATTTTCACGTCACTGGGACTGATCTTAAGATTACTGCTTCTGGGGTGCTAGTTTTTAATTTCATTCCTATCTTCCTGAAATCAGCCTTTAGAATTTCATCCTGCTTCCTACCTATGTCGATGGTTCCTATGTGTACCTTGGTTCTGGATGACTCCCCTCTCCCGAAGATTGACCTGCAGCTCCTCCATGACAGCCTTGCCCCTTACAAATAGATATGGGGGTGGCATGGTGGCTCGTGGTTAGCACTGCCATTTCACAGCTCCAGGGACCCAGGTTTGATTCCAGCCTCGGGTGACTCTGTGTGGAGTTTGCACATTCTCCCCGTGTCTGCATGGGTTTCCTCAGGGTGCTCTGGGTTCCTCCTCCAGTTCAAAGATGTGCAAGTGAGGTGGATCGGCCATGCTAAATTGCCCTTAGTGTCCAGGGATGTGCAGGCTAGGTGGATTAGTCATGGGGAATGCAGGGTAGAGAGATTGGATAGATCTGGATGGGATGCTGCTGGAAGGTCAGGGTAGACTCAATTGGCTGAGTCGACTGCTTGGGAGTGTAGGGATTCTATGATTCCTTTTTTTGTTTCTGCTAATGAGGCTATTGTGTTGAATAGTTCGCTGTGTTTGCTTCAGATTTCAAGCATCAGTAGCATTTTGCTTTTACTTGAAATAAATTGGGGACTTTGGGTTATTTAATTAAATCTCTTCACAGTTGTGATGACTCCAGGATTAATAAGGCTTACATATAATCGCCCATCATACAACTCTGGTGAGATATGACAGTGCATGGAAAAGGCATTTCACCCCATAACATTTCATCTTCGCCTTCACATGCAGAGAATGTGGGTTCCTTGCAGTTATACTAACTCTAAATGGACGTAAGATTTTAACCAAAATTTGTAGTACAACATACTCAAAGTCATATTTCATAGAATGATTTTTTAAAAAAGTATTCTTACTATGTGTTCCAAATTAGGAAAATAGGCATCACATTAGCCAATGAGATTGGTCAGAATTGGAACAGTACCAAATGAGCAGTGACCGATGCATACAGGAGACAGCTTAGCAGATAACCTTTCCCCAGTGGACTGCAATGACCTAAGTGGCTGGCTGTGCACAGCACCCTAGTCAAATAGTGCTAAGTCACTAGAAGCAGTATGTAGAGATTAAATTTATGCTCTGTATCTTTTCACACATTGACATTCAGAACGTCAGTTCAGAATGACATGTGAATTCCAAGTCTTTCTGAAGCACATTAAACAGGACATGAGTGTAACCCATCAGGAGAAGTGAATTGCCACTTGGCAATTTTAATTTCCCTGCTTCCCACAAGGATAAAGGCAGCAGATGCATGGAAGATCACCACCTTCAAGCTAAGTCACACACCATCCTGACCTGGAACCATGCCACCATTCCTTCACTGTCGCTGAATTAAAATCCAGGCAATCCCTCGCTAACAGCAGGTTAGGGGTACCGCACCACATGAACTGCAGTGATTCAAAAAGGCAGTTCATTATTGCCTTCCCAAGGACATCTATTTTATAGCGCTACAGAGATAGAGCTGAAGAATGGGCCTAGTTAGCTAACCCTTTTGGGAACTAATATAGGCATGATGGGTCGAATGGCCTCCTTCTGTCCTGTAAATTCTATGATTCTCTGACAACTAAGTTAGGCCATGAATACTGGTCTTACCAAAGATGACCCAATCTCATGGACAAATAATAAAACCATAATGCATTTCAACTGGACATGCATTTTAGGCACTGGAAATCATGGCAAGAGTGAGATTGACTGGATTACATAAGAAAGGCAGAATAGTGCAGATACCAGGCTCCAATTTTCTCAACACAGCATCAGGCCTCAATGCAGAAGATGGTCAGCAGGACAGTGGTTTTGTGTCAATTGGGGACCAGGCAGGCCTCCCAGCAGACATTGGGAAGGGAGTAGAAGCAGGTAGGCTCATGGTCAATGCAGGTTGTGTCGTCTGAAGGACCTAAAAGCAGTGCTGCAGAAAGCTTAATGACCTGATTTAAGTAGTCAAAGCCAGTGAATGTGTCTTCACAATCTTTATCACTCATCGCTGGTAGCTCAGCATGTGCAGATTCCATCTCTAATCTATCCTCTAAAGCCCACACTGTATCAGTATCTGATCTGGTGGATCTAAGTGAGAGACCAAGTTATGGTGTTTCATCATGATCCGACTCTTCTTCCTCTTCCACTTTATGCTCCAGTAATGCTGCCCAACCAAGTTACAGTGCTTGAGTAAGGAAACAAATACGTTATTGTGTTGTTCTAGCTTGGCCTTTGTGGACAGAAACTTCCCTCAAGCACTGGAACTTGTACTACTCATAATAGTTTCTTCATTATTTCGTAATCTTGTTCAGTTACACCTTGGTGAAAAAAATGCCTGAATTTGTGAATGCCAGTAAGTTGTGTGGGAAACTGAGATGTTCTGAGGTCAGTACTATTGTTCTGAGAGATCTTTGTATGCAACATCTAAGTTATTGTGTTTCACGTTGATGTATGATTGAATATAATTACATATTGCACAATGAAAGTGGAACAGGCTAACATTTCCCAGCAACACTCAATGATTATGAAAACATCACTACTGAATTTGACAGCAATTGCCAAGTCAAATTGAATTTTGGTTTGTGCCATTAGGTCATATGAGAAGAAATGTCCCTCCAAATTTCCTTTTAAATGATCACCTTGAGAGTTGGGTGTTGATATAAGTCTTTTAGTTCAAATATATGGAGGCAGAGTCACTTTACAAATGCAGGCTGTGGTTCAGATGATATGACCTTGAACAGATTCAGTTTATACCGTAACAATGCTTGTGAGGGCATGAAACATTTCCACATGACTCTGTATTCCTACTCCAATATCATTCCCCCTTTTGAATAACATCTGACCCAGGAGGCTGAATACTCTGCCTGTCAAAAAATCCAAGGATCTTACTGAATTCAACAGGCTTCAGATTCTTACTTGCTGCCTTCGTTCAGCCTTAACCAGGTCCTAATGACCTAGGATTGACCTAGGATAAGATCATCACCCTTCCAACACCACACCCTCAGCATCCATACCAGGTGTCCCTCCTCCTTTAGAAGTCGCACTTTCACATTCCTCATGGTTTTGATCTGTGTTAGGGATTTTTTGGTTGCCTTACCAGATTACTCATCACACTTATCCCTCACAACAGCATCACCAACTTTGCAACTACTAATATATAGGAGATCATTCTGATCCATGTGTGGATCTGCATATTGAAGCTCCAATTTCAAAGCTCCTCCCACCAGGGGTTAAAGTCTATCTGCTTTAAAACCATATCTATATCCTTGCTGTTCTGCTGCAAAGCATATTATAGCTTAGGCACTTCCTCAGCTTCTTGTGCTGGATGCTTGAGTACAGGAGGAGGTCAGTAGGTTAATATGTTATGTCAGGTTATCTCTGATAGCTTCCCATCTTACATGTAGGTTGTTTCCCATTTACAAACTTCCATTAGTTCCACCCTCCCCACCCATACTGACAAAGACAGCTGCAATCATACTGTTTGATTGGTCAATGGACATATACAATTCCTATGGAGATATTCCAGGCCTGCTGTGATGATACAGTATCTCCCATTGCCCAGAGAAATGTTGGTTCCAGTGTGACCCATATGGCTTCCATTGTACTGTTATCTGCTGCCTTAAGCATATGTGTGGACTATTCATTCTCTTATACTGGTTTGGGCCGTGCCACTATGATGATCCAAACACCACACCCATAGAAAGTAATACTTGACACGTTCACCCCTTTCTCTTCTACGCATGAACACAGATCACAGAGTCGCACATAACAATCTCCTCTAATTACTCCTATATTCTCTACTCTATACTATGCTCTTCCTGGCATTAATTCTATAAAGACAGGGATCATCAAGACCTTGCCAAGCAACATGCCATTACTCATAATAAATTTAGTATTTGTCAACCTCACTCCAATCTGCGCCCTCATCTTTGTCATCATTTAATTTGTTCATTGGATGTGGACATTGTAGGGTCGGCCAACATCACTAAAGCTCAAGGGGCAATTAAGAGTTGACCACATTGCTCTGTGGCTGGAATCACATGTAGGCCAGTCCAGGTAAAGACAGTAGATTTCCTTCCCTAAAGGATGTTAGTGAACCAGACTGATTTTTTATGACAGTTGACAGTGGCTATATGGTCACCATAGGCCAGCTTTTATTCAGTCCAGATTTTATTGCATTCAAATTTAATTGTTTGGATCCAAACCCATGTTGCCAGCTCATTGGCATGCTCAATGATATTACCAGTACCTCCATATAATGGAAGGAAGCTGCCATCCTTATCTGGTCTGACCTACATGTGACTCTGGACACAGAGCAATGTGGTCAACTCTTATTTGCCATCTGGGCTTTAGGGATGGGTATTAAATGCTGGCCTAGCCAGTGACACCTCATCCTTTGAATGCGTAAAAAAGAAATACACTGTATGTCCTTGTCACTAATCCCTGACGCCTCCATTGAGTCTTAGAAGGAAATTAAATATGACTATGAATGTTAATCATAGAATCATTGAATCCCTACAGTGTGGAAACAGGCCATTTGACCCAACAAGTCTACACTGACCCTCCGAAGAGTAACCCACCCAGACCCATTCCCCTACCACTCTACATTTACCCCTGACTAATAGACTTAACTCACTTATCCCTGAACACTATGAGCAAGTTAGCATGGCCACTTCACCTAACCTGCACATTTTTGTCTTATCATTCCCAAGTTTCCTTTGTCTTTTCCCATCACACCCTTTGGGCTTCTGGCTTGCTTTTGGGATCCCACCTATTTTTCCCCTATTTTCCTAATCAGCTTCTGATATACATCTGATAGAAAACTAGCAAGAGTTTCCTTTGGTTCCCCAGTCCATGTCCTGTCCTCTATTAGCCATTGTGCTTGCTATAATGTTTTAAACAGCCTGTGTGGCTCTGGCTTACACATAGCTGTCTGCCCATTCTGTACAGTTCAGGACTAGGGATGCTCTTAGTCCCACAGCTGTCACCTACACAGTCTGACCTACTCACGTTTCCCTGTCCTGGTGCACTTACAATCACTACGCACCGAAATCTCCAGGTACGGGCTCCTTTGCACCAATTTAAATTAGCCAGTCCATGACTGTGAGGTAATTCTTAATTGCAAAAATAAATTAAAATACATTTTCCTCTTTGCTCAGTCTTCACACCATGGGAAGCTCCGATATAGTGTGTCCCATCCTCATTGCCAAGTGTTGGGGGAAATGTCCCTATAAACTTTTGCTCAAATGATTATCTCGAGAGTTGGATGCCAACATTGACAGTTATTTTTAAGCCACCATTTTCAGGGAGAGAGACAGTTTGCAATTGTGGGAGCGACAGTCACAAATTCCTTTAATAGTTCTGCTCTGCTTCAGAAGGTTCATGGCAAGCCAACACTCTCAAGAAAAGACAACTATAAAAGTTGCTTTTACCAAAGAAAGTAATATGAATCTGCCTGATTCATATCACCACTGTGACAACACTGCAATGAAGCATGATCTCCTTGCTTGATAATATTCCTCCGTATGGATGTTGACCTCAAAGTTAGCAATTTTTGGATTAATGCCCAAGCCATGAGCAAATTGGCTCAGGCACAGACAGATCTGGAGAATTAACATGTAGCTAAAAGGCTGATATGAGAAAGAAGACTTACTCTTCATCAGGCATTGGCACCAGTTCTGAGACTGGAAGGAGTTGGGACAATATCTGCCTGAACTGTAGTTGGACCCATTTATAAACCAGTAATGGTGGACGGCTAGTGTTTTAATCTCGATAGACCAGGATTAGCCGGGGAGGGCTGTGGATGAGGTGAGAAGTGCTCTACGAACAATGAAACAAGGAGAGAAATTAATAAAACAGGAAAGGAGAGCAAGAAACAGGTTAAATTAAACTATTTAAATGATGAGAGATTGCTGAGCTGTCAGATCTGGAGGGATTTGGGTGACCTAATGCATGAATTGCAAAAGTATAAGAGGTAAGTACAACACTTAGTAGGAACACTAATGCAATGTTATCACTCATTTAGTGGAGAATTGGATACAAAAGTAGGGAGGTTACGTTTCAATTATACTGGTATGATCATGTCTGGCATCCTGAAAAAGCATTGGTCTCCTTATTTAGGAAGGATGTAAATATATTCAAAGCAATTCAGAGAAGGTTTATAACTTGATTAACACTGGAATTGATGTGTTGCCTTATGAAGAAAGACTGAACGGGAGAGGCTTGTATCTACTGGGAGTTCTTATATAATGCGATGGTTGCATTCTTGTAAACCCGCTTTATAGAAAAATTGTGCTTTAGAAACAGAGTTTAAAGTGTTGGCGATGTAATCACATGACAGCTAACACATGTTTTAAAAGTTCACACTGTAGAAACATTGTCCCCAATTCGTCAATTGAGTTGCACGTTATAACAGAATGACCTGTATGAGAGCTTAGAAGTGTAAGAGGTGTCTTGATTGACGCATTAAATCGTGAGGAGGCTGGCAGGGAGGATGTGGACAAGATGTCTCCTTTTATGGAAGGATCTAGAACAAGAAGCCATTTTTCTCCTCTAACCTAGTAACATATTCATTTTATGTGACCTCCTTATTTGCCTTATTAAAATATAATGCCTGACACTTAGCTGCATTGAAATTCATTTAATAATTAATTTTCACGCTGCAAGTATGTCAGTTGTTGTAGTCCTGCTCAGTACTGATTATCTGCAGGAGCCCCACCTTTCTCCAGTCTGCAGTTTGGGATCATCCACAGATTCTGGATTTTTTTTTATTTGTTCAGTGGCTGGCCAGTTTTTAACACCCATCACTAGTTGCCCTTGAGAGGCTGGTGGTGAGCTGCCTTCTTGAACCGCTGCAGTCCACCTGCCCAGGTTGACCACAATGCCATTAGGGAGGCAATTCCAAGATTTTTACCCAGCGACAGTGATCGAACAGCAATGTATATCCCAGTCAGGACAGTGAGTGTCCATGTTTGTTTCTTGGTTTACTATTTCTCTTCTTTTCATTTTAATTGCAATTATAAAATTTCATACTGTCTGACGTGACATTTATCTAATCTGTCTCCCTGTAAAAACTAATGAAAGGTACATACTTAATATTTCTTCCAGTCTGTTGAAGCTGTCTATAATATAGTTTTGTTCATCCCTTAATCTCATTCTAATTGATTTTTAACATTGGCATAATTGCTGTTTTGTTTCATATTTATTAAATGTTTCATCATTTCTCTTTGCACTTGGAATGTTTCTTTCCACTTTATTCTGCCTTATCGTAAACTCCCCTGCAGTCCATTTATATCTCGTTTATTATGCTCATTTTTTTTCTCTTGCATCCTTTTTATATATGATGCCTCATTAATGTTTAATTTGCTCACGAGTTGCAGTGTAATATTGGAGTGAAAGAGGATGAGAGGTGATTTGATAAAGGTGTACAAGATGGATGAGAGGCATAGGTAGACTGGATAGCCAGAGACTTTTTCCCAGGGTGCAACTGACTATAAGGGGACCAAAACTGTGCACAATTCTCCAGATGCTGTCTCACCAATGCCTTGTATACTTGCAACAATGCTTTCCTTACCTTTATGTTCTATTACTTTGGCTATAAAACCCACCATTTCATTCAGTCTCTTTATTATCTGCTGTACTTGGATGCTAGTTTTCTGTGACTCATGAACAAGTGCAACTAGCTCTCCCTCCAAATTCTCTCCCCATTAAGATAATAGGTCGCCTTCCCATTTTTCTGACCTAAGTGCACGACTTCGCACTTATCCATGTTAAATTCCATCTGCCACATTCAGGTCCAGTTTCCTAATCTATCTCTACCCATTTGTAATGATCTTATTTCCTTATTGCAATTAGCATACTTTTTCCGAGAATCTTGTAAACACCATTTGAACAATTTCCCATTGCTGTTCTACATCATTGTTATATTGTTCTGTTTTCGTAAGTTCTATTTTTAGCTGCTCAAAATTGTTTTCTCTATATTACGTGTTTGTGCCATTTGAACCATTTCCCATTGCTGTTCTACATCATTGTTATATTGTTCTATTTTCGTAAGTTCTATTTTTAGCTGCTCAAAATTGTTTTCTCTATATTACGTGTTTGTGCCATTTGAACCATTTCCCATTGCTGTTCTACATCATTGTTATATTGTTCTATTTTCGTAAGTTCTATTTTTAGCTGCTCAAAATTGTTTTCTCTATATTACGTGTTTGTGCCATTTGAACCATTTCCCATTGCTGTTCTACATCATTGTTATATTGTTCTATTTTCGTAAGTTCTATTTTTAGCTGCTCAAAATTGTTTTCTCTATATTACGTGTTTGTGCCATTTGAACCATTTCCCATTGCTGTTCTACATCATTGCCATCAGTTCTGTTTTCATAAGTTCTAATATTTGTTGCTCAAAATCATTTTCTCTGTGTTACGTGTTGTCCTCATCTTTGTAGTGCTTATGTCTTTCTCAATAATTATTATTGTAAGAGTAGTGTGCTGATATTGCAGTTACTCCTGAGTTGCAGGCTTTCTTTAATAATTCTTATGGTTTTTACATTGCAGAATCATAAGATTTTTTTATTTTGAATCATTATGGAATTCTTGCAGTCCAAATAATTACAAAAAAAAAACAAAAAGAAGTAGAGATTTTCTTTTTAAACAGAGATTGTGTGGGACGGGCTTCAATGTGTTTGTCCAGAGAGATTTACAAGAGAGATTTTGTCCTCTTTCTCTGTTTTAAACTTATAAATTTCTAAAAATAAATGTTTAAAGATAATTAAAAGAAAACAAAATAAGAGAGATAATTTCACAATTACAAAGAAAGAGGGATTGTTTTTCTCAATGACGTTTTCTTCTCAATGGAATTTTTGTCTTTGTCAAGTTTTGATCTGCAGAACAATTTCATTTATTTTTGACAAAACAAATTATGTAAAAATTTATACGAAGGAGAGATTGTTTATATACGGAGCTTATGGAAAAGCTGAGACGTGGACTGCCTGAAAAGAGTCCTTTTAATTATCCGGAGATTGAAATCTGAATGTTGGATTATTTGAGGAGGAGTTTTTTCTTATTTGTGCTTGATTTCTTTTTAATGCTTGTATTTTTTGCATGTTTGTTATTAAATCTGTGATTAAGAAAAGGTAGTTTATTTTTATATATAAGGTACTATTGAGAGCTTCTTCTTTGTAGGCTTAATGTCACTGAGGCCATACAAAAGACACTAAGTGTGATGATGAGTAGATTTGGAGAAATGATTACACAGCAGGATCAGTCAAATAGATGGTTGACTGTCAGGAAAGGTAGAGTGGATAAAGAATGGAGCTTAAAAAAAGCAAAGCAGGTCAAGACGAGTAGGGGAGTTGATGTTTCAGGTCCAACCTTTTCATCAGGACTAAGGAAAGGTGAGAGGAAAGTTTAGAAATCTCCTGTGGATATTCCTCTCTCAGACAGATATTCCATTTTGGGTGCTGTTTTTTAAGATTGAATTCCCTACAGTGTGGAAACAGACCCTTCCGCCCAACCAATCCACACCGACCCTCCGAAGAGTAACCCATTTCCCTCTGACTAATTGCACTATGGGCAATTTAACATGGCAAAATCACCTGATCTGCACATCTTTGGAGCGTGGGAGGAAACTGGAGCACCCAAAGAAAACCTATGCAGACATGGGGAGAATGTGCAAACTCCACACAGACAGATGCCTGAGGCTGGAATTGAACCTGGGACCCTGGTGCTGTGAGGTAGCAGTGCTAACTACTGAGCCAAGAGGCAATCTCTTAGAAGAAAATAGAAGTGGTAGTCAGATCTTGGGCACTAAGGATGAATCTTGTGTTAAGCAGGATTTGTCAAAATTTTAAAAGTAATTGTTCTGGGAACTCTCATGATAGGGGAAACAGATGGGAGATCTATGGCAATGAGTGTGAATCTAGGATAGCATGTTGCTTTCCTGCTGCCGAGATTAAGGATCTCTCAAAACCTTTGAAGCATATTAAAGGGAGATGTGAGAAGCTGGAAGTTGTTGTACACATTGGCAGAGAAAGGGTTAAAGCTTTGCAGAGTGAATATAAGAGGTTAGTTAGAGGTTAAAAAAATAGAACATCAAAATTAGTAATCTCTGGTTTACTCCTGGGTGCAAAGTTCTATTAAAGGAAGGAATAAAAGGATAGGACAGATAAGTTAATGGCTAAAGAGGTGGTACAATGTGGGGTTCAGTTTCTTGGATCATTAGGATCTCTCCCAGGGCAGAAAAGAGCTGTTCAAAATGGATGGGATTCACCTGAACTGGAAAGAGACCAGCTGGGGAGATTTGCCCATTCTATTTCTGGAGTCTGTAAGCTTTTGAGAGGAGGGCTTCCTAAGTAACAATGAAAATAGAAAGATTGGTAAGAATGGTTCTGAACCAGAAAAAGGCAAGTTAATTAGAAAAGACAGAGGAGTGCAAGTCAGAGAACAAAGTAACTCTGAAGAATTAATCAGTATTCACATCGACGACAATGCCCTGTTCCTGAGTAAAGAATGGTTCTGAACCAGAAAAAGGCAAGTTAATTAGAAAAGACAGAGGAGTGCAAGTCAGAGAACAAAGTAACTCTGAAGAATTAAATGGCATTTATTTCAATGCAAGAGGTCTTACAGGTAAGGCTGACAAACTCAGGGACTAGAAGGTCATAACTGGGAAGGACAGGACTGGCAGCTCAATGTTCAGGGTGTTAGATGTTATGGGGAGGATAGAAAGCGAGGTAAGAGAGGAGGCGGCATGGCATTTTTGATTAAGGAAAACATTGCTACTGTAATTAGAGAAAATATTTCTGAGAGAACGTTTCATAAAAATATATGGTTGAAATTAGAAATAAGAAAGGGATGATCGTCTTGATGGGATTGTACAACAGGGTAAAAACAATGACTGCAGATGCTGGAAACCAGATTCTGGATTAGTGGTGCTGGAAGAGCACAGCAGTACAGGCAGCATCCAAGGAGCTTTGATATCGACGTTTCGGGCAAAAGCCCTTCATCAGGAATAATAGCAGAGAGCCTGAAGCGTGAAGAGATAAGCTGGGGGAGGGGGGGGGTGGGGAGAGAGTAGCATAGAGTACAATGGGTGAGTGGGGGAGGAGATGAAGGTGATAGGTCAGGGCAGAGAGGGTGGAGTGGATAGGTGGAAAAGGAG
>NC_057724.1:14671088-14675568 GCF_004010195.1 Chiloscyllium plagiosum
CTTGTCCGGACTTGTCCGACCTGCCTAGCTCCTTTTCCACCTATCCACTCCACCCTCTCCTCTCTGACCTATCACCTTCATCTCCTCCGCCACTCACCCATTGTACTCTATGCTACTCTCTCCCCACCCCCACCCTCCCCTAGCTTATCTCTTTATGCTTCAGGCTCACTGCCTTTATTTCTGATGAAGGGCTTTTGCCCGAAAAGTCGATTTCAAAGCTCCTTGGATGCTGCCTGAACTGATGTGCTCTTCCAGCACCACTAATCCAGAAAATGGGATTGTACTACAGCTTGCCAATAGTCAAAGGGAAATTGAGAAGCAAATATGTAGACAGATCTCAAATATGTGTAAGAATAACAAGGTAGGGGATTTTAATTTTCCATTGACTGGGACTGCCATCATGTTAAAGGTTTGGATGGTGAAGAATTTGTTAAACGTGTTCACAAAAATTTTCTTTATCAATATGTAAATGTTCCTATTAGAGACGGAACAAAACCTGACATTCTCTTGGGAAATAAGGTAAGGCAGGTGACTAAAATGTCAGTAGGGAACACTTTGGGGCTAGTGACCATAGTTCTGTCAGTTTTAAAATAGTTATGGAAAAGGACAAATTTTCCCTAAAAGTTATGTTCTTAATTGGAGTAAAGCAAATTTTAGGGGTATGAAACAAAAACTTTCAAAAGTTGTTTGGAGTAGACTGTTCATGGGTAAAGGGACAACTGACAAACCTGAGGCCTTCAGAAGTGTGATAGTAAGAATTCAGAAGCATAATATTCCTGTTAGAGTGAAAGGTAAGGTTGGTAAGATTAGGGAACAATGGATGAAGTTCTAGTCAAGAATAAAAATGAATTGCATATTAGATATAGACAAGTGGGATCAACTGAATCTCTTGAAGAATGTAAGGGCATTCTGAAGAAAGAAATCAGGAAGACAAGAAGGGGATATGAGATCACCTTGGCAGATAAGGTTAAAGATAATCCAAAATGATTCTACAATATATTAAGTATAAGAGAGTAGCTAGAGAGAGAGTAGAATCCCTTAAAGATCAATGAGGGTGCCTTTGTTTTGAACAGTAGGAGATGGAAGAGATACTAAATGAATATTTCATGTCAGTTTGTACTATTGAGAAAGAAATGGAGGCTAGAGAACTCAGGGAGATAAATATTAATATTTTGAAAACAGTTCACATTACAAATGAGGAAGTGCTAGAGTCCTTAGAAAACATAAAGGTAGATAAATCTTCAGGACCTGATCATGTATATCCCAGGATGTGTTGGGAAGTTAGAAAGGAAATTGTGAGGCACCTACCAGAAATATTTGCATCAGTTACAAACACGGGTGAAGTACCAGTGGATTGGAGGATGGTTAATGTTGTGCCACTGTAAGAAGGAATCTGGAAACTACAGAACTATGAGTTTGACATCAGTGATGGATAAATTGTTGGAAATGATTCCGAAAGATAGGATTTACATGCATTTGGAGAGGCAAGGATTGACTAGGGATTGTGAGAATGGTTTGTGCAAGGAAAATTGTGTCTCACAAATTTGATTGAGTTTTTTAATGAAGTAACCAGGAATATCGATGAGGGCAGAGTGGGAGATGTTGCTTACTTGGTCTTTAGTTAAGCCTTTGATAACGTTCCACATGGTAGATTAATGAGCAAGGTTAGATCACATGGGATTCAGAGTGAGCTTGTCAGTTGGATACAAAATTGGCTTTATGGTGGGAGACAGAGCGTGGTATGGAGGGCTATTTTTTGGACTAAAGGCCTGTGACCAGCGGTGTTCCATAAGATCAGTACTGGGTCCACTTTTGTTTGTTATTTATATAAATGATTTGGATGACAATATAGGAGGTATGGTTAGTAAGCTTGCAGATGACACTACAATTAGTGGCATAGTGGACAGTGAAGAACACTATCTCAGATTACAAAGAGATCTTGATCAATTGGGTCAATGGGCTGAGGAGTGGCAGATGGAGTTTAATTTGGATAAATCTGAGGTATTGCATTTTGGTAACGCATACAAGCACAGGTATTATACAATTAATAATAGGGCCTTGGGTAATGCCTATAGAACAGAGGGTTCGAGGGGTTCTTTGAAATTTGTGTCATATATAGACAGGCTGGTTAAAAAGGCTTGCCTTCATTGCTCAGTCCTCTGAGTATGGGAGTTGGCATGTCATGTTGAGTTGTACAGGACATTGATGAGGTCCCTTCTGGAGTACTGTGTGCAGTTCTGGTTGCCCTGTTATAGGAAAAATATTATTAAACTGAAGAGGGTTCAGGATGGTGCCGGGAATGAAGGGTTTGAGATACAAAAATAGACTGGAAAGGCCAGGAATTTTTTTTGTAGGAATGCAGGAGATTGAGGGGTAACCTTATTGAGATTTATAAAATCTTGAGGAGCAGAGGTAAAGTGAATGATGAGGGTCTTTCCCCTAGAGCAGGAGAGTTGAGAACTAGGGGCATATCTGTAAGGTGAGAGGCGAAAGATTTAAAAAGGACATGAGGAGCAACTTTTTATACAGAGACTGGAATTAACGGCCAGAGAAAGTGGTGGATACAGGTACAGTTACATACTTAAAGAGCATTTGGATAAGTGCATGAATAGGAAAGATTTGGAGGGATAAGGGCCAAAAGCAGGCAGGTGGGATAGTTTCATTTTGGAACATGGTCAGCATGGACGCGTTGAACCGAAGAGACTGTTCCCATGCTGTATGAAAGTATATCATATTACAAGTGCCCTACTTCAATTTATCTGATCCACTCTGGTTTGTTTTCCATGACTACATCGTGTGGCAAGCCTTCCCTTTTAGCGCTTCTTCCAGACTGGGGTCAGAAGGAATCCTGTACATACTATAAGATTTCTATCTCCTTCCTACATCTGTTTTTTTAATGTTCATTCATGGAATTTGGGCTTCATTGGCCAAACCAGCATTTACTGCCCATCCCTAATTGCCCAGAGGGCAGTTAAGAGTCAACCATATTGCTGTGGGTCTGAAGTCACATGCCAGCCAGACATTTCGTCCATCCATATCTTCTGTTCACTTAATATCAGACTCAATATTTTCTTTCTTATTTCCCAAAGTTGTTTGCTTTTTTTTCCATCTCCCTTCCACTCATGGTATAATAAATCCTATCCTTACAGGTGTGATTGATTCTTTATTATATTTTATTTCTGTACACATGTCTCACTGTGACACTCTTCATGATACTTTATTTTCCATGCTGTTTTGTTTGGTAGGTACAGCTACTCCAGCAATCCTTGTTCCCATTCTCTCTTTTCTAAATATGTTACCACCTGTTTAATTCCTAATCCTCAACTTTTGGTTTGTCCTTCCCACCAAAATGGACAATTTCTCATTTTCCCACAGTATACTCCATTTTCCAGATTTTTGCCCACTCACTGAATCTATCTATATCCCTTTGAAGGCACCTTTTGTCCTCCCCTATCATTCTTTCCTGTTTAAATGTGTGGTAGCAGATTTAGCAACCACAACGTGAGTCCTTTCATCCAAGTCATTTGTATAAATAGTAATATGTTGAAGCCACATGCAAGGTGTTCTTGCGTCTTGCCAATCAAAGAGGAAAAATTGATACACACCTTTTTTTATAAGCTAATTAATCTTCTATCCATGCCACTATGTAACCCCTATATGATGAGGTTAGATTTTCTGTAACAAACTTTGATGTGGCACCTTATCAAATATCTTCTGGAGGTCGAAGTACAGTACATCTTGCTGTTGCCTTTCATCCACAGAACGTGTTACTTCTTCAAAGAATTTCAAAAAATTTGGTTAAACACAACTTCCTTTCGGTGTTGATTCTGCCTGATTACCTTGAAGCTTCCCAATACAATTGCATTGCACCACAACACATCTGGTGCAGCCTGTTCTCTGGTTGGATCCAGAATGGTACTCTAGGAAATTATCCAAAAAACACTCTGTGACCTCCTTTCCTTAATACTATTTTGGGCCATCTGACCTCATCAATCTAAATGCAGATTAAAATTCCCTATGACAATCACTGTATTTTTCTGACACACTCCCCATTTTTTCTTCCTTTCCACTCCACTTTACCATGTTGTTACTGTTACCAAGTGACTTGTAGCCTTTATCATCTCTCATCACAAGCTTAACCATTTCTACTTCATGGTTTCATAAACTTAGCCAATCCTTCTCTATTGGACTAATGTCATAATTAGTTAACTTAGTCACCTCTGCAAATTTTCATACCTTTCTGGTACTTTCCGGTACGCTTCAATGTTCCAATCTTGATCTAGAACCCACCCTCCCATCCTGGCACCTTCCCCTACCACCACAGGAATTGCAAAACCTGCGCCCATACCTCCTCCCTCACTGCCATCCAATGCCCTAAAGGAGCCTTCCACATCCATCAAAGTTTTACCTACACATTCACTAATATCATTTATTGTATCCGTTGCTCCCAATGCGGTCTCCTCTACATTGGGGAGACTGG
>NC_057724.1:14675660-14773494 GCF_004010195.1 Chiloscyllium plagiosum
CGACCTATCACGTTCAACCCCTCCCCCACTCACCTATTGTACTCTATGCTACTTTCTCCCTACCCCCACCCTCCTCTCACTTATCTCTCCACCCTTCAGGCTCTCTGCCTGTATTCCTGATGAAGGGCTTTTGCCCGAAACATCGATTTTACTGCTACTCGGATGCTGCCTGAACTGCTGTGCTTTTCCAGCACCACTCTAATCTAGACTCTGGTTTCCAGCATCTGCAATCATTGTTTTTACCTAGTCATCCTGTAGCCATGTCTCTGTAGTGGCTATCAGATCATAGCTATTTTTTCCATTTGCATAATCAGTGTATGATTAAATAATAATTAATTAACACTTCTTGGGCAGTGGTTAGCACTGTTACCTCACAGCACTAGGGATCAGGGTTCGATTCCAGCCTAGGGCCACCGTCTGTGAGGAGTTTGCACATTCTCCCTGTGTCTGTGTGGGTTTCTACTGAGTGCTCTGATTTCCTCCCAAAGATGTGCAAGTTAGGTGGATTGGACATGCTTGATTAACCATATAGTCCAGGGATTTGTAGATTAGGTGCATTAGGGGATAGGTCTGGGTGGGATGCTCCTCAATGGGGGCACATTGGGCCAAATGGCCTGTTTCCATGCAGTGACAATTCTATGAGGATGAACAGCCAAACAGCAATGGTATGTGCATTTTGTTTTTATATCCTTTCGCCTTAGCTGCAAATTTGTTCTTACATTTTTATTTGTTATTTTTTTCCTGTCATTGTCCATTTATTATTTTCCACATCTACTATTTTCGTCTCTACTCCTTGGTGTCCTACCTCTGTCCAAATTTGATCTTTTACTCCCACGATTTAGTTGAAAGCCTGCTTTACATCCCTAGCTTTGTGGCTGACTAGAATACCAGCCTCAACAGGGTTCAGGTATAAACCTTCTGTAAAATGTAGACCCCACTTTTCCCCAGTGCAGGAGATGAACCAGAATCCACTTCCCTGTCTTTGAGTCACCTATTCATTTATCCACGTAGAGAGATAGTCCGATTTAGGGAGGTGATTCCAATGTTTTAAGCTGAGACAGCTGAAGGTATTGCCCATAAAACCTAGAGCAAATATTATTTGGGATTTTCAAGATATCAGAATTATGAGGAGCACACACAACTTGGACAGCTGTTGGAATGGAGGAGATTCCAGAGTTTTGGAAGGATATGACTGGAATGGATAAGAGGTGACAGGATTAGCAGGTAAGTCAATGAGTTTAGACAAATGTGACTAGCTGACACCAGTGAAGAGATGAGGATTGGGGGTGATCTGGGTTTAAGAGATTGGGGGGAGAGGTTAAAAGGAAAGGTATGATCTGATGGGAAGTCCTCCTTCCTTACTCAACACCAGCTCACACTGACAAAGCTGTTAGGTCATCCATTTGGCTGGGACCTCCCCTTACCCATGGTAGAACAGTGGCAGCGGGAAGCTGGGGCATGCACTTCGCTATTGATTGACAACACAAGAACCTAAATAGGCCCCAAGCAGTACAAGTTGCCTGACGCCTTCTCCACCCACTGTAAAATGGCAGCTAGATTGGGAAGAACACCCACTGACTTACAAATTGGCATGGGGGTGGGCAAAGGTGGATGGTGGTGGCAAGCTCATGAAATACAGCCTAAGGCATTGCTTAACCAGGTGCTAATGTAAGTCAGAATCGCAGGGCTCAAAGGTGAATGGCACTTGATGTCAATAAGAACACAGGCTGGATGCAGTGTGGAGAACCCAAGTTTACAAAGAGTAGTATGTGGGGGGGATCCACCAAGGAATTGTTAGAAATGTCACATCTAGAGGTGACAAACGAAAGAAAAGGATAGCATCACTAAAGCAGATTAATTTATCCAAAAGTAGGTTTCTAGTTCCTATTTATAGCACCTGTAAATTGGTTACTGCACTTCAAAAGTGCTTAATTGGTTATTAAGCACTTTGAGTTTTGCTAAAGCCATGAAAAGCACTATATAAATCCAAATCTTTGTTTTTAATTCTCAATTTTCACACATTTGCTATTTGGATCATCAGGAGAGCAACCAAATTGATCTATCAACATTGTATTCATGTTAATTCTGTTTGTTTCAGCTGCTGATAAGCAGATTAACCCAACACTTCAGTTATATACATTTTTGCAACATTTTGAAACACATTTGCACTAAACTGCCATTCCAGTGATCAGGCAATAATTTTGTCAATAGCAAAAGAAAATCCGTTTGATTTTACAGAACCTCGCACTGTTATCTGAAAACCACACTTTGCAATATTCTAAAAGTCCTACTATCCCCATCTCAACATCCAACTGTTACTTAAATGATTTCCTGTGTTTGCTTCCGCTTGCTGACCCAGAAACTCATTTCTCCTTTGTGTGAAAAGTAACTCCCTCATGTCAGGTCTAACTGCTTCTTGTAGTAATTTGAACCTACAAACTCTTTGTCCGGCTGTCATGGTTTTGTAGGAATTAATTTCTCATTCACCTCTCCCTCTACTCAACTGTAAAGTTCACAGACGGTACTCCCTCAGAAAATTAATCTCACAAACTACCTCAGCTGATTAAAAACAGCATCTTCTGACAGAATCGGGATTTTTGACCTCTTTATTGAGAACCAAAATGTTATGACTAAATGACCTTTCAGTGCAAGCTGGATTCTAATTACTGTTAAAATTGCTTTGAGTCATTGATGTCATGCTGAACTGCTAACTTCCCATCACCACAAGATGGCATCATGTTACAAAAGAGATAAGTTGCTGTCTCAGGACAATTAAGTTTTACCACTAAGGTTACCTTTAAAAGTATGATCACTTGTAGCCAGTGGCACAGAAACTGAGTTGTGCTTTAGTCTTCTAATTAATGGCAGCACCTAGAAATTCACACCACATTGCTATGAAAGGGTAGGACAGCACAACCCTCAGTTAATAATACATGGTAAAATGGTGCCTATTCAGCTTGAAAAGACTAATCTACCACTTAGTATCCCAAAAGGCCATCACTACGCCCTGGTACTAGTGAGACTACTCAGCTGATAAACATTGACCTGATTGTGCCCTTTATTTTTATAAATTTCATTTCATTTGATCAACCCCAATTTTATTTTCTGCTTGAAAGAGGAAAAGAGTAAATCTGATCATTGAGTCATGGTCAACATGCAGTACTTCTTGCTGTGACTGTACAGAATATAGTATTAATACAGTTAGTATTGAATTCATGCTAAGAAACATGAATCACCACTTCATGTTGCCAAATATGACTAAATACTAACATTAGGGCATTCCAACCATCTTGATATTTCCACAGCTTTGTCCCTGCCCAGCTAAGGAGAGTGAAAAAGAGTCAGGTATTGTATCACCAGTTCCCAGTTAGCACCTTTCAGAATCAGGTACTTGAAAGCAACATGCTGTGACCTGATCCTTCATTTGGGGATGTGGGTTTCTTTTGCTCAACACCTTCCTTGGCTAACCTTGGTTCATGTTGACTCAGCATATTTTTAAAAAACACAGTGGGAAGAAACCACGTTAACTTCCTGTGTGAATGCGTGCAGAAACTTCAGTCTGTCTATCGTAAACAGCAACTTACACGGCAATGCACTGAATGTGCTTCAACCAAATTGTCAGGTCACTATGTCTAAGTTCCCAGTCAAGCCAAGGGAAACTGTTGTCACTTAGTTAAAAATCATAAAATACCAGGTTATAGTCCAACAGATTTAATTGGAAGCACTAGCTTTCGGAGTGCTGCTTCTTCATCAGGTGGTTGTGTAAGGCACAGAATTTATAGCAAAAGTGATGAAAGAGTGGCGCTCCGAAAGCTAGTGTGCTTCCAATTAAACCTGTTGGACTATAACCTGGTGTTGTGTGATTTTTAACTTTGTACACCCCAGTCCAACACCGGCATCTCCAAATCATGTTGTCACTTAAGGGGTGGGGGGGTACCAGCACGTTCAGTCAATATCAGTCAATATCATCCAATATCAGTTCAGGAGCTTGGACAGAGTGAGACAGACACTTGTGGCAATCAGCTTATCATCCTGACTCTAATCTAGCAAACACACCCACCGAGGTGTCAGTGTCTGAGCTAGTGGAGGGTCCACGAGAAAGCCTTGCCAGTGCATCCTCTGAGAGATCTGCATCCTCTTTCTCAAATGTGGACAAGGCAGCGTTGGCTGGACTGGTGACTCTGCAGAAAGCAAGAGACTTAAAGAGTTATGAAATAGGGGTCAAAGCTTGGGCATATTAAGAAGATATTCACCCAGGTGGTAATGGGAGAATGGCACAGCATATCACAGGGAGTTGTACTTGGTGCTAGAACATGGAAGGTCTCAGCATCCCGGTATCCGTGGTCCCCATATCCCCCTCTCCTCATTGGGTTTGAAGAGATGAATGCCAGGCCATCCCATCACCTATCTTTGCCCTTTCTGCCCCTCTGTGTGCCGTGTTCTCCTTTAATGAGACAAAAGGATAGATTGAGTGAGACGAAAGTAGCTGGCATGGTTGTTGTGTTGGGTGCAGGTGGTGAAAACTGGTGAGGTGCCCGAGAGAGTGAGTAGAAACGCAGGAAGGGTGAATAGTTTGGGAGAATGGGGTCGGTGAGAACCATTCGGGGAAGACGCTATGGGCATGGCTGGTAATGGTTCAATGGAAGGAAAAGAGGAACTGCAAGAACTGGAGTCAGGGGAATAATTTGAAGTGGTAGCAACAGCTGGAGATGACCTATAGTAAGTCACTTTTGTGCTGTCACTAAGACTGTCTATTCTAACCCCATTACATCGCCCACATTCACCACATCGCAGCTTGCCTGCAGCTGGAACCTTCATCCCTGCCTTCAATATCTCAAGGCTTGACTAGCATCACTTAAACCTGAAGGAAGCCTTGCTTGATTAACTTTTTCCATTTTTATATTGAGCTAATATTGCCAGATGGCACAGTGGCTCAGTGGTTAGCACTACTGCCTCACAGCGCCAGTGACCTGCGTTCGATTCCACCCTCGGGCAGCTGTCTGTGTGGAGGTTGCACATTCTCCCCATGTCTGTGTGGGTTTGCTCCAGTTTCCTCTCACAAACCAAAGGTGTGTAAGTTAGGTCAGTTGGCCATGCTAAATTGCCCATTGTATTCAGGGTGTGTAGGTTAAGTGCTTTAGCCATGGGAATTGCAGGGTTATGGGTCTGGGTGGGATACTCTTCGGAAGATCAGTGTAGGCTCTTTGGGCCGATGGACCTGTTTCCATACATAAGGATTCTATATATTCTATAGTATCATTAACTACCCTTGAAGAATTCCAGAGGTAAATGTACAAGAACAGCAAAAGCCACTGCAAGTGATTCATTGGCTACAACTAGATTGATGAGAATACAAGGAGGTGAGTGGAACTCCACTCAGCTGGATGACAGAAGAGGGGTGTTCCGATTGATTGGTGCAGTAAATTGTGTCAAAGGCTGCAGTCCATTGGTCAAGATGAGCAGGGATAGTTTGCCATTATTATAGTCATATAGGTACAGAGTTTGTGATACTGATAAGAGATGTCATAGTGCTAAAGCAGCAGTTAAAACCTGATTGGAGGCATTCGAACATGGAATTGCTGGAAAGGTAGGCTTAGATAGATGGTGAAAATATATTCCAGAGGTGGGGTAGATAGCGTTTTTTTTACACAGAGGGTGGTAAGTACCTGGAATGTGCTGGAGGCAGATACAATATCAGTGTTTTAAGAGGCATCTTGACCGATATATGAATGGGCAGAGAATAGAGGGATCAGGGCCATGTAGAGGCAAAAGATTTTTAGTTTCAAAAGGCATCATGTGTTGGCACAGTCTTAGTGGGCCAAAGGGGCTGTTTCGTCCTATACTGTTCTTCATCTTTACTAAAGACTGCCCTGTAGCAATAATAATGACAGCAGCCTTAATGAGAGAAAAATGGAATTTCTGTCCCTCAGGGACAGGTGGTCCCATCACTGACAGCAGCCAGCCAATCAAGTGGCCAGCAGCTGAGTAGTCTCACTAGTACCAGGGCGTAGTGATGGCCAATTTTGGAACTACAAGGGCATCACAACAAATGAGCTGAAAATGTGTTGCTGGAAAAGCGCAGCAGGTCAGGCAGCATCCAGGGAACAGGAGAATCGACGTTTCGGGCATAAGCCCTTCTTCAGGAATGAGGAAAGTTTGTCCAGCAGGCTAAGATAAAAGGTAGGGAGGAGGGACTTGGGGGAGGGGCATCGGAAATGTGATAGGTGGAAAGAGGTCAAGGTGAGGGTGATAGGTCAGACTGGGGTGGGGGCGGAGAGGTCAGGAAGAAGATTGCAGGTTAGGAAGGCGGTCCTGAGGAAGGAGATATGGCTGTGGTAGCGAGTCTGTTTGAGAATGTGGCTGAAGAGCTTCTGTGCAGAGGAGATGACCTGGGGGGTGCAGTGAGAGAGGGACTCACTGAAATCTTTGTAGAGGGAGGAAGAGAGCTTCTTCAAGGAAGGCATCCTTGTAAGAGGATTCGCAGTAGGTTGAAGTCTTTGAGGAGAAAGTGAGGACTGCAGATTTCCTCATTCCTGAAGAAGGGCTTATGCCCGAAACGTCGATTCTCCTGTTCCCTGGATGCTGCCTGACCTGCTGCGCTTTTCCAGCAATACATTTTCAGCTCTGATCTCCAGCATCTGCAGTCCTCACTTTCTCATCAAAACAAATGATCCATGCTGGTTCGACTGAAAGTTAAATCTGGTTGGGAAGGAATTAAGAATCCCGGCAGAGAGGAGTGCAGTGGGGCCTTGTTAGACAGGATGTGGGAAGTTCTCAGCAGGTCTCACAACGACTGTGGAGTTAATATTTCAAGTCCAATATGACTTCTTCAAAAGTGTTTGTCAAGATTTTTAGTTCCTAGAAATTTGTTTGTTTATCTTTTGAACTTAATTACCCACTGGTCAAACTTGGTATCTATTGGCCACCAGTTGTACAGTTAACTATTGAGGAATGTGTATACGTAAGGAACCATGTTTTATAATGTCAGGTATTCTCACTTCATCCATCCAAATATTTACTCAGGAAAATCCAGAACTCTCCATCAGTGATGGAAGCAGATTGACGCATACTGAATTTCTGGGACGTGTCTGCTGATAGTCCAACTGCAATACCTCTTGCATTTGCAGTGTATGTAACCTCACTGATAGTGAGCTGTCTATGTCAAAAACAGAGCAGATCCAACAAGGACAGGGAAGAATGCTGAACGCTGTTCTCACACCACCATGCCTCATTGTCCACCCCAGTCACCCGACCCCTTACTGCCCCTTTCGAAACTCTTTGCCATTGCCAACTTCTGATCGCTCAGTGGTCCCTCATACCCGGTTAGGTGTCTTCCTCCTGGACTCTCGCTTCCCCTTGCCGCCCTGCTCACCGATGGTGCCAGTATGGAGGCAGACTGTGAGCACATAACTGTGACTCCACTGATGAAGAGAACGGGCAGAGCTAGCAGACACAATGTGACATCCACAACCATTCGTATGAATGGCAGAAATTGCAGTGTAATTGCCATGCCATTTTTCTGTCTGCTATCTTAATCTGTAATATTTAGTACCCTTGTTAAAGTGGTTGCCCAAGATTGCATTTAGCTGCATCAGCCTTAACTTCTGGAATTCCCTCCCTAAGCCTTTCCAGTTCTACTCCTCCTTCTCCACTGTTAAGCAGCCCTTGACGATTAGCTCATTTATCAATCTTTTGATCACCTGCTGTAGTTTGTTCTTCTGTAGCATAGTGTCACACTTTGTTTCAACTGCCTTAGGTCATTGTATTACATTAGAGGAGCTTTATAACTGTAAATCGATATTTTCGATACCTTACAAATGCAATTATATTTCAAACCCTGATTGTAAAATCCCTACCTTAGATTGTAACCTATCAATGCTTATATTTTATGTATATAATTCTTCTGATAACTGATGCAATCTTTCTGAGTTTAAATAAAAATTGGGCTGCATCTGACTGCTGTGATAGATTCGAAACGCCATCAATGCTTCATTGTTGTAACTAGCCACAGATCTGATAGTTAATCTCTTGCTCACAAAGCTCAACATGTGTTATTTCGTTGGAATTTATGTCTTATATCCGTGACTATTTTCAACACTAGTAAGCATACATAATTCACAAAGTATTGACACTTTTATCAAAGGTACATCAAGTTGTGGTTTTTGTTGCCAAATCCACAACAGAGAACGGGATCATCCTGTACAACTGAGTATGTGTAAAGCATTATAAGCAATTAGAGAAAGAGAAAAAAAATTGAGAAGAGAGCGATGTCAGTTATAAGCAAGTATCAAGTTTCATCATGTGTAATACATGTTCTTCTGCGTGAATTATAAGTGAAACCATTGCCTCCTGAAAACAGATTAATAATTTTTACCATCAGGCTTCTTGACTTCTCACAAGTTTTGGAAACTTGGCTCAAGGATTTTGTAGACCCATTAATGAACTGCATTAACCCTTCCTGGGATCCGGCTGCATCGTTGACATTGTACAAAGGTCTTTGAAGTGAGTTGGTACTATTGACATGAAAGAGAATTGTTACAGGCGGAATGACTGTCAACAATTTCTCTGTGACTCACTGCCTATGGTATGTATATTCCCATGAGCCATGAAGAAAGGGGGTAATTTAGTCTCTTTGTAATGGGTCCTCAGTGGGCCTCTGCGTAATGGCAGTCAAGAACTTAGCATGTCCCTGAGACCAGCTATTAAAATACCAGATGATTCGATGTAGGAACAAAGAACTCTGAGAACTTGAAATAGGGAGGGACTTATCATGTGGAGGGGGACAATATAGCAGAGAGTGAGTTACTTCAACTCTCTAGGCCTCTGCCTTTTAATTGGTAGTTTGTTCATTTCATTCTTGAGCTTAATTCTTAAAGGCAAATAAAATCATTTCTTTTAAAGAGAAAGGAAGAGCATCCATTTATATAACTCTTTTAATGCTTGTTAAAAGCACTCCCCAACTAATGGGCTACTTTTGAAGTGCAGTCACTGCTGTTTTATAGGTAAACGTGGCAGCCAATTCACCAGATGGGGTCATGAATCTAACGCGGTATGACGGACGGTGTGTGTGTGTGTAGGGGTTTACCCCTTGGGAGAGTGACTATGGAGGAGGCTTGATCCTTTTGAAATTTCTGACCGACTTGTTGTTTATTATTAGCCCCTGCAATCCCCCACAAGCCTTCCCCTCGCTACACGGATTCGACATGAAATCTGATCATTACTGTACACTGCTTGGTCGCACTCGGTGACTGGAAAGGATTTCTTTGGGAGTTTTGGGAGGATTCTTTGTAAATCTGAGTTCACTAAAATAATGGGAATTACTGAAAAAACTGTAGAAGACATTTTTTGGTATATGAGGATTAGTAGTAATTCTTTTATATGAGATATATATTTTGTATACTGCCTGGAAAGCTATCCTAGGCCACCTCTGCTTCTGTCACACTCTATCTCATTTTGATGTTGGTTTTAGAATTCCTAACAGTCTTTGTGGGACCTAAGGGTCGGGATTGGTATACCAGAGTATCTAATATTTCTAGACTGGCATGTCAGATTTCCAGGCTCGCAATGCCCACTCATAAAGTCGCCGCAATTTGAAAGGAGAGTGCAGTTTATTAGAGTCCAATAGCACATTCAGATATCTGGGAAAATCCTGGCTCTATTACAATAATTTAGATTGGGATCCTGCCATAACCAGCTGGAAGAGGAAGCAGGCCAGAAACTGAACCCATTGACCCACAGGATCGGTCTCCATGTCCCCCACGTCTCCACTAGACAGAGTCTGGAGCCAGGGTGAAGGGCATCGAAGAGTGTGGTGCTGGAAAAGCACAGCTAGTGAGGCAGCGTCCGAGGAGCAGGAGGATCGACTTTTCAGGCATAAGCTCTTCATCATAAGCCTAAAACATCGACTTTCCTGCTCCTCGGATGCTGCCTGACCGGTTGTGCTTTTCCAGCGCTACACTCTTGACTCTGATCTCCAGCAGCTGCATTCCTCACTTTCTCCAGGGTGAAGGGCGTGATGATGTTGTGGAGGGATTAATTACGAAGGCCGGAGGATCGAGAGGTCCGAATTGACCTTGTAACTTCCAGGACTACTATTGGCATAACATGGCCCACAGAGAAATCTCAAATACAAAATAATACTTTTTAACTCTTTGTTATTCGCTAACGGGATGTGGGCATCACTGGCTAGGAGACCATTTATTGTCCGTGCCTAACTGCCCTGCAGAAGGTCACGGTGGTAAGTTGTTTATTTGAACCGTTGCAGTACTTTGAATGTAGGTACACTCACAGTGCAGTTAGGAAGGACATTCCAGGACATTTTCCCAGCAATGTTGATAAGGTAATGGCATAGGCCCAAGTCGAGATAGTGAGGGTCTCGGAGCAGACCTTGCCCGATGCTGATGTTCCTATGCATCTGATGCCTTGTCCATCTTGGTGGTAGAGGTCATGTGTTTGAAAGGTTCTTTTGGAGGATTATTAGTGGGTTATTGCAGTGTATCCTGAAGATGGTATACACTGATGCCACTGTGCATCAGTAGCAAAGGGAATGAATATCAAAGGTGACAGATGGGATCCCAGACAAGTGGGCTGTGTGGTCCTGGATGATGCAAAGCTTCCTGAATGTTATTGGAGCTGCACTCATTCAGGCAAATGGGGAGTATTCCATCGCACCCCTGTCTTGTACCTTGTAGATGATGGAAAGGCTTAGGGGAAACAGGAGGTGAGCTAATCATCTCAGAATTCCTAGCCTTTATCTCAATATTTCCCTTCCCACATACTTGATTTGAGAGGAAAACTAAAAATTGCAAATTGGCTCCGGACAATGTCATCAGAGCCCACTTTGGCAAATTTAAAGAACATCCTGCCAGATTGAAACAAATATCTTGCTTCTCAGTTCAGAGAGCAGTATAAGTAGATTACTAGACAGAAAGAAAGTCCTTCTCATTACTACTGCAAACCCTCCAGCCCCACCATTCAGGATCCTAACTGTCAGGAGATAACATTGAGGCCATTTGCCTTCAGTCACTCATTGGGATTGAGAAATTCTAGACATTTCTCATATAGAACTCAGAACAGTACAGCACAGGAACACGTCCTTCGGCCCACCCATGATGCTATTCTAAACTAATCCATCTGCCTGCACATGGTCTGTGTAACTCTATTCCCTGCCTGCTCATATATCTGTTGAAATGCCTCTTATCTGCTTCTACCATCTCCCCTGACAGCATGTTGCAGACACCTTCACTCTAATGTGAAAATCTTTCTTTGCACATCTCCTTTTAAACATTCCCCATCTCACCTTAAACCCATGCCCCTTAGTATTTGACATTTCCACCTTGGGAAGGCTACTCCGATCCATGCCTCTTATGATTTTATACACTTCTAACAGGTTGCCCCTCGGCTCGAGTGAAAACAATCCAGCCTCTCCTGATATTGAATACACTCCAATCTAGGCAGCGTTGGGTAATTCACTTTTGCACCCTCTTCAAAGCCTCCACATCCTTCCTATAGTGTGGTGACCAGAATTGCACACACTACATTAATTGTGGCCTAACTGAAGTCTTATACAGCTGCAGAATGACTTGCCAATTTTTGTACAAAATGCCCTGACTGATGAAGGCAAGCATGATGTACTCCTTCCTGTGTTGCCACTTTCAGGGAGATATGGACCTGCACCCCAGGATCTCTTTGTACATCAATGCTCCTAAGTGTCCTGCCATTTACTCTATACATTCCTCTTGCATTTGACCTCCCAAAATGCAGAATAGGCAATAGGTTTGGTTTGAACCAAAGCCTTTCTAAGTTCATCAGTGGTTATGTGGATTTTCCATTTAAATGATAGGAAAGTGGTTGAATCGAGTTAAGGACACAATAGAAAGGATCCTGCTTTAACAAGTTAAAGAGCCTATGGAGGCAGTTGGTTATCTTCCAGGATTTGGAGATCCAGTTGGACTGGGGTGTACAAAGTTAAAAATCACACAACACCAGGTGATAGTCCAACAGGTTTAATTGGAAGCACACTAGCTTTCGGAGCGACGCTCCTTCATCAGGTGATAGTGGAGGGCTCGATCGTAACACAGAATTTATAGCAAAAATTTGCAATGTGATCTAACTGAAATTATACATTGAAAAATTGATTGTCTGTTAAGCCTTTCATCTGTTAGAATACAGTGATAGTTTCACTTTTTTCATGTGTAAATCACAAAACCTTTTTTTTAAAGTTGCATTCTCGGGTTAGCTGTTCTCGGGTTATCTTCCAGGCCTCATTGATTTATTAGAAGCATTGCTAACTCTGAATTTAAATAAGCCCTTCTTATAGCTTATCTCATTATTGTGGACCCTAGTCAATGATTCCTTTCCATAACATGATGGCACATTTTACATGAAGAAATGACAGGAAAGAAAGGAGTAGGGAATGAGTCATGAAAGCGTGAAAGCAGGCCATTCAGCCCATTGAGTCTACACCAACCCTCCGAAGAGCATCCCACCCAGACCCCCAATCCCTATCCCTGTAACCTTGCATTTCCCATGGCTAATCCACCTGGTCTATGCATCACTGGACAGTTCAAGCAATTTAGCATGGCCAATCCACCCAACCTGCATATCTTTGGGTCTTGGGAGGAAACTGGAGCACCCAGAGTAAATCTGCACAGACACAGGGAGAATGTGCAAACGCTGCATAGTAACCTAAGGGTGGAATTGAATTGGAGCCGCTAAAGCTGTGAGGCAGCAGTGCTAACCACTGAGCCTCCGTACCTCCCCATCTTTACTGTGTACTTTCTCATTCCCAACTATATGGTGACTATCTCCTGCCATTCCAGAGCCAAAATCCTGATATAACCTTGAATGCAAGAAGCTGAGAGAAAACATCTCTAGCAGTAAGTTCAACACTCAAGTTGTTATCGTCCAAATTCTGAGTGGTAATCCTAAATCAAACCATGAAAAAAAAAGCCTGAAGCTCTTATTTGTTAAAAGACCCACTCAAAATTCACCATGGATTTATATTTGTATTCTGATTTGTTACATGCTGTGAGCTGATCACAAAAGGATAGCAGAGAGTTTGAAGTACTGCTGAAAAATAAAATAAAAGTAAAATAAAATAATAGTTCCCTGGTGCACTCTCCATGGCATGGTCTTGAGCAATCAGCGTTGACTTGCCAATCCTTCTCTCATTCAATATAAATGACTGCTCCTTATGAAGTGTGGCATTCCAGAGTGTGTCCTGATGAACCCAGGATGAGAAGGTTCAACAGCCTGTCTTCCTTAATCAAGAATATTATCAAGGAGTGCGGGTGCTTTGCCAGGGAACGGGAAGCTAGTTTGTGTACATGCAGGGAGTTAAATCCCCTGAAATCATCGGTCAGTCTGAAGTCTGACGTTATCCCATCCTCTTCCAGGTTTCTGTCAGATAGGATTGAACACGAACGAAGATCTGTCAATTATCAATGTTATTAATAAAAAAATGATAAGAACTGATTTCACCGCTCATTTCTGCATATCCCAACCGGCATTAACACATGATTCGGAGATGCTGGTGTTGGACTGGGGTGTACAAAGTTAAAAATCACACAACACCAGGTTATAGTCCAACAGGTTTAATTGGAAGCACACTAGCTTTCGGAGCGACACTCCTTCAATCACCTGATGAAGGAGCGTCGCTCCGAAAGCTAGTGTGCTTCCAATTAAACCTGTTGGACTATAACCTGGTGTTGTGTGATTTTTAACTTGGCATTAACACAAGTTGCTCTATACTCAGCCACATTGTTCTCCACAGGGTAGAGCAGGAGGACGGAGATCTGCACATGGGGTGGGGGAGGGGTCACGCCTTCCCATTACAAGGTCGAATCATAGAATCCCTACAGTGTGGAAGCAGGCCATTCAGCCCATTAAATCTGCACCAACCCTCTGGGGCGGCACGGTAGCTCAGTGGTTAGCACTGCTGCCTCACAGCGCCAGGGATGCAGGTTCAATTTCAGCCTCGGGTGACTGTCTGTGTGGAGTTTGCACATTCTCCTCGTGTCTGCGGGGTTTCCTCCAGGTGCTCCGATTTCTTCCCACAGTCCAAAGATGTGCAAATTAGGTGAATTGGCCGTGCTAAATTGCCCATGGTGTTCATGGATGTGTAGGTTAGGTGCATTAGTCAGGGGTAAATATAGGATAATATAGTAGGGCAATGGGTTACTCTTCAGAGGGTCAGTGTGGACTTGTTGGGCTGAAGGGCCTGTTTAGAACATAGACCAATACAGTGCAGAACAGGCCTTCGGCCCTCAATGCCGACTGTGAAGTAGTCTCAGCTCATCCCCCTACACTATCCCAAAATCATCCACATTTCCATGCTGTACGGTTTCTATAATTTGAAGCCACAGAAGGGTCAAACTTTCTTGGCGAGTTATTGTTGAAGGTAGCAGCCTCACGGAACAGGATCACTCCAACATGCTGTCGCATTGCCAGTAATCACCAAGGTACCCAATACTGGAGGATCTCCACTCACAGGCCTCCACTTCTTGCCAAATTCATGGCTTTCCTTTGTGCACCGGAGGAAATATTCATAGTGACATAAGTTGAGAGGAGGGAAACACAGAAAAAAAGCAGTGGGAGTAGGATATTCAGCTTTTCCAGCCTGTTCCAACATGCAATATGACCATGGCTGATCATCCAACTCAGTGCTCTATTCCCACTTTCTCCCCATCCCGTTTGATTTCTTTATGCCGAAGAACTATATCTAACTTCTTCTTGAAAACATTCAATATGTTGGCTTCAGTCTCTAGCTGAAGAAATTTCTCCTTATCTTAGACCTTAGTGGTTTACCCTGAATCTTTAGACTGTGGTCCCGGGATCTAGGCTCCCCAGTCATTGGGAACATCCCTCCTGTCAAATGTTTTAATACTTTTTTCATAGATTTCAATGTGACTCCTGCTCCCCCATCCCCCACCATTCTTCTAAGTTCCAGTGAATATAGTCCTAACGTCATTCAGTCTCTCTTCATTCGCCAGACCTGCCATGCCAAATGGGCATTTGTGAAGGGTGATTGTGGGGCCTGAGTGCAAGGGGACAAAGGACAAGAGTAAGTCGAAACGTTGGGCATTCAGATAGGGTTTAAGTTAAATTGCAGAGAGAAGGGAGCGAGTTGGGTTGGAACTCATGCTGTCCTGAAAAGAAGTTCCCAGGAGAATGCTGGGAAAGTCAGAGTGCGCAGCTTGATATCCAAATAGGTTCTGCCAGTTACATTGGAGAAACTGAGGACTGCAGATACTGGAGATCAGAGTCGAGAGTGTGGTGCTGGAAAAGCACAGCAGGTCTGATGAAGGACTTATGCCCAAAACACTGATTCTCCTGCTCCTCAGATGCTGCCTGACCTGCTGTGCTTTTCCAGCACCACACTCTCAGCAATGCCAGTTACCTCTTCCACTCTCCAGAAGCCCAGAATGCTCTCAGTGCATTGATTTGAGGTTAGAGACTGGAGGGGACACATATTCTGGTGACTTTTTCTATCCTTGCTGTTGATTCTTGCCAGGCTAGCCAAACTAACCTCTTCATCCCATCCTTCAAAGTCATTGTGTCACTGCCTTCCCTCAGATCCATCAGCTGGACCTCTAGATATGTCAAGGAGGCCTGGGAAGCAGTCTTTCTTGGTCTCCTCCCCATCCTTTTAGCATTAGGTATCAAGATGCAGATGGTGGTATTTTATCCAGGCAGATGGAGGCGGGAAGGTGAGTAAAATTTGAGAATAATGCCATAGGTTGATTATGCACATGTGTATTGCCTGCAGCTATTTTCCCCCTGAATAGGCTGAGTCTGATATCTGTAACCCCAACTGGAAGCAGCAGGAAGCCACCTGAGCTGGACAGTTAAACAACTGACTGTATTCAAATCTACAATTTTCCCAGTGTTTTACTGGCCCCATGTCAAAGTGGCCCAGCACCTCAGCAGGGAGGTGCAGTGCAGTGGGAGCATGGAGTAGCCTGGAGATTTCAAACTTTTCTTACCTCCATCAGCAAAAATCTCTTCTGCTGGCAGCTGTATGTTATTGTATGAAGATCTCCTGGAGACCAATGCCTCACGGTGGTACAGTGGTTAGCACTGCTGCCTCACAGCGCCAGGGAGCCGGGTTCAGTTCCTGCCTCGGGCAACTGTCTGTGTGGAGTTTGCACATTCTCCCATGTCTGCATGGATGTCCTCCGGGTGCTCCGGTTTCCTCCCACAGTCACAAAGATATGCAGGTTAGGTGAATTGGCCATGCTAAATTGCCTGTAGTGTTAGGTGAAGGGGTAAATGTAGGGGAATGGGTCTGGGTGGGTTGCTCTTCGGAGGGTTGGTGTGGACTTGTTGGGCCAAAGGGTCTGTTTCCACACTGTAAGTAATCTAATCTAATCTAGTCTCCCATTTTGCTAGGTGTAGTGCAGTAGCCACCTCCTCCTGTTGGACAGATCACATGTCTATTGCATCTGTTCCAGACCTTCCGCATTCCCCTTAGCAGCAGCTGGAGTGGGGGTGCCAGCAACCAGCAGCCCAGTGCAGAGCATGACAGCAGCCAGTGGCCAGATCACACAGAGGCTACTTACACTGGTCTGCTGCAGAGTGTCCTTTGAGAAACACAGTGATGTTCATCTTTTAAACGCTTGCTTTTCTGCCCTATGGTTCTACTGTGCAAAACTGTGATGTAACCTTTTCTTAATTTCTCGATTCTGTAACTAAGGATTGTACTTAGGTAGTCCGAACCTAAGATGGTGCTGTAAGTGGTAACTTGTAAACTTTTCATTCTGCTCATTCGAATATGTTGACAGGAAAGCTAATTCAATTCAGTTCTCACTGGAATACAATGAAGGCTACCTGCCTATCTCCCTCAAAATGACTAAATCAAACTCTTGCTTCCTCAGGCTGTCCACCATCTCCAGGTAACATGAAATTTAGATGCATAAAGACTCAAAGATCATGAAGCCTCGGGCGACTGTCTGTGTGCAGTTTGTATATTCTCCCTGTGTCTGAGTGGGTTTCCTTCATGTACTCCAATTTCCTCCTACAATCCAAAGATATGCAGGGTAGGTGAATTGGCCATACTAAATTGCCCGTAATGTTCAAGGATGTGTACGTTAGGTGCAATAATCAGAAAGAAATGTAGGTTAATAAGGTTCTGGGTGGGATACTCTTCGGCCGGTCGATGTGGACTTGTTGAGCCAAATGGCTTGTTTCCACACTGTAGGGATGCTATCATTCTATGAAGCAGGGATTCTTTATTCGACTAGCATTAGGTTTTTACAAACAGGAAGGGTAATTAAGGATAAACAAGTAACTGCATGCACAGACTGACCACATTGGTTATGAAAACAAAAAATACAAAAAAAAAACAAAAATCACAACGGTTCAGGCAGCATCCATGGAGAGACAGCAAGCTAACTTTTCTGGGCTAAATGACTGTTCATCAGCGCTAATATTTGTTATCCTGAACTGAGGAATACCTTTGTCCATCTGCTTTTCCTTCTCATCAGAACAGTCTCCACCAAAGGCACACTTTCATTTTCAGCGAGTCAATTTGGCTTCTCAAACTGCCATCTCCTCCCATTGCCACCTGCTGGTGGAGGTCCTGGACAATTGGTCAACTTCCTTGCTCAATGCCCTCCCTCTCTGTTACCAACTGGAAGAGGAGGTCACAGACAAGTGCTCAGCTCTCTTGCTCCATGCTGTCCACCACCATCACCATTGCTTCTAGAGATCCTGTCCCCTCTATCTATTTATTTAGCAAATTCCCAAAGCTAAGCGATCAGCTTCTTGTTTACTGAATTTAACATAATTAGTTCATCACTTGGCCAACATTCCTCAACAATATGCAGCATTGTTTCAGTCTTTCCACAAGTGCATAACAGATTTGCACTAAGACCCCATTGACAGAGATTTGTTGTCCAGGGACTGTGGCCAGTCCTGAATCTATTTATCAACAACACAACAACATAAGAGCTAGGAGCAGGAGTAGGCCATCTGGCCCTTCAAGCCTGCTCCGCCATTAAATATGACTATGGCTGATCTTTTCGTAGATTCAGTTCCACTTACCTGCCTTCTCACCAGAACTGAGCTGAAACTTTATTGCTGGAACAGCACAGCAGGTCAGGCAGCATCTAGGGAACAGAAGATTCGACGTTTCGGGCACATGCCCTTCTTCAGGAATGAGCAGAGAGTGTTCAGCAGGAGAAGATAAAAGGTAGGGAGGAGGGACTTGGAGGAGGGGCGTTGGAAATGTGATAGGTGGAAAGAGGACAAGGTGAGGGTGATAGGTCGGAGTAGGGTGGAGGCGGAGAGGTCAAGAAAAAGACTGCAGGTCAGGAAGGCGGTGCCAGGCTGGAGGGATCCGGCTGAGACAAGGTGGGGGGAGGGGGGATGAAGAAACTGGTGAAGTCCAAGTTCATCCCCTGTGGTTGGAAGGTTCCCAGTCGGAAGATAAGACGCTCCTCCTCCGACCATCGGGTTGTTGTGGTTTGGCGGTGGATGAGTCCAATGACCTGCATATCCTCGGTGGAGTGGGAGGGGGAGTTGAGATGCTGTGCTACAGGTTGGTTGGGTTGGTTCGTCCGGGTGGCCCAGAGGTGCTCTCTGAATCGCTCCGCAAGTAGGCGGCCTGTCTCCCCAATATAGAGGAGGCCACACCGGCTGCAGCGGATGCAGTAGATGATGTGGGTGGAGGTGCAGGTGAATCTGTGGCGGATATGGAAGTTTCCTTTGGGGCCTTGGAGAGAAGTGAGGGGGGAGGTGTGGGCGCAAGTGTTGCACCTCCTGCGGTTGCAAGGGAAGGTGCCGGGAGTGGAGGTTGGGTTGGTGGGGGGTATGGATCTGACAAGGGAGTCGCGGAGGGAGTGGTCTCTACGGAAACCACCAGAACCTTTAATCCCTTTATTGTTCAAAAAGAACTATCTTAGCTTTAAAAACATTTACTGAAGTAGCGTCAACTACTTCACTGGGCAAGGAATTCCATAGATTTACAACCCTCTGGGTGAAGAAGTTCCTTCTCAATTCAGTCTTCAATCTGCTCCCCCTAATCTTGAAGCTATGCCCTCTTCTCTTAGTTTCACTGGCCAGTGGAAACATCCTCTCCATGTCTATCTTATCTATTGCCATCATAATTTTATATGTTTCTATAAGATCCCCCCCCCCCCCACATTCTTCTAAATTCCAATGAGTATACTCCCATTCTACTCAGTCTCTCCTCATAAACCAACCCCCTCAACTCCAGAATCAACCTAATGAACCCCCTCTGTACCACCTCCAGTGCCAGTACCTCCTTTCTCAAATAAGGAGACCAAAACTGCACCCAGTACTCCGGATGTGACCTCACCAGCACTCTATACAGGTGCAACATAACCTCTCTGCTTTTAAACACAATTCCTTTAGCAATGAAGAACAGAATTCCATTTGCCTTCCTAATTACCTGTTGTACCTGCAGACCAACCTCTGTGATTCATGCACAAAAACACCTAGTTCCCTCTACATAGCAGCATGCTGCAACTTTTTACCATTCAAGTAATGGTCCTTTTTACTGTTATTCCTACCAAAATAGATGACTTCACAATTTATTAACATTGTATTCCATCTGCCAGACCTTTGCCCACTTGCTTAAAGTATCTATGTCCCTCTGCAAAGTTTCACAGTCCTCTGCACACTTTGCTCTGCCACTCATCTTAGTGTCATCTGCAAACTTTGACACACTACACGTGGTCCCCAACTCCAAATCATCTGTGTAGATTGTGAATAATTGTGGTCCCAACAATGATTCCTGAGGCACACCACTAGTTACTGATTGCCAACCAGAATAGCACTCATTAATCCCCACCCTTTGCTTCCTGTTAGTTAATCAATGCTCTGTCCATGCTAATACATTACCCGTAACACCATACATCTTTATCTCATGCAGCAGCCTCTTGTGTGGCACCTTGTTGAAGGTCTTTTGGAAATCTAGGTACACCACATCTACTGGGTCCCCGTTGTCTACTGTGCTTGAATTGTCTTCATAGAATTCCAAAAGTGGTAGTTCAATGACCATCATTGGGGTTTGCCATGAGAAACTTCTGTGGGGGAGCAATGGATCAACATTTACACTCTGTCCCATTGTCAACATCCAGACCCTGAGAGAAACAAAAACATTTTCCCAGTCAACTGAATTCTAAAAGAAAATTAAAGAACTATGAAGGAGTCCCCTTTTGGAATTCCAGTGGATCTTGCATTCTAGGCCTGCATTAATTGCTCAGAGAGCGGTTAAGAGTCAACGCTGTTGAAGCTCTGGAGTCACATGAAGCCAGATCAGGTAAGGATAGATTTATTTCCCTAAAGGAAACATTCCTAAAGTGAACCAGATTGGTTTTATGATAATCAGTTGCCATTTGTATTCCAGATTTTTATTGAATATAAATTTCACTATCTTCCTTGGTGGCATCAAATTGATGTTTCCAGAAGGTTAACCTGGTGCTCTGGATTACAAGTCTGGCAATATTACAACTATGCCAATACCACGACCACCTCCTTTTAATTCCTGGAGATTTGGCATGTTACCTATTGTATCTACATACTGTTTGGGACACCCAGACTCCCAATAAGACCAACACACAGGAATTGCAAATTACTACTATCTGGTAATGGCAGAATTAGACACTGTGCTGGATCTTTAGCGCTTCTTCACATCACAATGGCCACCATGTTACGTGACTGAAATCTGCAGTTGTTGAATTGCAGTTTTGTGACAGTTTTGCCTTCTTACTGTAGTTGCTATCTTAACTTCACAACTGTAGCAACCCCAGGCCTTAGCAGCAAAAAAGGCTGCTAGGCGAAAGTGGGTACTACAGATGCTGGAGATTAGAGTCAAGGTTAGAGTGGTGCTGGAAAAGCACAGCAGGTAAGGCAGTATCTGAGGAGCAGGAAAATCGACATTTCGGGCAAAAGCCCTTCATCAGGAACGAGGTTGTGAGCCTCAGGAGTGGAGAGATAAATGGCAGGGGCGTGGGGTTAGGGAGAAGGTAGCTGGGAGTGCAATAGGTGGATGGAGGTGGGAGTAAAGGTGATAGGTCGGAGAGGAGGGTGGAGTGGATAGGTGGGAAGGAAGATTGACAGATGAGACAGGTCATGAGGACAGTGCTGAGCTGGAAGGTTGGAACTGGGGTAAGGTGGGGGGAGGGGAAATGAAGAAACTGATGTAATCCACATTTGGATGTGCAGGTGAAACTTTGATGAATGTGGAAGGCTCCTTTGGGGCCTTGGATGGAGGTGAGGGGGAGGTGTGGGCGCAGGTTTTGCAATTCCTGTGGTGGGAGGGGAAGGTGCCAGGAGGGGAGGGTGGGTTGTTGGGGGGCGTGTACTTGACCAGGTAATCATGAAGGGAATGGTCTTTGCAGAAAGCGGATAGGGGTGGGAAGGGAAATATATCCCTAATGGTGTGGTCCATTTGTAGGTGGTGGAAATTTCGGCGGATGATACGGTTTATGTGTAGTTTGGTGGGGTGGAAGGTCAGGACCGGGGGAGGGGGGGTTCTGTCCTTGTTGCGGTTGGAGGGGTGCGATTCGAGGGCAGAGGTATGGGGCATGGATGAGATGTGCTGGAGAGCATCATCAACTACGTGGGAGGGGAAATTGCAGTCTTTAAAGAAAGAGACCACCTGGTCTTTGTCTGTCATGGAACTGGTCCTCCTGGTAGTAGATGCAGCGGAAGCAGAGCAATTGGGAATACGGGATAGCATGTTTGCAAGAGATAGAGTGGGAGGAGGTGTAATCCAGGTAGCTGTGGGAGTCGGTGGGTTTGTAGAAAATGTCAGTGTTGAATTAGTCATCGTTGGTGGAGATGGAGAGGTCTAGGAAGGGGAGGGAGGTGTCTTAGATGGTCCAGGTAAATTTAAGGTCGGAGTGGAATGCGTTAGTGTAGTTGATGAACTGTTCAACTTCCTCATGGAAGCACGAGGTGGCGCCGATGTAGTCATCAATGTAGTGGACAAAAAGTGGGGAGTGGTTCCGGTGTAACTCTGGAAGGTAGATTGTTCTATGTAGCCTACAAAGACACAGACATAGCGGGGACCATGTGGGTGCCCATGTCTACCCCTTTCGTCTAGAGCAAAAAGGCTGCTGTCTATCTCTCTCTCTCTCTCAAAAGTATCATCTTTAGACAGTAACTCAGACTTTGCCTGTGAAACTGGACTAATTCTCCAAGTAAAGGAAATACTTTTGCACTTTTGACTGCAACTCAGCTCCCAGGAGAGAATTGCAGCAACTTCAGCCAACTGAAAGACTCCCAATTGGTCACTGATTTGTTGGAACCCAAGTCATATAAAACTCATCCAAACATATTTGATTGTTTTTAAAGAAATTCATAAGTTGAAATTTCCTTCTTGCCTTTCTCTTCCTTTCTACCTTGTATGCCTGTGTTTGAGTGAATTAGTGAAGCAATTACTCTGTGTTTTCAATGTTTTGTTAAGTAAATCCTAGCTTTGATCTCACTTTAAGGGATTTCATTGTGGGTTTATTTTGAAGATTGAAGCTCAGAAAGCCAGAATTTGGGGAATACCCTGCAGCCTACCTCAGGAAGTGACTGGAGTAAAAATAGAAAGGAATAAATCAAACATTACCTCATTGTTGCAGGCTTAAGAGGAGGAAAGTGATCCTTATTGAAATTCATCGCATTCCTACTTTATCAGTGAAAATTACCAAAGAATGTATTCACTGTCAGCGGCCGTACATTCAAATTTCAGTAAGAGCAGTTCTAGATCCTGATACAGTCAAATACTGTTAAATATTTTGAGGCGTCAATAGGGATTTATTAATGCGTACACTCTGATCCCAGTGCAAGGAAATGAGCAACTTGCCTGTCAAACTCTGCAGGTTGAGGGCAATGAGCCATCCCATCATTTTTGGAGACATGGAGGAAAGCATTATTGCATCTTTTATGAAAATAGCAACACCGACATATAGTGAGAAACTGCCAAGTACTTGCAAAGTAACATCAAGATCTCGATCAATCCTTCCAGATCCAATTTTCACATAAGTAGTCAACCGTAGTCCTGTGGTGGTTGTTTTCCCTTTGAGTTAGAAATAGTGGGTTCAATCTGCACTCTCATTTCAATACAGTGCTGAGGGAGTGGTGTCCTGTCGAAGGTCCTGAAGAAGTGATGAAGAGGATTACTGAAGGCAGAGCAGTGGATGTGATCTAGATGGACCTAAGTCAGACTTTTGTCAGAGTTCTACATGGTAGACTGGTTAACAAGATTAAATCACATGGAATACAGGGAAAGTTCCCATGGCAGACTGATTAGCAAGGTTAGATCTCATGGAATAAATGGAGAACTAGCCATTTGGATACAGAACTGGCTCAAAGGTAGAAGACAGAGGGTGGTGGTGGAGGGTTGTTTTTCAGACTGGAGGCCTGTGACCAGTGGAGTGCCACAAGGATCGGTGCTGGGTCCTCTACTTTTTGCCATTTATATAAATGATTTAGATGCGAGCATAAGATGTATACTTTGGAAGTTTGCAGATGACACCAAAATTGGAGGGGTGTAGTGGACAGTGAAGAAGGTTACCTCTGATCACAACAGGATCTTGACCAGATGGGACAATGGGCTGAGAAGTGGCAGATGGAGTTTAATTCAGATAAATGCGAGGTGCTGCATTTTGGGAAAGCAAATCTTAGCAGGACTTATAACTTAATGGTAAGGTCCTAGAGAGTGTTGCTGAATAAAGAGACCTTGCGTGCAATTCTGGTCTCCTTCCTATTGGAAAGATATTGTGAAACTTGAAAGGGTTCAGAAAAGATTTACAAGGATGTGGTATGCTTTCCTTTATTGGTCAGAGTATTGAGTAGAGGAGTTGGCAGGTCATGTTGCGGCTGTACAGGACATTGGTTAGACCACTGTTCAAATATTGCGTGCAATTCTGGTCTCCTTCCTATTGGAAAGATATTGTGAAACTTGAAAGGGTTCAGAAAAGATTTACAAGGATGTTGCCAGGATTGGAGGATTTGAGCTAAAGGGAGAGGCTGAACAGGCTGGGGCTGTTTTCCCTGGAGCGCGGAGGCTGAGGGGGGGACCTTATAGAGGTTTACAAAATTATGAGGGGCATGGATAGGATAAATAGACCAAGTCTTTTCCCTGGGGTCGGGGAGTCCAGAACTAGAGGGCATAGGTTTAGGGTGAGAGGGGAAAGATATAAAAGAGACCTAAGGGGCAACTTTTTCACGCAGATGGTGGTACGTGTATGGAATGAGCTGCCAGAGGAAGTGGTGGAGGCTGATACAATTGCAACATTTAAGAGGCATTTGGATGGGTGTATGAATAGGAAGGGTTTGGAGGGATATGGGCCGGGTGCTGGCAGGTGGGATTAGATTGGGTTGGGTTATCTGGTTGACATGGATGGGTTGGACTGAAGGGTCTGACCGAAGATGCTGTACATCTCTATGACTCTATAACTATCCATTTGGATACATAACTGTCTCTACGGTAGGAGGCAGAGGGTGATGGTAGAGGGTTGTTCTTCAGAGTGGAGACCGTTACCAGCAGTGCACCACAAGAATCGATGTTGGTCCACTGCTTTTCATTGTTTATATAAATGCTTTGGATGTGAATATAGAAGGTATGGTTAGTAAGTTTGCAGATGACATCAAAATTAGAGGTGTAGTGGACAGCCAAGAAGGTTATCTCAGAGGACAATGAGACTTGATCACGTAAGTCGATGGGCCAAGGAGTGGCAGATTGAGTTTAATTTAAATAAATATGAGGTGCTGCATTTTTGAAAAGCAAATCAGAGCAGGACTTATACACTTAATGGTAATGTCCTGGGGAATGTAGCTGATCAAAGACACCCTGGAGTGCAGGCTCATAGTTCCTTGAAAGTGAAGTCACAGGTAGATAGGATAGTGAAGAAGGTTTTTGGTATGCTTTCCTTTATTGGTCAGAGCATTGAGAATAGGAGATGAGAGGTCATGTTGCAGCTGTACAAGACGTTGGTTAGGCCACTTTTGGAATACTGCGTGCATTCCTTGTCTCCTTCCTAACAGAAGGATGTCGTGAAACTTGAAAGGGTTCAGAAAACATTTACAAGGATGTTGCCAGGGTTGGAGGATTTGAGTTAAAGGGAGAGGCTGAACAGATTGGGGCTGTTTTCTCTGGAACGTCAGAGGCTGAGGGGGGGACCTTATAGAGGTTTACAAAATTATGAGGGGCATGGATAGGATAAATAGACCATGGGCCGGGTGCTGGCAGGTGGGATTAGATTGAGTTGGGATATCTGATCGGCATGGACGAGTTGGACCGAAGGGTTTATTTCTGTGCTGTACATATCTAGGACTCTAAGAGGATGGACAAGCTGAAACTATTCCCCTGGCGCATCAGAGGTTGAGGGGTGACCTTATCGGGTTTATAAAACCATTAGGGGCATAGATAAGAGGCATAGACAAGGTCTTTTTCCAATAGTAGTGGAGACCAAAACTAGAAGGCATACGTTTAAGATGAGAGGGGAAAGATTTAAATGGGGCCTAAGGGGCAACCTTTTCACAAAGAGGGTGGTCAGTGTATGGAATGTGTTACCAGAGGAGGTTGGTCCAGTTCCAATATTTAAAAAACATGTTGTGTATAAATAGGGAGGGTTTGGAGGGATATGGGCCAAATGCTGGCAAATGGGACTATTTAATTTTGGATATGTGGTTGGCCTGGGCAAGTTGGACCGAATGGTTTGTTTCCATGCTGTATATCTCTATGATTCCATCTCTCCGATGAGGTGCAAAACCTGCCCTTTCTGATGGATGAAGATTTCATCACACAAGCCTTCACCTCCAGTCACTTCACCATGGCAAACAACCGTTCTTACGTTTTCCAATATTTTTGGTAGCTAATAAAGAAATATAAAAGGAAGTAAAAAAGCATGATGTGTTTAATAGCCCTATGATTGTTCCTCAATTTTGTTCTTATAAGTGTTCAATAAATGAATCTTCCATTCCCAAGAGAGTTTGAAGTGATCCCATGTCAGAATCCAGTATCACAATGCTATGGAACAGCATTACTGAAACAATAAATTCGACCCAACCAAACCAAGTATTCTTCAAATGAAGTAATAACAATCCATTCCAGTAAAACAAAAGAAACCTTGACAGTCTGTCCTGAAATGGCCTCACTGATTTTAATGCGGACCAGGAATTCAGAATAACTCAGAACTGGCTTCAGTCCAAAACCACCCACACCAATCTGTCAGGGACAAGAAAGTTGAGTCTAGACAACTATTGTTCTCAAGAGAATCAGCCTAGATAGCTATCTGTCCAGCCTTCAGGACAATTACAGTCTTGCCCCCACCCACTCCCCTAATTTCTCCTTAGCCCACGGTTCCCTCCTCCTGAACCATTCCCACCATAAGTACAGGATAAAAACAATCACTTCCATCTTCAACAAATCACCAGCTTTTCAGAATTAGGTCAAGTTTTATATCGATAGTGGGAGTTTTGAAAGCAAGCAGTTTCTTTTTCTTTGTATTAGTAGCAACCGTGTGTCTATTTGGGAAACAAGCGCTCCAATTCAGCAACAGAATTGTAGTATTTCCAATTGAGGGAAATTTGATTCTGTTAATAGTAAAAGCTGTTTTGTTCAGGGGAAGTTTGAATTAGGACACTGGCACGATTTGAAGTCAAAAGATTGAATTGCCCAGTTCAGAATACAGTCTGAGAGAGGAGGAGGAGAGAGGACTATCTGACCCAGGTATAGGGGCAATTGTTGCCATAATGTCTGGGTCAAAACATACCAGGAAATGGAAAGGAGAAGACAGAGAGGGGACAATCTAGCAGGAGGAATCTGTGTAGAAGGTTGGTGCAAATTTTGAGATCATGGATCTGCTTCAGCAACTCCCCGATAGTAGCCTGGCTGATTCAATATCATCATAACTATCTCCCTGAACCCATCAAAATATCCCCTTGACTAAAATTTAATAATAAAAAAACCCAATAAAAACCATCGCAAAGTTTTTTTTATCAAACAACATATCCAACTTTTATAACCATACGATTCGCTACCCTTGTGCATTCCCTTAATATTTGACTTCCCTCAGTGTTTGGGTGAAATATTCTGTTCCCTGATGGGGTATGAGCAGTGGAGAGTATAGTGTCAAAGTACAGAGATTGAAAAGGTCACGATTACAATGTTCAGAGACATTTTTGCATACCTCCCCTCAAGTCTTTACATTGTGACTTCAGAATCTTTGAGGGGTGACTACCTTATTTCCATTTGTGTGCAACCCAACAAAACTCCAAATTGCCTTATTTATATTACCAGTTCTAATTCTCATCTCCTTCCCTGAGAAAAATGATGGCGCAAATCCCAGAGGGATAAGTCAGAGAGGGGACCTGGTGCCTGCAGCCTGCTGAATGCTTGGCCCAGCCATCATTCATTGACATCTCAAAACAATCTCCCTGCAGGCCCCATAGCCACCAACCTCCTGGATCCTTTATCCAGACTAGTTGGCACTGTTAATAGCCAGCATCTTTATATTGCCTCGCCTGCTCTCATGCCAACTTAGACACCACTTCAACTCTTTGGAAGTTAGGGACAGCTAAGACTTGTTTTCCTCTGCTAGGTCACTTTGAGTGCAGGGACACACAACCATCTTATAGATCTGAACTTAGTTCGCTTTCACTCACTCACTCACTCACTCCTACTTACCTGCAGGCTGCCAGTCTCTGGTGACTTCACTTTGTTTACTTTGCGCATATCTGCTGACTTCACCATTGACCTACAGGCTGCCATCCTATATGGCTGACATCACTTTTTGATGCAGAGGCAGACAGCTCATCATGGTAGGGAGCACGGAAGAGTCAATGAAGTGGACATGTTGCTGTATGGCACTCTGCTCTGTCAATGTCACATCAGCAGCTAATGCAGCAAACACACATGTGCCTCAAGAAAATGGTCATGTGTGTGAAAGTCAAATGTCTACACTCAACCAGTCAATTGGCCTATCTAATTCCAGTCCAGGGGGTTGGCCAAGATCAGTCTGCCATACAGTCCTATCCAAGACCATAGATTTCTGTCTTGTAGTTGGGGTTTTGATCAGGATCAGTCCTATAGGTTACTGCAACCAGTCTGGGAATTAGTAGGTAGTTCAGTCAGGGTGCTGTGGAGATATCAATCCAGAAGGTGAGCCATGTTTTTTTCCCTGCAAAGCGATGGATTGAGCATGATGGAAGAACAGTTAGTGGTGATGGAAGACCAAAATGTGGCGAGTGAGTAGAAAGAGCAGAGAGCAGGAAGGGTTAATAGCTTGGGAGGATGAAATGGGTGAGAGCCGTTGAGTGGACGTGACTCATGGAATACTGAATATTGTAGTCCTTGAGCCCGAATGAGGCCCATGTGCAGTGGTAGAATTAGAGTGAGTAGTGGGTTTGTGAGAAACAGGCAGATGATAGTGGAAGGCTCACTGTGATTTCTGCACACAGATGCTGCCAGACCTGCTGAGTTTTTCCAGCAATTTCTGTTTTTGTTTTGAGGAATTTACCCTCTTGAAATACAGAAGATTATTGAACTACTTCTACTGCTAGGCACCTGCTTCACTGATGCTCGCTAATGATTACACAATGTTTAGTTCCATACGTGATTCCTCAAATACTGAAGCGGCCCATCCCTAAATGCAGCAAGGCCTGGACAAAATCCAGACTGCGGCTGATAAGTGAAAAGTTACAGTCACATCACTCAAGCTCCAGGCAATGACTATCTACAAAAAAACAGAATCCAACCATCACCTCCTGACGCTCAGTGGTGAATTCAGAAAAGGTATTGCTAAAATCAATATCATCGGGGATACCACTGACCAGAAGCTGAACTGGATCAGCTATATAAATACTGTGGTTACAACAGCAGGTCAGAGGTTAGGAGCTCTGTGCTAAGTAAGTCACCTGCTGACTCTTCAGTGCCTGTCTACCATCTAGAAAGCATGAGCCAGGAGTATGATGGAGTACACCCCCACTTCCTGAATGAATGCAGCTTCAATGACACTCAAGACATATGACATCATTCAGGACGAAGCCGTTCGCTTGATTGGCATGAACATTCACTCCCTTCATACCAATGCACAGTGGCAGCAGTGTGTACCATCTACAAGATGCACTGTTAAAAAAAAACACCAAGGCTCCTCAAATTGCAGTTTCCAAAGCCACGACCACTCCCATCTAGAAGGACAAAGGCAGCCGATACATGGGAATCCCAGCCACCTGCAAGTTCATCTCCAAGCCACTGACCATCCTGATTTGGAAATATATCGCCGTTTCTTCACTATCACTGGGTCAAAATCTTGGAATTCTTCCCCTAATGGCACTGTAGAGGGGTGCCTACAAAAATGGACAGCAGCAGTTCAAGAAGCCTGTTAACTACTAACTTCTCATGGGTAACTAGAGATGGGTGATAAATGCTGGCCAGCTAGTGGTGCCCTCATTCCAGGAATGAACAAAATAAAAACCAAGTCCTGATTGCTACACTACAAATGCCAGTACAAATGACATGGAGTGCCCATGTCTAAACTGCTACTAAAATTGGAACATGCAGTGACGGTGTTCTTAATCATTGCCACACAGTTGTTCTTATCTTGCTCTTGTGTGTGCTACGGATGCCCAGCTGGCAGCTTTTGGGTGTTCAGAAGGATCAATCTCAGAGGGCGAGGGTCAGGCTAGAAGGAGTTACAATATCACTCCATCTGAAACGTCCACTCAACTCCACACCTCAGTGTGAGCATCAGAACAGAGTTGAGATTGTGCAGAAGGTGGTCAGTTAGCCTAATCCTGTAGCACATGTCTAGCACCAGATGACATGGATCTATCATCTTTGAGCTCACCTTCAGGAACCCAATCTCCTCAACAGGGGTCCAGGGACAGGGCTGTACAGACTTCCACAGGGTTTACCCGAGGTGTGTGGACTACTATCTCTTACAGCATAAAATGAACAGACGTTTAGTGGCTGTGACATTGTGTTTGGCTGATGTGTCTGTCATTAGTAAGTAACCAGAGATGTAAACAAACAGCAAGAGCTGGCTGGCTGACTCTCAGCATTGGTAAGAGTGTGAGGCTGAGGTACAGTATAGGAACTTTACACACGAGTCCAGAATGCCAGGAACTGCTGTCAGGTGAGTGATGTGGGGGTAGGGCATTGAGCAGCGTAAACTTGTGGCATGTTGTGTGAGGGCGCACAATCCCAATTGACCATCTGTTCACGATTCCTGTACTTTCAGATTGCTGTTGCCATGCCCTTGGTAACAGATTCTGAGCACTGACCTCCGAGCCCACACTGTGTTCACCCTCGGTTCGAATATATACAGGGGCTTCCTGCCCTCAAGGGGAAATATAGTCTCTGTCCTTGATCCCATCCTTGGCACCAGAATGTCTAAGGCAGTGTAGGTAAATCTGGAAGCCTATTACCTTACAAAAACAGAAATAGCTGGAGAAACTCAGCAGGTCTGACAGCACCTGTGGGAAGAAAGCAGACGTAATGTTTCGAGTCTGGTGACTCTTCATTAGAACGGTTAATAGCTGGAAAAAGGTAAAGTTAACAATCACACAACACCAGGTTATAGTCCAACAGCTTTATTTGGAAGTGTTGCTTATTCATCAGGCAAAGAAGATGCTTCATCACCTGATGAAGGAGCAGCGCTTCGAAAGCTAGTGCTTCCAAGTAAACCTGTTGGACTATAACTTGGTGTGTGTGATTGTTAACTTTGTCCACACCAGTCCAACACCAGCTCCTCCAAATCCCACAAAAAGGTAGAAGTTGGTAGCAGGATTGGATAGAAGTGAGTGGATAGGTGGAAATGGAACCCAGAGAGAGAGACAGAGAACGATATGAAAGAGATCAATAAACAAGGAGATTATGGATAGCAGGCCAGGACAGAAGAAAAGCTGAATAAGTGATAATGAAAGCTAAGAGTAGGAGACAACGGTGAGTTGTACAGAATGTAACCTACATAGTATGATAAAAAAAAAGAACTGGGAATGCTGTAAATCAGAAATTGCAGGAAAAGCTCAGCAAGTTTGGCACCATCTGTGGAGAGACTTCAGAATGAACATTTCAGGTCCAGTGACCCTTCCTTAGAACATGATGTGATAATGGGCCTAGGATCACATGGGAATGGGTGACTTTGTTAAAAACAAGCCAGGCCACAACAGGACCGGGTATGGGGTGGGTAATTAACATGGAAGGATGCAATCAGGCTCAAGACTTATTAATGTTGAGTTCTAGACAATTGAGGGACCCCAAGCGGAAAATGAGATGCTGTCCTTTGAGCTTGTGCTGAGGCTCACTGGAGCACTGCAGCTGACCTGCGACACAAATATTGGCCAGGGAACACGGTGGTGTGTTGAAGTGGCAGGTAACTTTGCAGACATTCCATTGTTGTTCTGATTTCTGCAATGTATCTAATCCTTCCTTTGGCTATGCAATTCCTTGTAGGCGTGTGAACGATGTTGATTGGATACTCCTGCTGAGTGCAGAGGCTGCAGACTGCATTTATAAGAGTAGCACAGCAACCAGTGTTCCCTCTTTCATTTGCTGTGGGCAATCTCTTCATTCAAGTACACAAACTCTTTAAGTCGGCTTGTGCAGCTTGGAAGAATCATTGGCAAGAGCTGCTCAGGTCATACGCCAATCATTAAAATGATGTGTGTACACTTTGTTGTGAAGGGGAGTGGGCAGGTGATAAATCATAAACCTCACACCTAAAGAGGACAAGGTGATCCGATTTCTTGCCCTGAATGTTTTATTGTATGTTGAGGCCAAGCACCTTGATTACTTGGATTTATTTTAAACTCTCTACTGCAAAAGATTACATATTGGCAAATCAATAATTACCTGCTTTTATCCTGTTTGCTTTTTTAATGGAGATAGTCCTTTTAAATGTGTTAATGTCCCTGTTAAATTTTTGGCAAAAGAACAAACAGCAGCCTTTTGTACATCAGTGATGAAATTGATTTTTCCCAGGATTGCAAAAGTGGATGATACTGGAGTCAGAAAGATAGGTGGATCTCGTGTATAATAGGCAACTGTGTCAGTTGAACCTATGTTGTGCTATTATTGAAGGAAAACACTTGCCCTTTGATTGGGATTTCCACAATAAGTGGACATTGAACTTTACAGTCAATGGAATATATTTGAAGTCGCTTTCATCATTTTTATAGGGTACTAAACATAGAAGCCAATGTATGTACAGTAAGCTCCCACAATCAGCAATAATCAGATCATCTGCCGTGGTCATATTAACTGATGGACAGGACCATCAGGTGATGTCAATCAATGATGAAGGAGAAGCGCTCCAACAGCTAGTGCTTCCAAATAAACCTGTGGTACTGTAACCTGGTGTTGTGTGATTTTTAACGGTGGACAGGCCAACATGGGTAACTCACCTAGTGCAATGGAGTTTTTTGTACCTGTCTGAAATGACAGACAACAGAGGCATTCAAGAATGGATTGGATGTTCATTTGGATAGAAATAATGTGCAAGGGTATGGGGAGAAAGTAGGAAGTTGGCAAGAGGTAAGAATCAAAGAGTGTGGCGCAGGAGAGTCGACGTTTTGAGCGTAAGCTCTTCATCAGGAATTCAGCTCTTCAGTAGGTAAGAATGCGCATTTGAAGGGCTGGTACAGACATGATGGGCCAAATTGTTTTGTTCTGCACCACAATGCTTCCATAATTCAGTGATAGGGCCTCAGTTTAAAGACAACATTGCTGAACTGCGGTATCAGCTAGAATCATGTGCTCATGTCCTGGGATAGGACTTGTCCCCACAGCCAGCTGACTGAGGTCGCAGTGTTACTCATAACGACAGTTGGCACACCACAGTTGTGTGCACAGTGACAAGTGTAATCTTCACCCCAATATCTGAAACAACAATTATTAAACAAATATATTGTTCAAAAAGGGAACAACACTGTTTCAGTTTATCATATTCTTGAAGAAGTTTGAAACTTTCTTTGATCTTTCTTGTAAATTAGATTAGATTATATTACAGTGTGGAAACAGGCCCTTCGGCCCAACAAGTCCACACCGACCCGCCGAAGCGCAACCCACCCATACCCCTACATTTACCCCTTACCTAACACTACGGGAAATTTAGCATGGCCAATTCACCTAACCTGCACATCTTTGGACTGTGGGAGGAAACCGGAGCACCCGGAGGAAACCCACGCAGACACGGGGAGAATGTGCAAACTCCACACAGTCAGTCACCTGAGGCAGGAATTGAACCCGGGTCTCTGGCGCTGTGAGGCAGCAGTGCTAACCACTGTGCCACCATGCCGCCGTAACCAAATCTACTTTGATTAAAACTTAAAGAATAATACTTTAATGGAAAGAACCAAGTCTCTCCCTTTCACACATTAATTTACCCCTTTTTACACTCTGAATATTAACAACCCCTTTGTCTTTTGCACAGGACCCCATGTCATCTGCCGTCTTTCTCCTCCTCTGCCTTTACCAAAAGTTTTTTAAAAACCTGTTTTCCAACATATTTCAGATTCTGAAGAGACATACAAGACTTGAAACGTTAACACTGTTTTTCTTTCTCCACAGCCAGACCTGCTGAGTTTCTCCAACATTCGTTGTGTTTGCTTCAAATATCCGGCATCTGCAGCATTTTGCTTTAAGTTTAGTGACCAGGTTTCGTTCAATTTTTTGACTTTGACAAATACAATCAAACAAGATTGCAAAGAAGCTGCTTGGATCATACACCATTCATTTTAACACAAAATTATAAGTTTCACAAATCTAGACTTTTGACAATGAGCTTATCACTTGGATTGCACTGGGATCAGATATTGTCAATGCTCCAACATATTCACAACACAGCGCCTTTATCAGAAATGATACATCCCAAGATCCCAAGATGGGGCAGCATGGTGGCTCAGTGGTTAGCACTGCAGCCTCACAGCACCAGGGACCCAGGTTCGATTCCAGCCTCAGGTGACTGTCTGTGTGGAGTTTGCACATTCTCCCCGTGTCTGCATGGGTTTCCTCCGGGTGCTCCGGTTTCCTCCCACAGTCACAAAGATGTGCAGGTTAGGTAAATTGGCCATGCTAAATTGCCCATAATGTTAAGTGCATTAGTCAGAGGGAAATGGGTCTGGGTGGGTTACTCTTCGGAGGGTCGGTGTGGACTGGTTGGGCCAAAGGGCCTGTTTCCACACTGTAGGGAGTCTAAAAAAAAGACTTTCCAGGAACGTTAAACGTCAAAGTATGACACCGAGCCACATCAGGCAACGTCAGGTCAGATGACCAAAATCTTGGAGCCAAATGAGGTTTATTTTAAGAAGCATCTCAAAGGAAAACATGAGAGATGCAGAAAATAAAGAATTTGGTGGGGTTAGACAGGGAACAGTCGATGGAGAGGTGAAGGGAGGGTCTTTCCGAAGTTAGGGCTGAGGCCACCGAAGATATGGCTACTAACAGCGAAGCCATTAAAATCTGGGATGCACAACGAGAACAGTGCAGATATCTTGAAGGGTTGGAGAGATTTGGAGGAGTGAATGCATGGAGGCAACAAGAATGAAAATTTTAAAATCAAGATATCGTTTGACCAGAAGCTGGCAAACCAGGAATGATAGTGGAACAGAACTTGTTCGAAATCGGTGTCCAAAGTAGTGATGGCAATTAGTGGACATGTGGTCAATATGTCATTAATGTTTACTACCAATAGGAGGAGCTCCACAGATGCAACACATTGTTGTGTTATGTCTCTTAGCAAATTTGAGGTATATCTTTAAGAGACATGTTCATGGTGTCACCATGGTACCATGGCATGTGACCTGATGGTATAATAGTCTCAGTCTCCACCTTACTGAGTCCTCTTGAAGTTTGACATGATAAGAGAAGCATACCATAGTTATTTTGACTAGCTTAGCTCAAGCCCAGACACTTCAGTGCCTGTGTTTGTAGTTTACATATGTAGATATCAGGTACTGTCGTAAAAGTTAATTGAGTTCTTCAGGTCAATGTGATCCATGTCTCATTAATTTGATAAAGGAGTTAATATAAATATCATACCAAAATAGGTGAAGATCGTCAGTTTTCTCGCCACCTCATATCAATTTGTCGTACTTTATTCCAGGGTGTCAACAAACCATGGAATTTGCCTCCAAGCCACAGACCAATCTGAATTGGAATTATAATGTCATTCCCTCACCGTCGTGGGATCAAAATCTTGGAAAAATAAAAAAAATTAAATAAATGTTTTCACACTAGCCTTTTGTTGTTTTGGAAATGTGTTTGGATGTTTTAGTTCTTGTAACATTGCAAACGTTGGTCATTTCTTTATTGTTTAGCCATTTTTTTACAGAGCAACCCTACTACATAAGGTGTTCTAAGTAGTACATTAAGGGTTAACTAAGCAGTGGCATTTCTTGCCACATATCATAGACCAGTAGCAGCAGGTCACGATAATGGACTCAGGTCAATGGGTTTACTTAGCCTTTAAATTCAAATTTCGCATGAGAAGGTAAAAGACTAGCTGGTTGTTAACACGCTGTTTGCTCAGTCTGGAATGGAGGTGTGTGCTCTGTCTGCAGTTATTAGGTTGTAAAGATATCCCTCAATCTCAAAGACGTCACAATTCAGGAATGATTAACCAGTAAACAACACAAAATAAAATATCAAGCTTCACATTAGGGCTTTGCGTTTTGGAAAAAGTGGTTATATCAGATAGCACACAGCTGGGATTTTAGAAATTAGTCAAGCAGTGGCCAAAGTTAAAGGTCAATAGTTGCCTCATTTCTTTCCATATCCTGGAGTGACTAGAGTCTGTAAGGTATGCGTCACACCTGTGGTATTCTGATTCAAAACCTAGTGAAGGCTCACATTACATTCTCAATAGTCTGTGGGAAACAAGGCAAGGCTGAAAAGGGTTCTTGTGGTGCATTGGTAGTGTCCCTATCTCTAGGCTTGAAGGTTGGTGTTCAAGTTGTATTTTGCCCTGTGGATATGACGAAACATGTCTGAATAGGTTGAATTAAAATGATAACACCCGAATGAGCTGCTGATGCTGGAAATCAGAAACAAAAACAGAAATTACTGGAAACCCAACAGGTCTGGCAGCATATGTGTACAGAAAGCAGAGTTAACCTTTCAGGCCCAGAACTGATGGTAGCTAGGATGGGATGGGGGAAGGGAAGAAGTAAATGCTAGGTGGAGATGGAGCCTAAAGTGAGAGAAAAATAGGTGGAAAAAGGACTGGGTAAAGGTCAGCCCGAGAGGATGAATAGCTGCTAATGGGGATTGTTAATCCGTGGCAATGATTAAAAGATGATCATTTTTAATACTACGTTAAATTTTTCCACTGTGGTTCAAGTTACACTGTCATGGCCGATAGCCAGAAGTGACCTTGTATCAGTTAGCAGTGGGAGCTGGAGGGGCAGAGTCTCAACAATGGCCAATCAAGTGACCCGCCTACCCCTGCTCAATACCCTGCATTGTTTGCTGAAATTGGAGGGCCTGCAGCCTCACAGCATCACTACTAATAGTGGCTATTACTGAGTCTACAGCTGCGTGAGGAACCTACACTGAGGAGTAAATAGGGTCAGGGAATGTGGAACCAGTTAGACAGCACCCAGTTATTCGAGGGTTGTCCATCACAGAGCACTGTTGGCAAAATGCCTCACAGAGGTGGAAAGTATTCCTTAATTGGCCTCTTAAGTAGCACTGTTGGCTTCAGTTGAGCTGCCAGATTTCCCTGTTGTTTGCAACATGGCATAGCAGTGGTCAGATGTTGAACAAGCCACAAGACATGCCTTTGCTATTTTGCCAGTCTTCCCACCCCACAACCCATCCACTGTGGCCAGGAGAAAATCCTGATTCAATTGTTAGCTTCCGTTGAGTGACAGTTGTGATATTTTATTTGGTTAAGGAAAGAATGTGCATTTTATTTTATAAGGATGGTCATGAAGGGTTGAGTAAGTAAAGTCCAGAAGTAGACAGTGGTACCAGGTAAGTTAGATCTCTGTGATCCTGCCTGATCTTAATGGCGGGGTCTACTAACTTAAATAAAACTTTCTGGACTCCGGCCCATATCATGTTTTATGCTGATGGTTCAGAACCCCAAAATATTTATAAACTATTTTTATTTACAATTTCAGAACATTACAAGAGGACTGCTACACAGACAATAATTGTAGGGATTAAAAAAACCCTTCTGTTTGGTCCATTGGATGGAGCACCTGAAATTGTCATGGAACAGACTAGACAATGATCTCTTGTGACTATAAAGATAATGAGGTGCTGAGACTACCCCTCCCCCCATCAGAAAACCACTGCCTGTGGATTATGTCCCAAACTGTAGACACATTTTGTGTTTTTCTGTTTGGAGAATATATAAGAAAAGGGGTTAACATGCGGTTTCAACTCTTTTTGAGTGGACCAGGGCGACTGAACATTTTTGTGTGTACTACCCTGGGTTCAAGTGTTAACACATTGGAAGAACTGAGTCACACCTCTTAGGATGGGGTGTTCCGATATGGTCAGGGACAGCGGGGGGGGGGGGGGGGTGACTGCAAATCAGACAGATAAAGAGATTCAGAGAACCTGAGTGCAGGAATGTTTGGATGAAAGGCAAAAGTGAGTACTGCAGATGCTGGAGATTAGGCACAGTGGTTAGCACTGCTGCCTCACAGCATCAGGGTCCCAGGTTCAATTCCAGCCACGGGCGACAGTCTGTGTGAAGTTTGCACACTCTCCCCATGTCTGTGTGGGTTCCCTCCAGGTGCTCCGGTTTCCTCCCACAGTCCAAAGATGTGCAGGCCAGGTGAATTGGCCATGCTAAATTGGCCATAATGTTAGGTGCATTAGTCGGAGGGAAATGGGTCTGGGTGGGTTACTCTTCGGAGGGTTGGTGTGGACTTGTTGGATCAGTGGTGCTGGAAGAGCACAGCAATTCAGGCAGCATCCGACGAGCAGCAAATGCTGCCTGAATTGCTGTGCTCTTCCAGCACCACTGATCCAGAATCTGGTTTCCAGCATCTGCAGTCATTGTTTTTACCTCGTGGACTTGTTGGGCCAAATGGCCTGTTTCCACACTGTAGGGAATCTAATCTAATCTAATTAGAGCCAAGAGCGTGGTGCTGGAAAAGCACAGCCGGTCAGGCAGCATCCAAGGAGCAAGAAAATCGACGTTTCAGACAAAAGCCTTTCATCAGGATGAGAGCAGGGGCTGTGGGATGGATGAGTTAAAAGATCATATCACTGTGGTACAGCAAGCCATTCAAGTGAGGTGCAGGGAACCACATGGTCAGGAGGGTTGACACTGTTCTCTGCAGGAAAGAGTGGGAATCCAGATCCGTGCCAAGTGCCAGGGTTCAGGATGTCTGTGATGGGCTGGAAAAGAACTTGCAATGGGAAGGGAAGATGTGGTTGTCATGGTCCAAATAGGCAAAAGTGACATAGGTAAATCTAAGAAAGTTGTTGTCCATAGCCTGTAAGAGTCAAGAGTGTGGTTCTGGAAAAGCACAGCAGGTCAGGCAGCACCCGAGGAGCAGGAGAATCGATGTTTCGGGCATAAGCCCTTCATCGGGAATGAGGCTTGTGGGCCAGGGGGGCTGAGAGACAAATGGGAGGGGGTGGAGGTGGGGTTGGGGGTGAAGGTAGCTGAGAAAGCAATAAGTGGATGAAGGTGAGGGGGAAGGTGATAGGTTCGGGGTGGAGGTGATGGACAGATCCAGAGGGCAGTGCCGAGTTAGAGGCTTGGGACTGGGATAATGGTGGGGGTGGGGAATGAGGAAGCTGTTGAAATCCACATTTATCCCGTGTTGTTGCAGGGTCCCAAGGCGGAATATGAGGTGATCCTCCTCCAGGGGTCGGGTGGGAACGGTTTGGCGGTGGAGGAGGCCCAGGACCTACATATCCTTGATAGATTGGAGGGAGAGTTGAAGTTTTCAGCCTCGGAGCGGTGGGGTTGGTGAGTGTGGGTGTCGCAGAGATGTTCTCTGAAATGATCCTTAGTCCAGGAACTCCCCACCTACATTCATGACACCACCCACACCCTTCACCTCCTCCAAGATTTTCGTTTCCCCAGCCTCCAATGCCTCACCTTCATCACGGACATCCAGTCCCTGTACCCATTGATCCGCCATGATGAAGATCTCCAAGCCTTCTATTTCTTCCTATCACATCATCCCAACCAGTACCCTTCCACCAACAATCTCATCCACCTAGCTAAACTGGTCCCCACCTTCAGCAACTTCTCCTTCCAATCCTCCCATTTCCTCCAAACCAAAGGGGTAGTCATGGGCACCCACATGGGACCCAGCTATCCCTGCCTTGTTTGTCAGGTACATGGAACCATCCATTTCTGCAGCTCCACTGGCACCATCCCCCACCTGTTCCTCCCCTACATTGATGACTGTATCGGCGCCACCCTGTGCTCCCACAAGGAGGTTGAATAATTCACCAACTTTACCAACATCTTTCACCCCGACCTCAAATTCACCACCTGCCCTTCCTGAACCTCTCCATCACCGTTTCTGACCACCTACTAACCACAGACATCTACAACAAGCCCATCAATTCCCACAGCTACCCAGACTATTCCTCCCCCCACCCTACCTCCTGTAAATACACCATCCCTTGTTCCCAATTCCTCCGCCTCCACCATATCTGTTCCCAGGATGATCAATTCCACCTCAGAAAGTCCCAGATTGCCTCCTTCTTCCATGATCACAACTTCCCCTCCCACGTGGTTGATGATACCCTCCAGCACATCTCCTCTACTTCATGCACCACTGTCCTTGAACCCTTCCCAACGCAACAAGGACAGAACCCCGGTCCTCACCTTCCACCCCACCAACCTCTGCATACATCATCCTCTGCCACTTCTACCACCTCCAGACGGACCCCACCACCAAAGATATATTTGCCTCCTTACCCTATCAGCACTCCGGAGAGAGCATTCCCTCCAAGACTCCCTCATCAGTTCCATGACCCCCACCAGCCCACACCCCACTCCTGGCACCTTTCCTTGCCACTGCAGGAAGTGCAAAATCTGCACCCACACAACTCCCCTCACCTCTGTCCAAGGACCCAAGGGATCCTTCCACATCCGTCAGGAATTTACCTGTACTTCTACCAATGTTATCTACTGCATCTTTTGCACCCGGTCTGGTCTCCTCTACATCGGAGGCACAGGATGCCTTCTTGCGGATTGTTTCAGAGACATCTCTGGGACACCTGCATCCACCATCCCCACTGCCCCGTGGCTGAACACTTCAACTCCCCCTCCCACTCCGTCAAGGACACACAGGTCCTGGTCCTCCTCCACCATCAAACCGCTACCACCCAACACCTGGAGGAGAAACACCTCATATTCCGCCTTGTGACCCTGCAACCACACAGAATAAATGTGGATTTCAACAGCTTCCTTTTTTCTCCTCCCCCCACATTATCCCAGTCCCAAGCCTCTAACTCGGCACTGGCCTCCGACCTGTCCATCACTGCTCCCTCTGACCAATCACCTTCTCCCTCACCTTCATCCTTTCTCAGCTACCTTCCCCCCAACACCATTCCCCCTCCCATTTATCTCTCAGCCCTGGCCCACAAGCCTCATCCCTGATGAAGGGCTTATGCCTGAAACATTGACTCTCCTGCTCCTCGGATGCTGCCTGACCTGCTGTGCTTTTCCAGCATCACACTCTCGACTCTGATCTCGAGCATCTGCAATGCTCACTTCCTCATAGCCTGTAAAAACCAGACTAAGAAGCGGATCTCTGGATTATTATTTGAGTCATATGCAAATTAACACAGGGTAAACAAGGTTGGAGAGATGTTTGGGTCGCTGAAAGCCGAGCATTGGACGGATGGGTTCCAATCCATGGGGTACTGACACCAAATCTGGGGTAAGTGGGATCTGTACTGTTGGCACAGTCAACACCTGAACCATACAATGGTGTTCTTATGAACTGCATAACCACAGACATAGAGGGGACTTTAAACTAAACCATGGGTGCAATAGTCCAAAGTTGGGAACTTGTGGTGATTCAAAGAGTGGGACAAAAACAAATGAGAAAGGAACTAATCTGGGAAATCATAAACAGACAATGACAGGAAGGGACAGAGAGTGCAGATTACAAAATAATAAAAGTTCCAGAAAGTGTTCTTTTACATTGGAAAATAATTAATGTAACTCTTTTACTCAAAAAGAGAGAGGGGTGGGAAGAATAGGGAAAAAGCAGGGAACGTCAAGCTTAATGTCAATCATAGGAAAAAAGTTAGAAGCTACTATTATAAACATAACAGGAGACTTGGATAAAATCAAAGCAATCGGGCAGAGCCAACATAGTTTTATCAAAGGAGGATATAGATAGACTGGAGAGTTGGGCGGAAAAGTGGCAGATGGATTTCAATCCAGACAAATGTGAGGTGATGCATTTAGGCAAGTCTAATTCTAGAGTGAATCTGGACAGATGCATGAGTAGGTGGGGAGCAGAGGGAGAAAGATGCTAAGGAATTGACGACAGGTCCAGACAGTACATTTGGATCGGCTCAGGCTTGGAGGGCCGAAGGGCCTGTTCCTGGGCTGCAAATTTTCTTTGTTCTGGAAATCATTTTTAACTCATTTCTTCGAGTTCTTTGAAGCAGTAACTTGTGCTGTGGTTAAAGAGGAATCAGTTAAATTATATTTAGATTTCCAGAAGGAATTTGATAAGATTATTGTGAAAAATGAAAGCCCTTTGTTTGGGGGCAGGTGGGTATATATTGACATGGATAGCAGATTGGTTGTTTACGAGGAGGCAGAGAGTAGCAGTGGGTGGGTCCTTTTCACACTGGCAGGATACTACGAGTGGTGTACCACAGAGGTCTGTAGTGGGCCTCAACTCTTTACAATTTATATCAATGATTTGGATGAAGGGATCTAATGTAATGAGAGCTAAATTTGCTGATGACACAAAGACAGGTAGGATCATTAGTTGTTAAGAGAACATATGGAGTCTACAAAGTAATATAAGACAGGCTGGTGAGTGGACAAAGATATGGCAAATGGAGTACACTGTGGGAAAGTGTCAAATTATCTATTTTGGCATAGAGAGAGTTAAAAAAAGCATATCTAAATGGTGAGAGGTTGCAGAGCTGTAGGGAGAGCTAGATGCCTGATTGCATTAATTGCAGAAAGTTAATTTACGGGTACAGCAAGTAATCAGGAAAGCTGATAGAATGTTTTTTCTTATTGTGAAGGGAAGTGAATGCAAGAGTAAGGAGGTTAGGCTTCAGTTATAAAGGGCATTGATGAAACCCTCACATCGGGAGTATTATGTACAGTACTGGTCACCATACTCACTGATGCATTGGAAATAGTTCAGAGAATATTTACTAGACTAATACTTGGAGATGAATGGATTCTCTTATGAAGAAAGGCTAGACAATCTAGACCTGTATTCTCTGGAGATTAGAAGGGTCAGAGATGACCTAATTGAAATATAAGTTCCTGAGGAAACCTGACTGGATGAATGTTGAAAGGATGTTTCCACTTGTGGGGAAATTTAGAGCTGGAAGTCATGTTTAAATATGTGTTAACCCACTGAAGACAGAAATGAGGAAAATAATTTTCTCTCATAAGGTTGTCAGTCTTTGGAATTCCCTTCCTTAAAAGGATGCAGAATCTTTTTTTTGTTTTAGGCAGAGGTGGATAGATTCCTGATGACCAAGGGGATGGAAGATTATTTGGGGCATGCAGAAATGTCAAGTTGAGGAAAATCAAATCCTGAAGAAGGGCTCATGCCCGAAACGTCGATTCTCCTGCTCCTTGGATGCTGCCTGACCTGCTGTGCTTTTCCAGCAACACATTTTCAGCGAAAATCAAATCGACCCTGATCTTATTGAATAGAGACAAAAAAAAACTGCAGATGCTGGAATCCAAGGTAGACAACCTGGAGGAACACAGCAAGCCAGGCAGCATCAGGAGGCGGAGAAGTCAACGTTTTGTGTGCAACCCATCTTCAGTACAGGAGGTGGGTGTAAGGGGAGCTGCAGTTAAAGGGGGTTGGGGACGTGCGGGGTGGTGAGGCAGGGCTAGGTGAACACAGGTAGAGGGTACGACCTGGTTGGTCGATGGGAGGAATGAATCCGGTTTCATTCCCCCCATCGACCAACCAGGTCATACCTTCTACCTGTGTTCACCTAGCCCTACCTCACCAGCCACCCCCAATCCTGAAGAAGGGTTACACCCAAACTCTTGACTCCACCACCTCCTGATGCTGCCTGGCTTGCTGTGTTCTTCTAGCCTCTTGCTTGTCGACCTGATCTTATTGAATGGCAGAGGAGGCTTGACGGGCTGAGTGGCTTACATTTGTTACTTTTTTATGTTCATATTATTGATTAACAGAGCCGTAAAGTTGTTCAACATTTTTAGATGGGTGAGCTTTACATGGTTGACAGGCTCTGAGGATGCAATAGGGACGTAGCTGCTTTAGGAATCTTCTGGATAGTGTTAACACAATAACTATCCTTGGCACATTCCTGTATTTTCATCCAAATGTTCATTATCTTACATAGAACAGAGATACCACTGGCTATGTCTCAATTGTGGTTTTAGAAAGCTCTACTTTTGTCAGTCTACTATCCAATATCACTGGTGCCCACCCTTCATTGCAACATTGTACACCATAGGATCTCAAAGGCACTACCTGCAAAGATGTTGTGCATTTTTAACAATCATTGATGAGAAATGATAGCGTTGTTTAACCATTTCAGTCAACTTTATTTGGGTCAATCATGATCAAAATTTTCTCATTTATTTGCTGACTGTATGCAATTTTTATATCATGCAGAAAAATGTTAAGTAAGGATTGTACTCCAGCACTACATCTGTTGGCAACAACTCAGGCTATCATTGAAGAGGAATGCAACGTGTTTTTTTAAATACAGAATTTTTAAGGTTCTGTATCTCGTGTATATTGTGAACATGTAATTCACCATTATAACAATGGAAATTTGCTGGAGTTGATAGTGCTTGATACTGTTCTGCTTTGACTTTTTAATGTTGGTAGATTATTGCACACGCTTTCCTTGTTTTTGTCCTCACATTGCAGTTGCAGTTATTCATTCCTACTTCGCTTATCTCTAAACTACTGATAACAGCGGCAGAGTTTACTTTTAAAGCTTTCCCCTCTATAGTAGAAACATTCCAGTGAGTCAAGGTGACTCAAGATCTTTCTGTTCTGCAGAAATCATTGATAAGTACAACGGAAAAATCTGCAGCCTTTTAAAGAGCTTAGTCCTGACATCTTGTGAAACATTTTTCCATCCGATTTTATTCTCGAGCTGCTATTATATTTCCGTTTCAAATCTATTGGCTGGAGTTTTTACACTCTCTAGTGACAAACTAGGAAATGTCTCCAGTTGTGGAAATGTTAGGAGCACGGCTACACACTGAGTTCAGGCCAGTGGGCAATTTGAACAATTAAAGGGCAATTTACTGGGCCACTGGCAAAGTGGCTTTCTCCAAAGTGGAAAGGCAGTGGGGTTTGGGCACACCATCAAACCAGCTGATTCAGCATCCCACTCCCCCACTTCCAAGCTTGCCACCCCTGCAAGCAGCCAAGTTTCCTATGTAATCACCAGTCAGCAAAGTATGTGAAGGGGAATGAAGATCAAATATACATTACATCCACTGCTGCTTCAATCCTTTCAATCTCTACAGTTATGCAAGGAATCCCAAATTCCTGCAGGCAGTCTGCTGGGGCTGCAGCTTGCATCGAATACTTAATAAAATCTAAACTTAATGCGCGTCCAACTGTTCCTGTACCAAGGAGCTTCTCGCTAAATTTCTAGCATGCTGTTCAAAACACTTCATGTCTAAAATGGTGAAATGCATCTGTCTGGCTGCTTTGAAGCATGGTTATTCAGTAACTGTATGCTGGGTTTAATGTCTCTGCCTCTGCTTCAATCTCTGAAATGATGCCCAGAGATATGGAAAACTGCTGTCTCAGGGTAGGTGACAGCAGAGGTATTAAGATAGGAGTACAGTACAGAATTGAATCCCTACATTGTGGAAACAGGCCATTCGACCCATCAAGCCCTCACAGGCACTCAGAAGAGCATTCCACATTTCATCCAGACCCACCCTATCCCTGTAACCCTACATTTCCTGAAGAAGGGCTTATGTCTGAAACGTCAATTCTCCTGTTCCCTGGATGCTGCCTGACCTGCTGCGCTTTTCCAGCAACACATTTTCAGCTCATTTCCTGTGGCTAATCTACCTAGCACATCCCATGGACAATCCACCTAACATCTTTAGACTGTGAGAGGAAATTGGAGCACCTGGTTGAAACCCATGCAGACACGAGGAGAATGTGCAAACTCCACACAGTCACCCGAGGATAGAATTGAACCTGGGTGCCTAGTACTGTGCGGCAGCAGTGCTGACTACCCATCTTGAGCACTTCTACAGTAAGAATTCAAACAGTATCACTCTGCAAACTGAGATCATTCGCTGTAATTATCAATTTTAAGATAGTGGCTAAAATGGACTAATAATTTTGGACTTAAGTCCAACATCTGATTTTAACACCTGGGACCTCTTTCAGATTGAAATAGTTTTTAGAGTCATAGAGATGTACAGCATGGAAACAGACCCTTCGGTCCAAGCCGTCCATGCCGACCAGATATCCCAACCCAATCTCATCCCACTTGCCAGCACCCGGCCCATATCCCTCCAAACCCTTCCTATTCGTATACCCATCCAAATGCCTCTTAAATGTTGCAATTGTATCAGCCTCCACCATATCCTCTGGCAGCTCATTCCATACACGTACCACCCTCTGCGTGAAAAGGTTGCCCCTTACGTCTCTTTTATATCTTTCCCCTCTCACCTCTCACCCTAAACCTATGCCCTCTAGTCCTGGACTCCCCGACCCCAGGGAAAAGACTTTGTCTATTTATCCTAACCATGCCCCTCATAATTTTTAAACCTCTATAAGGTCACCCCTCAGCCTCCGACGCTCCAGGAAAAACAGCCCCAGCTTGTTCAGCCTCTCTTTATAGCTCAAATCCTCCAACCCTGGCAACATCCTTGTAAATCTTTTCTGAACCTTTTCAAGTTTCACAACATCTTTCCGATAGGAAGGAGACCAGAATTGCACGCAATATTCGAACAGTGGCCTCACCAATGTCCTGTACAGCCGCAACATGACCTCCCAACTCCTGTACTCAATACTCTGACCAATAAAGGAAAGCATATCAAATGCCTTCTTCACTATCCTATCTATTTGCGATTCCACTTTCAAGGAGCTATGAACCTGCACTCCAAGGTCTCTTTGTTCAGCAACACTCTCTACGACCTTACCATTAAGTGTATAAGTCCTGCTAAGATTTGCTTTCCCAAACTGCAGCACCTCGCATTTATCTGAATTAAGCTCCACCTGCCACTTCTCAGCCCATTGGCCCATCTGGTCAAGATCCTGTTGTAATCTGAGGTAAGCCTCTTCACTATCCGCTACACCTCCAATTTTGGTGTCATCTGCAAACTTACTGACTGTACCTCTTATGCTCGCATCCAAATCATTTTATATAAATGACAAAAAGTAGAAGACCCAGCACCGATCCTTGTGGCAATCCACTGGTCACAGGCCTCCAGTCTGAAAAACAACTCTTCACCACCACCCTCTGTCTTCTAACTTTTGAGCCAGTTCTGTATCCAAATGGCTAGTTCTCCCTGTATTCCATGAGATATAACCTTGCTAATCAGTCTCCCATGGGGAACCTTGTCGAATGCCTTACTGAAGTCCATATAGATCACATCTACTGCTCTGCCCACATCAATCCTCTTTGTTACTTCCTCAAAAACTCAATCAAGTTTGTGAGACATGATTTCCCACGCACAAAGTCATGTTGACTATACCTAATCAGTCCTTGCCTTTCCAAATACATGTACTATCCCTGTCCCTCAGGACTTCCTCCAACAACTTGCCCACCACCAAGGTCAGGCTCACCTGTCTAGTCTTTACTGCCCTTCTTAAACAGTGACACCACATTTGCCAACCTCCAGTCTTCTAGCACCTCACCTGTGACTATCGATAATACAAATATCTCAGCAATAGGTCCAGCAATCACTTCCCTAGCTTCCCACAGAGTTCTCGGATACACATGATTAGATCCTGGGGATTTATCCACCTTTACCCATTTCAAGACATCCAGCACTTCCTCCTCTATAATCTGGACATTTTGCAAGATTCACCATCTATTTCCCTACAGTCTATATCATCCATATCCTTTTCCACAATAAATACTGATGCAAAATACTTGTTTAGTATCTCCCCCATTTTCTGCAGCTCCACACAAAGGCCGTCTTGCTGATCTTTGAGGGGCCCTATTCTCTCCCTAGTTACCCTTTTGATCTTAATGTATTTGTAAAAACTCTTTGGATTCTCCTTAACTCTATTTGCCAAAGCTATCTCAGGTCCCCTTTTTGCCCTCCTGATTTCCCTCTTAAGTATACTCCTACTGCCTTTATACACTTCTAAGGATTCACTCGATCTAGCCTGTCTATACCTTACATTTGCTTCCTTCTTTTTCTTAACCAAACCCTCAAATTCTTTAGTCATCCAGCATTCCCTATACCTACCAGCTTTTCCTTTCATCCTGACAGGAATATACTTTATCTGGATTCTCGTTATCTCATTTCTGAAGGCTTCCCATTTTCCAGCCGTCCCTTTACCTGCGAACATCTGCCTCCAATCAGCTTTCGAAAGTTCTTGCCTCATACCGTCAAAATTGGCCATTCTTCAATTTAGAACTTCAACTTTTAGATCTGGTCTATCCTTTACTATCACCATTTTAAATCTAATAGAATTATGTTCGCTGGCCCCAAAGTGCTCCCCCACTGACACCTCAGTCACCTGTCCTGCCTTATTTCCCAAGAGTAGGTCAAGTTTTGCACCTTCTCTAGTAGGTACATCCTACTAGAATCAGAAAATTGTCTTGTACGCACTTAACAAATTCCTCTCCATCTAAACCTTTAACACTATGGTAGTCCCAGTCTATGTTTGGAAATTAAGATGAAAAGAAGCAGTGATTGAAGATGGTCACAGTAATCACCTGTCCAGGTTGAGACAGACTTCATGGAACAATTCAATAAAACAAGCTGGTTGGAAAGGAAATGAACATATAATTAAAATGCCTGAAACCACTTATTGATGTGTCTATTATTTAATTAGATTAGATTCCCTACAGTGTGGAAACAGGCCATTTAGCCCAATAAGCCCACACCAACCCTCCAAAGATTAGCTCACCCAGACCCATTTCCCTCTCAGTAATGCACCTAAGACAATTTAGATTAGATTAAATTCCCTATGGTATGGAAACAGGCCCTTCGGCCCAACAAGTCAACACCAACCCTCTGCAGAGTAACCCACCCAGACTCGTTCCCCATATTTCCCTCTGACTAATGCACCTAACACTATGGGCAATTTCGCATGGCCAATTCACCTGACCTGTACATCTTTGTGGGAGGAAACCGGAGCACCCAGAGGAAAACCATGCAGACATGGGGAGAATGTGCAAACTCCACATTCTCCCCATGTCTCCGGTAGTGGGAAGTTGCTTGTGGAGGCTGAAGAGATTGGGGAGACACTGAATGAATACTTTTCGTCAGTATTCAATCAGGAACAGGACATTGTTGTCAATGTGAATACTGAGTCACAATTAAGTAGAATGGATGGCTTTGAGATATGTACAGAAAAGGTGTTGGAAATTCTGGAAAGGGTGAAAATTAATAAGTCCCCTGGGCCTGATGGCATTTATCCTAGGATTCTCCGGGAAGCAAGGGAGGAGATTGCAGAGCCATTGGCCTTGATTTTTATGTCCTCATTGTCTACAGGAATAGTGCCAGAAGACTGGAGGATAGCAAATGTGGTCCCCTTGTTCAAAAAGGGGAGTAGGGATAACCCTAGTAACTATAGGCCGGTGAGTCTCACTTCTGTTGTGGGCAAAGTCTTAGAGAGAATTGTAAGGGATAGGATTTATGAACATCTGGATAGGAATAATGTGACCAAGGATAGTCAGCATGGTTTTGTGAAGGGCAAGTCGTGCCTCACAAACCTTATTGAATTCTTTGAAAAGGTGACGAAGGAGGTTGATGAGGGGAAAGCGGTAGATGTGGTATATATGGATTTTAGTAAGGCGTTTGATAAGGTTCCCCATGGTAGGCTACTGCAGAAAATACGGAGATATGGCATAGAGGGTGAGTTGGAGGTTTGGATTAGAAATTGGCCGGATGGAAGAAGACAGAGGGTAGTAGTTGATGGCAAAGTTTCTTCATGGAGTGCCGTCACTAGCGGTGTTCCGCAAGGATCTGTTTTGGGACCATTGCTGTTTGTCATTTTTATAAATGACCTGGAAGAGGGGTTAGAAGGTTGGGTGAGCAAGTTTGCGGATGACACAAAAGTCGGAGGAGTTGTTGACAGTGAGGAAGCATGTGGCAGGTTACAGCAGGATATAGAGAAGCTGCAGAGCTGGGCAGAAAGGTGGCAAATGGAATTCAATGTAGCTAAGTATGAGGTGATTCACTTTGGGAAGAATAACAAAAAGATGGGGTACGGGGCTAATGGACGGATACTTGGTAGAGTGGATGAGCAGAGGGAGTGACTTGATAGAGGTGTACAAGATGATTAGGGGTTTAAATAGGGTCGACAGTGAGAACCTTTTTTCACGTATGGAGTCAGCTATTACGAGGGGGTATAGCTTTAAATTAAGGGGTGGTAGGTTTAGGACAGATGTTAGGGGTAGGTTCTTTACTCAGTGAGTCGTGAGTTCATGGAATGCCCTGCCAGTAGCAGTGGTGGACTCTCCCTCATTATGGGCATTTAAGCGGGCATTGGATAGGCATATGGAGGATAGTGGGCTAGTGTAGGTTAGGTGGGCTTGGATCAGCGCAACATCGAGGGCCGAAGGGCCTGTATTGCGCTGTATTCTTCTATGTTCTATGTCCACAAAGACAGATGCCCGAGGCAGGAATTGAATCCGGATCTGTGGCGCTGTGAGGCATCAATGCTAACCACTGGAAACCATGCTGCCCCTTTTTTTTAAACTAGAATTTTTTTGGCACGCCCACTTCACCTGACCTGCATATCTTTGGATTGTGGGAGGAAACTACAGCACCCAGAGGAAACCCATGCAGACACAGGGGAGAATGTGCACACACAATCGCCTGAGGCTGGTATCGAACCCGGGTCCCTAGTGCTGTGAGGCAGCAGTGCTAACCACTGAGCAACTGTGCCACTCTAATTAACACCTTACTGAAAGGTTCAACTGTTAGAATGAAAGACTAATCTGCCAATTATCCCAGCTGGGTGAAAATAATGAAGCCAGACACAGATTTATACAATGGAAATGTATTTGAGGTAATAGATTTCAGGGATGCGGATACAGAAAGAAATGGATTCATAACAGCAGAACTGGAAGGCTCTTCATCACTGTCTCCAGTTTCACCCACTCAATAAAAAAAATGCCTGGTAATAAAATAAATTGAACAAATACCCATTCATTCTACAGATTTTGCCATTGCTGAGGATACAAATGTCAATTAAAGTACCATGATCTCTGGTTTCAACATAATTCTGCAAGGACTTAAATTTTTTTTCAAACTGCCATTACTTCATATCTTTTGTACTCGACACACTCCCCCTTTAAACACATACCTGTGTTTGTGTTTTATGTTGTGTTTTATTGCTTTCCTCAGTTTCCTGAGCAATAAAATTTCCTCTTTCTTTCACTGAAGATTATCTTAATTTTGAGTGGTAAAACATGTAATTGAAACGTGATATTGCGAAGACCAGACCCTGGATGAGACTCCCCAATTTGTTATGGCTCCAGATGGGATACCCCAAATTGTTAAACTCCCATTTGAGGATGGACAAACTGGCACCTTTCTTTTTTATATCTACACACACCACTTCAGTTGTTCGGTAAAGGTTAATTTAAAAATAAGTTCATTCTTTTGTGGATACCTTATTCCCAGACTAAATTAATTTATGCTTAAAATAAGTCAATTTAACCAGACTTTCTTGAGCCAAGAGTTTGTTTTAGTTATTAAATGGGAAGTATGTTCAAACTAAAATATCTCTCCGCTTTTATTGATAGTATACCATTATAGCCATTACATTAGACAGCACTAGGAATGGTCATGTTAGTTGTTAAGCAATGTTAAGATTCTTGGCTTTGTACTTTAATTGATATTCATTGGTCCACATTCCTTTCTATGGTGGGTCATTGACATCACAAATAATTTTAGAATCATTTTTCCCTTTTCTTTACCTGCAGTACAAGGGTGTTTAATAGCTATTCTAAAGTCACGATCATTAGAGCATACCATTCCAGACTCTAGTAGGTGGGTGGCACAGTGGTTAGTACTGCTGCCTCACAGTGCCAGAGACCCGGGTTCAATTCCCACCTCAGGCGACTGACTGTATGGAATTTACACATTCTCCCAGTGTCTGTGTGGGTTTCCTCCCACAGTCCAAAAATGTGCAGGTTAGGTGAATTGGCCATGCCAAATTGACCGTAGTGTTAGGTGAAGGGGTAAATGTAGGGGAGTAGGTTGTGGGTCGGTGTGGACTTGTTGGGCCGAAGGGCCTGTTTCCACACTGTAAGTAATCTAATCTAGCCCATTAACACACAGACTTGTTTCGCAGTCAGTTTTTAACTCTTTGCTTAATATCCCAGGAAGGGTAAAACACAAACATATCTGTTGGAAATGGCTTACTGCTGTGTGGATGAAGAGCAGTCAGCTTCTCATTATCTTTTCTCTCTGTACAAGTGTGGAATGCCTTGATACAGGACTCTCCTGGGCTGTCACAGTTTACGTCAGCAGTAATCTTTCAGCTGGAGCTGTAATCTTTTTGTAAAGATTTAGAATTAAAAGGTTTAATATGTCCATAAGCACTTTCAGGTTCTGATCCACTGTCATGATTGATATAGTCATGTGTCAAGTACTTAAAAACTTCATTTCATTTGGTGATGCTGCCCCCCCCAACCATCCCTAACCCCACCCAACCCACTCCCCATCCCCCCACCCCCAAACATCCCCACCCCCAAACACCGCCAACCAACTCACTCCCCTCCCCTCTGTCTACCCTACCTGGGCAGACCCATTTTTCCTGCCTACTGCTGCCCCACAGAACTCATCTTGTCCTACCTTGACTCAGTCTTTTCTCACTGGTCAAGTCCCTGCCCACATAATTTCACGATTCCTCTGATGCTTGATGCCAGTTTTGGCATTTCCAGTTTGCAGACTTTAGCCACCTCCTCCTCACTATGGATGTGCAATCCCTTTACACATCCATCCCACACCAGGATGGTCTCAGCGCTCTCCACTTCTACCTGGAAGAAAGGCCTGAACATTCGCTATCCACCATGACCCCCACGTCTGCTTGGCCTAGCTTGTCCTCACTCTCAACAACTTCTGTTTTAACTCCTCTCATTTTCTTCTGGTCAGAGAGGTGGCCACGGATACCTGCATGGGCCCCAGTTATGTCAGTCTCTTCCTTGTTCCAGTCCTATCTGAGCTGCCACCCACAAATCTTTCTCTGATAGATCGGTGATGATGGCTGGCACGGCCTCAAGTCTGATGGAGACTGGTGGGGGGGCGGGGGGGAGCTTCTGGAATGGTTGAGGAATGCCGATTATTGAGGTGGGTACATGAAAGTTTGTTGTACTGACAGTTTTTGATGTCTGAAATGGTGTAGAAAAATCGTTTGTTAAGTGTGTGAACCCTTCTGAGGATATAATACAGTAGGAGTCCTTTGCAGTTCTGAGAGAGTGTGGCCCTCAGTTGAGGCATAGTTGATTGTAGAGAGATTGGGTGGCGGCACATGGCTGCAAGTGTGGAGCAGAGGATTGGGAAGGAGAACCATTCCTGGAGGTTTTGAATTTGTAGTGTGTACTGGTTGTCATGTGGGATAAGTTGGTTCTGTAGGCAGGCACTGAGGAAGGAGATGTGGATGTGGCTGAAGAGCTTTAGGGTAGAGGAGATGATCTGGGGTTGCAGTGAGAGACAGAGAAAGAGAGAGACTCAACTGCCATTGGGACGTTGACTGCCTCAACCCGTCCATCCCCCTTCCCACTCCAACCTCTCACCCTCACAATGCACAGCCCTCCACTCCCTCTGCACCAACCCCAACCTCACCATCAACCAGCAGACAAGGGGGGGAGAGAGGGGGTGTGTGTGTGTGCAGTGGTAGTTTGCGCACTGACCTCTACATCTCTGAAACCAGGCGCCAACTTGAAGACACCTCCTCCTACCGCCCCCTCAACCACGACCTCACTTCCCATCACCAAACCATCATCTCCCAGACCATACACAACCTCATCACCTCAGGGGATCTTCCACCCACAGCTTACAACCACATAGCTTGGGAACCCCTCACTGGCCGGTTCTACCTCCTACCCAAGATCCACAAGTCTGACTACCCCGGCCAACCCATCGTCTCGGCCTGCTCCTGCCCCACCGAACTCATCGCCACCTACCTCTATACTGTCCTATCCCCCCTAGTCCAGGAACTCCCCAAATACATTCAGGACACCACCCACGTCCTCCACTCCTCTGAGAATTTCATTTCCCCGGCCCCCAATGCCTCATCTTCACGATGGACATCAGTCCCTCTACACCTCCATTTGCAGAGGCCTCCAGGGCCGCCAAGCCCTCTGTTCCTTCCTCGCCCGATGCCCCCACCAGTTGCCCTCCACTGACACTCTAATTCATTTGGCTGAACTGATCCTCACGCTCAACAATTGCTCCTTCAATCATCCCACTTCCCCAGACGAAAGGGGTAGCCATGGGCACCCGCAAGGGCCCAGCCATGCCTTTCCCTTTGTTGGCTACGTAGAACACTCCATCTTCTATAGTTACACCTGCTCCACTCCCCACCTCTTCCTCCGTTACATTGATGACTGCATCGGCGCCACCTCGTGCTCCCATGAGGAGGTTGAACAGTTCATCAACGTCACCAACACATTCCACCCTGACCTTAAATTCACCTGGATCATCTCTGACACCTCCCTCCCCTTCCTGAATCTCTCCCTCTCCAGAGGTGACCGACTCAACACTGGCATTTTCTACAAACCCACCGACTCCCACAGCTATTTGGATTACACCTCTTCCCACCCCACCTCCTGCAAAAATGCTATTCCGTATTCCCAATTCCTCCGCCTCCACCGTATCTGCTCCCAGGAGGACCAGTTCCACCAAAGAACACACCAGATGGCCTCCTTCTTTAAAGACCACAATTTTCCCACCCACGAGGTCGATGATGCCCTCCAGCGCCTCTCATCCACTTACTCGAATCCCACCCTTCCAACCACAACAAGGACAGAAACCCCCTGGTCCTCACCTTCCACCTCAACTTGCGTATACATTGCATCATCCTCCGCCATTTCTGCCACCTACAAACGGACCCCACCAGCAGAGATATATTTCCCTCCCCACCCCTATCCCCTTTCTGCAAAGACTGTTCCCTCCCCTACTCCCTCATCAGGTTCACACCCCCTAACAACCCACCCTCCCATCCTGGTACCTTCCCCTGCCACCGCAGGAATTGCAAAACCTGCACCCACACCTCCTCCCCCACCTCCATCCAAGGCCCCAAAGGAGCCTTCCACATCCATCAAAGTTTCACCTGCACTTCTACACGTCATTTATTGAATCCGTTGCTCCCGATGTGGTCTCCTCTACACGCAAAGCACTTCAGAGAACTATTCCAGCAGTGGCCTAACCAGTGTCCTGTACAGCCGTAACCTGATCTCCCAACTCCTGTACCCAACACTCTGACCAATAAAGGAAAGCATATTAAATGTCTCTTCACTATCCTATCTACCTGCGACTCCACTTTCAAGGAGCTATGAACCTGCACTCCAAGGTCTCTTTGTTCAACAACACTCCCTAGGATCTTACCATTAAGTGTATAAGTCTTGCTAAGATTTACTTTCCAATCTTCCAGCTCAGCACCACCCTCATGACCTGTCCCATCTGTCAATCTTCCTTCCCACCTATCCATTCCACCCTCTTCTCCGACCTATCACCTTTGCCCTCACCTCCATCCACCTATTGCACTCTCAGCTACCTTCTCCCCAGCCCCACCCATCTCCCATTTATCTCTCCACCCCCGAGGCTCCCAGCCTCATTCCTGATGAAGGGCTTTTGCCCTAAACGTCGATTCTCCTGCCTTCCTCGGATGCTGCCTGATCTGCTGTGCTTTTCCAGCACTACACTCTCAACTCTAGCATCTGCAGTCCTCAACCTTCACCTATACATTCTTGTACCGTTTCCTGTAAACACTCCAATTCATTCTCTGAGTTCCTCCCTCCCTGGTGCATAGGTCCTGATGAGGTCAACTTCGACAAGGGACCCTTGGAAATGACCACTTTCATCCTCAACCGAGGATTCCCCAACACCGTTGTTGACAGGGCCCTCAACTAAGTCCGACCCAACTCCCGTACTTCCATCCTCACACACTCTCTTCCCTCTAGCAATAGGATTCTTCTTGTCCTTACTGACCAACCCACCTGCATCCACATCCAGAGGATCATTAGCCGACATTCCCACCACTTCCAGGGAGATGCCACCACCAGGCACATATTCCTTTTCCCTTTGTCTGCCTTCTACAGGGACCGTTTCCATTGGGACACCCTGGTCCACACTTCCTTCACTCCCAACGCTGCCCCGCACGCCCCACCGCAGCTCAGCCAAACAGCACCTTCTCATGATGACGTAAAACCTGCCCATTTACCTTCTCCCTCCTCAGTATCCAAGGGCCCAAACATGCCTCCAGGTGAAGCAGCACTTCACAAGGTCTAGCAACATTCGTTGCTCACAATGTGGTCTCCTCTACACTGGGGAAACAATGCATAGACTGGGTGACCACTTCGCAGAACACCTGCGTTCTGCCCATATAAAGGACTGAGCAGCCAGTTGCCCGCCATTCCAGTACACCACCCTGTTCCCCTGGCCAACATGAGTCTCAGGCTTGCTGCAGTGCTCCAGTGAAGCTCAGTGCAAGCTGGAAGAACAACATCTTATTTTCCACCTGGGGACTCTGCAGCCTTCTGGATTCAATATTGAACTCAATAACTTCAAGAACTCTCCCAGGTCCAAGCCTCCTACCCCACACACCAGGCCTGTTATCATATTGTCTGCCATTACACACTATCTATTGTTAGCCACTAACAGTCTCCATGAACAGCTATTGACCCTCCCAGCCAGATCGTTATCCACTCCTTTGTCTGTCTAACTGTTCTTCTCTCTCTTTAGGCTCTATCCCTACCTGTTGTTTACTCCTTATCCCCTCCCCACATCTGATCTTCTGCATATAAACCAACTTTTTCCTAGCCGACGTTAGTTCGGAGGAAGGGTCACCGGATATGAAAAGCTGCCAGACCTGCTGAGCTTTTCCAGCAACTTCTGTTTTTAATTTTTTAATTTTGTTGCTGCCAACTAGGGGAGTTAAAAAGAGAGAAGCCAAATCACCCCTCCTCACCTGGTTGTAACATTCAGGCGTCTTCACAATCATTGTCTACAGCTCAAGCTTAAACACTCTCCTTATTATGCCATCATTTTCTGTATAATCTGTTATTTCACATAGAAGCTAGGGGATGGGGAGGGGGGGATTGTGAATAACCAAGGAGAGCCATTTCACCACCTCCCCTACCTCCACATCTGGGAATTTAATGGTTTGGGGGATCTGTAACAAATGGGGGGAAAAGGGAGGAAGGGAGAAAAGAAGGGAGGGAAGACAGGAATGAAGGGAGAGGGGGAGGGAGGAAGGGAGGGAGAGGGGGAGGGAGGAAGGGAGGGAGAGGTGGAGGGAGGATTTATTGTCACTTTTTTTAAAAATCGCACTGAAAAGTGTGAATTGTCATCATGCTCCAATGCCATTTTGAATTACTGAAAATATTAAAAGGTAGCACGAAAACAGATCCCATCTTCCTCCCTTCACGTTCCTACTCCATTGCTCTGCTTGACATTGGCCAGGATCTCTTGCTGATTTCTGCCTCCATCCCTTCACAAGTTACAACACATTCAGAACACAGTAGCACTAACAGTAACGCATTGTACTGAATAGTGTCGTTATTGCAGTAAATGTGTTCACGAAAAATTAAGGGATATGGACAGTAGCTGGGAAGCGTATCAGGCATGTCAGTCATGATTGTATTAAGTAGTCTCAAGAGGTCATGTCGACTGTCTGTATACCTATTACCCATGTTCTCATTTTCTTTAAACTTTACAAAATTTGATATTAAACCATGTAACAGATCCTAGGATAAGTGATCACCATTTTGGTCAACGCATTAGGTATTAAGGTGTAACATAAAGGAAAAGAGGACGCATTTAGAGATATGTTCCAGAGCATTTTCTTCAGCAACTGAAGACACAGCCATTAATGGCTTATCAATTCTAACAAGGCCTGTGTTCGAGAATAGAGGTGAAGGAGCACAGAGATCTGTGACTATTGCATTTATTTGTCCAATTATTAAGGAACACAAAGGTTATGGGAAAAGGAGAAAATTGGAGTTGAAGATTATCAGATCAGCCATGATCTAATTGAATGGTAGATGAGACTTGATGGACTGAATTGCCTATTTCTGTTCCTACATCTTAAGTAGGAAGATGTCTTTTCTCTTCTAAATGAACGTTATCAGGTGTTGTTAAATGTAACTGCGTATGTCTTTCTGGAATCCTACAGATTCAGGCTCCAGTTCCATATGTTCTGACATCACTACAACATAGCTTGTTAAGAACAAGCCCAGTAGTTATTCTTACAAGTGTAATTAACTCTTTACTTTACATTGTAGGGCTAAAGAGGGTGGCAGAGAAAGGATTTGGACCACAATGTTGAGAATTTTAAAATGGAAGTGTACCACACCAAGACCCAATCCATTCAGAGGAATGATATGTGAGTGGGACTTGGTACAAATTATGGCCACACTTCCTGTCTTTGCTAACTTTCATTGACCCTGGTGAATTTTTTTAAAAATCATGCCCACGATGTCATTGGCACATTTCCTTCGATGATCTTTCAATGAGTTCTTAGCGAAAAGCAAAATTGAGATAATTGTGCCATCGGTCGTCAATCTGCCACCATCTGTTTGACATTCCCTGCTATAGCTGAAGCTAGGGAGACACAAGGAGGGGATTCTCTTAACAATGTGGCACTCCAAATGGCACAACTAGAGGTGTACACTATTTCTGGTCTCTTGCTTTCCCATGCAAGCACAATAAAAATTGATGTGCCCATGTAGGGACAACACGTGCAATCTTGTGTCAGGGAACATTTTTCACTGGTGACTTGTCGCCAACAAACAATATAGCACCTACAGGTGAATAATAAAAAAAGTCCCCTGGGCAAACAGAGCGGCTCTTCATCATAGTCACAGCTTTCCTTTCAGTTTCTTTAGAATTAACGTAAGACTGGTGAACACAAAGGTGGGTGTTTTGCAAAATTAAATTTCACTTACAAATGTTCCACTTTATTCACGTATGCATCATTGTGGTTTATTGTGTCTTGAATACCCAGAACTAAATGTACTGGCACTTCATCAACCCAACCATGTTTACTCGCTCAATCATTGAAAGAGCTACTAAGCAGCACCAGCTCAGTGACGCCCAGTTTGGGTTCCACCAGGGCCACTCAGCTTCTGACCTCTTTACAACCTTGGTTCAAACTTCGACAAAGAGCTGAATTCCAGAGCTGAGGTGAGAGTGACAACCCTTGACATGAAGGTTGCTTTCGACTGAATGTGGCATTAAGGAGCCCAGCAAAATATTGACTGTTCAAGTACTTCAAATGGGTCAGTTTTTGTCCAATGTGTGCAGGAGGGTATCCTGACATAGTATGTAGACAAGCCAACAAGGGGCGAGGCCACATTAGATTTGGTACTGGGTAATGAACCCGGCCAGGCGTTAGAGTTGGAGGTAGGTGAGCACTTTGGTGATAGTGACCACAATTCGGTTATGTTACTTTAGTGATGGAAAGGGACAGGTATATACTGCAAGGCAAGAGTTAAAGCTGGGGAAAAGGCAGTTACGATGCAATTAGGCAAGATGTAGGATACATAGGTTGGGGAAGGAAACTGCAGGGGATGGGCACAGTTGAAATGTGGAACTTATTCAAGGAACAGCTACTGAGATCCGGGCAGGGAAGAAGTTGTCCAGCGAGGGAGCCATGGTTTACTAATGAAGTTAAGTCTCTCTTCAAGAGGAAGAAGAAGGCTTATCTTAGGATAAGATTTGATGGCTCAGTTAGGGCACTTGAGAGTTACAAGTTAGCCAGGAAAGATCTAAGGAGAGAGCTAAGAGCCAAGAAGGCACATGAGAAGTATTTGGCAGACAGGATCAAGGAAAACCCTAAGGCTTTCTATAGCTATATCAGGAATAAAAGAATGACGACAGTAAGATTAGGGCCAATCAAGGACAGTAGTGGGAAGTTGTGCATGGAATCAGAGGAGATAGGGGAATTGCTAAATGAATACTTTGGTTGAGAATACAATGTGGTTGAGGAGAATAATGTGATACAGGCTACTAGACTAGATGGGATTGAGGTGCATAAAGAGGTGTCAGCAATTCTGGAAAGTGTAAAAATAGAAAGTCCCCTGGGCTGGATGGGATTTATCCTAGGATTCTCTGGGAAGCCAAGGAGGAGATTGCCGAGCCTTTGGCTTTGATCTATATGTCATCATTGTCAACAGGCATAGTGCCAGAAGACTAGAGGATAGCAAATGTTGTTCCTTTGTACAAGAAGGGGAGTAGAGACAACCCTAGAAATTATAGACCTGTGAGCTTTACTTTGGTTGTGGGCAAAGCGATGAAAAAGGTTATAAGAGACAGGGTTTATAATCATCTAGAGAGGAATAAGTTGATTAGGGACAGTGAAGGGTAGGTTGTAGCGAGCTTTGAGAAGATTTGTAGCTCAGGTTGAGGTAGGTTGTGCCTCACAAACCTTATTGTGTTCTTTGAGAAGGTGACCAAACACGTGGATGAGGGTAAAGCGGTTGATGTGGTGTATATGGATTTCAGCAAAGCATTTGATAAGGTTCCCCATGGTAGGCTATTGCACAAAATAGGAAGGCATGGGATTGAGGGTGATTTAGCAGTTTGGATCAGAAATTGGCTAGCTGAACGAAGACAGAGTGTAGTGGTTGATGGGAAATATTCATCCTGGAGTTCAGTTACTAGTGGGGTACTGCAAAGATCTGTTTTGGGTCCGCTGTTGATTGTCATTTACATAAATGACCTGGATGAGGGCATAGAAGGATGACACTATGGTTGGTAGAGTTGTGGTTAGTGACGACTGATGTTGTAAGTTTCAAAGGGACATAGATAAGCTGCAGAGCTGGGCTGAGAGGTGGCAAATGGAGTTTAATGTGGAAAAGTGTGAGGTGATTCACTTTGGAAGGAGTAACAGGAATAAAGAGTACTGGGTGAATCGTAAGTCTAGATGAGCAAAGAGACATCGGTGTCCAGGTACACAGATCCTTGAAATTTGCCACCCAGGTTGATAAGGTTGTTAAGGCGTCCTACGGTATGTTAGCTTTTATTGGCAGAGGGATGGAGTTTCAGAACCATGAGGTCATGCTGTAGCTGTACAAAACTTTGGTGCGGCCACATTTGGAGTATTGCGTACTGTTCTAGCCACTGCATTATAGGAAGCATGTGGAAGCTTTGGAAAGGATTTAAAGGAGATTTACTAGGATGTTGCCTGGTATGAAGGGAAAGTCTTACAAGGAAAGGCTGAGATTTGAGGCTATCTTCATTACAGAGAAGAAGGTTGAGAGGTGACTTAATTTGCACGGTGGCTCAGTGGTTAGAACTGCTGCCTCACAGCACCAGGGTCCTAGGTTCGATTCCAGCCTTGGGCAGCTGTCTGAGTGGAGTTAGCACATTCTCCCAGTGTCTGCGTGGGTTTCCTCCAGGTGCTCCGGTTTCCTCCCACAGTCCAAAAGATGTGCAGGTCAGGTGAATTGGCCATGCTAAATTGCCTATAGTGTTAGGTGCATCAGTCAGAGGGAAATGGGTTTGGGTAGGTTACGCTTTGGAGGGTCGGTGCGGACTTGTTGGGTTGAAGGGCCTGTTTCCACACTGTAAGGAATCTAATCTAATCTAATCTTAATCGAGACATATAAGATCATCAGAGGGTTAGTTAGGTTGGACAGTGAGAGCCTTTTTCCTCGGATGACGATGGCTAGCATGAGGGGATATAGCTTTAAATTGAGGGGTGGTAGATATAGGACAAACATCAGAGGTAGTGTCTTTAGTCAGAGAGTGGTAGGGGTGTGGAACGCACTGCCTGCAACAGTGCTGGACTCGCCAACTTTAAGGGCATTTAAACGGCCTGTACTGCGCTATAATGTTCTATGTTCTAAAATTGAAATAAATGGGAATCAGGTGGCAAATTCTCCGCTGATTAGAGTTATACCTGGCACATAAGAAGATAGTCGTTGGTATTGGAGATCAGTCGCCTCAGCTTCAGGACTTCAGTGCAGGAGTTTCTCAGCACAGTGTTCTGGGCCCAATCTTCTTCAGCTTCTTTGTCAATGACGTTCCTTTCATCATAAGGTCAGAAGTGGGGATGTCTGCTGATGATTGCACAATGTTCAGCATCTTTCACGACTTCTCACAATATAGAAAGCAGTCCATGTTAAAATGCAGCAAGATCTAGACAATATCCAGGCTTGGGCTGACAAGTGGCAATTAATATTTGTACCACACAAATGCCAGGCTATGACAATCACCAATAAGATACAATCTGACCATTGCCCCTCAACATTCAACAGTATTACAATCACTGAATCCCTCACTATCAATATCTTGGGGGTTAGCAATGACCAGAAACTCAACTGGACTTGCCACATAAATTCAATGGCTACAAGAACAGGTGAGAGGCTAGAATATTGTGGTGAGTCACTTACCTCCTAACCTGCCAAAGCCTGTCCAGCATCCACAAGGCACAAGTTAAGACTGTGATGGGATACTCCCTACTTGCCTGCATGGGTGCAGCTCCAACAGCTTGACACCATCCAAGACAAAGCAGCCCACTTGATTGGCACTACATCCACAAGTATCCACTTGCACTACAGATGCTCAGTAGCAGCAGTGTGCACAATCTACAAAGTGGACTTCGGAAATTCACTCTGACAGCATCTGCCAAACCCACGGCCATGTCCATCAAGAAGAAAAGGGCAGCACATGAAAGAAAAAACTCCTACGTGCAAATTCCCCTCTAATCCATTCAGCATTCCTGACTTGGAAATATATCACTGTTCCTTCACTCTTACTCGTTAAGGGCATTGTGGGTCAATCCACAACTGGTTGACCGAAGTTATTCAAGAAGGCAGCTCACCACCACCTTCTCAAGGGCAATTTGGGATGGGCAATAAATGCTGATCCAGCCAGTAACGCCCACCTTCCAAAAAATGATTTACAAAAAAAAACAGACCGGGGGGCTAAATGGCTTACTCCTATCCCAATGTTTCGATGATTCGTGCACAAAATGGTTACTGGTAAGTTAGCCACATTTCTTTTATTGTGGAAAAATTATGACTTTTTAAAATTTTTATATTTCACTTTTTATTGAATGCCCAGTTTAGCACCTTTGTTGTACTCACCACTCTGTGGGTCATGTCAGAACTTGCAGGCTCAATTCGCCCTCCGTTCAGGCACTGTAAAGGGCATTTTCTGAGGTCATTCTCAACGGGTATAATTCATATATTGTAGCTGAACTCAAAGCCCGTGTAAGCCAGCCAAGTACCCTGAGATGTCAAGACATTTAGAAATGCTGACTCTGCCCTTAAAGACTGCCATTTTGTTACCTTGGCTGACCAATCCCAAACCACCCCTTCCCCCCAGCCCACCACCACCCGCAAGATGCCAGTCCATTTCCACTTCACTCATCGACATACTTCAACCCATTGTCTAAACTCCCAGAGAACCATCTCAACTCTTCCACGATCCATTCCACATGACACCCTCACCACTGACGGCCTCGAGAGTCCTGTGCCTTTATGGAAGTTGCCTTTCTCCTGTCCCCTACCTTGTGCCATAGAGGCAAAAAGAAAATCCTTACATGCTGACCGGTGCATGCCACTTTTAAGTAAATGTGAGATTTTGTGCCAAGAGGTTCTTGCATCAATGATTTTGTCTTGAAGGTGAATTGTAATTTTAAAGGGTATTTACGCCAATGAGCATAATGGCATGCAAATACTTTACAAATATGAACCTGCTATCGGCCTGCATGAGACTGCACGCACGGATTAAACACGAGTAATTCCATTTCTGCATCATTTTGGGAAACCAAAACTTGGCAACCCTCCTAATTAAATCACCACAAGATAGGTTTCCTGCTTTTCTGGGCTCCAAACAAGCTACCCTGCATGAGTACGAGTCTCCTTTCCTGCCTTAAATTCTGCAACTTTGGCTTTGGCCATTCTTTAGCAAATTAGATAATTCTGAACAAGTATCTTGTTACTTAAACAAAACAACTTTCAAAGGGAAGAAAAAACAAACATTTTAATCTTAAAAATGTATTTAATATCAATCTGTAATAAAAGGACCAAGCATCATCTTTCCACAGAACAATAGCACATTAAAGGTATCATATTCAGCTCCTTATAACATATCATACCATCCAAATTACAAAGAACAGTGCCGCAGGAAATCATCATAAATTACAAATACTTAAATAAAGCATCCTAAGTAACTTAGTCAGACAAGGAAACAAACCCTGGTAAATTTGTCCCTTGGCAGTGCCCTTACTTATGTGGCATTCCCCTGCCAGATCCATGACCATCTTTAAGACAACTTCTTGTTTGAATCTCTCCAAACAGACGTCTGACTGTGCCACAGTAATGAACCAGCTCTTAACCAAGTCACAAATGATATCCTCCCTGATTGTAACAAAGGTAAACTATCCCAGTTCACCTCTCAACCAGCCTCAAGCTGTTGGCATGGCTGATCAAATAAGTTTTCTTCAACATCTCTCCACTGTAATGCATCTGGATAGGTCTGTATTGGTCTGGCTATAGTCTTAAAGAATCATCGAGCATCATTTGTAAAGGTTTCTCACTCCTAAAATAGTTTTTCTGGTGTAAGACAACGATCTCTTTTTGACCCCTTGTTATTCCTTCTTCACATGGCCATTTAGTGACTAAATATAAATATACGGCATTCATTGTCACCTTTATGCTAGTGACACAATCTCTAATCACCACCAGCTCTCTCAATGCCACCACAGGTATCAGACAGCAATCTAACTTTCAGTATTGAAGAAGAAATTTCCTCCGGTTAAAGATTGGGAAGACTGAACCCATTGTCTTTGTGGCGCACTCCAAACTCAGTTCCCTAAGTAACTGGCGACATCTCTCTCCTGGCAACAGTTTGCAACAAAACCAGGTGCTTCATAAACATGGTGTCAAATAAATATAATACTATTGTTATTCACCTTCACAACATTAGCCAATGCACCCCACTTTAGCTCGTCTGCTGCTAAGACTCTCATTTACTCAGTTTTTAATTCCCAGCTGGCCCCTTACATTCTATTTAGCTGTCCAGTCTCTGTTGCTTGTGTCTTACATGTACTAAGCCTAGCTCCCAATCCAGCTACGCTTTGCTTTCATATTCCACAATGAACTTGCCTCTCCTTACTTTTGTAGTTTCTTTTGAGCCCCAAAACCCTCAAGGTATCAGCATAGATCTAATTCTGGCCTCTTGAGCATTCCTGACTTTAATTGTTCAATAATTGGTAGCCAAACCTTCCAATTCCTAGGTTCTACTTTTCAAAGTTTTCTCCTGAAATCTCTTTAACCGAGCATTTGGTCATTTCATCTAATGTTGTCTTGCAGGGCTGGGCAACTAATTTTGCTTTCAGATATTTCTATGAAGTGCCCTGGGATGTTCTAAATACACTATATAAATACAAGTTGCAGCAAGCATTGATAAAGTTTCGTGTCGTTTTGTATCATCATAAACCCCATTCTGGAGTAATATTAAATGGAATTTGAAATGCATAACTTTGTTACATATAAGTACAGCAACAAGCAGTGAAAAAAAAGTGTAATTCATGGAGTCATATTACAATAGTTAATTTAGAGTTAGACACCACCCCCACTTACTGGACACTACTAGTTGTTTAATTTACAAATGTCCTTTTAGGAATATCGGTCCAAAGTGAGCTGATGTAACTATGATGTGGTTCTCCAGATTATTTTCTTTTCAGATGCCTTCATTTCCCTCCTGAGAATGCTGATTCATTGTTAGAATATGATTCGTGGAGTCTCGCTCACACAGTGGCTCATTGTCAATTATTCTGATTGGAGTGCACAGAATTTATTGCAATTTTGCAAAGAAGGAATGACTTGCTTTCTGCACTCATTACTCACCCTGATGACTGTCTTTGGAAGAAGTGAGAACCAAAAGTCAACAAACGAGAGCAAAAGCAAGACCATGAAGAATTTCTTACAAACACAGAAACATAGAAGACAGGGTTAGGAACAGGAGGCAGCCAACATCATGATCAAGGCTGATAGTCCAACTCAACAACCTAAATCCTGCTTTCTCCCCATAACCTTTGGGGTTTCATTCGCCCCAAGTGCGATATCTAGCCGCCCGTTTAATATATTTAATGTTTTGGCATTAACTACATCCTGTGGCAATGAATTCCACAGGCTCACCACTCTGTGGGTGAATAAACAGATCCTCATCTTCGTCCCAAATGTTCTACCCCAAATCCTCAGAGTATGACCCCTGTTTCTGGACACACCCACCATCTGGAACATTCTCCTTGCATTGACGCAGTCTAGCCCTGTTATAATTTTATAAGTCTCTATGAGATCCCCCTCCCTTACTCATCTGAACTTCAGTGAAAACAATCCTAATCCAGTCACTCTCTCCTCATACGTCAGTCCCGCCATGCCCAGAATCAGCCTGAAAAACCTTCGCTGCACTCCCTCGTGAGTAGGAGCATCCTTCCTCAGAAAAGGAGACCAAAACTGCACACAATATTCTCGGTGTGGCCTTACAAAGGCCCTGTATAACTGCAACAACACATCCCTGATCCTGTACTCAAAAGCTCTCGCAATGAAGGCCAACATACCATTTGCCTTCTTTACCACCTGCTGCACCTGCATGCTTACCTTCAGCAACTGGTGCACAAGCACACCCAGGTCCCGCTACACACTCCTCTCCTCTCTCCCAATTCACAGCCATTCAGGTAGTAATCTGCCTTCTTGTTTTTCCTTCCCAAGTGATTAACCTCACATTTATACAAATTATACTGCATCTGCCATTGATTTGCCCACTCACCAACCTGTCCAGATCATACTGAAGCATCTCTGCATCCTCATCACAGTTCACTATCCCACCCAACTTGATGTTATCTGCAAACGTGATATACATCTGTCTCTACTGCATGCACACTGCCATTGCATTTTATTAATTTTATTATTTAGAACAACCAGTCAACAGTAAAATATTCAACGCCTTATTACCACCTTACATGGTTGTGTGCAGGAAAGCGGAAACCTTCTCTGGGTGAAGTGCTTCTTTTATATTTAATTCACTCAGAAAGTGAGATAACAAAAGGGTAGATATTTGGAAGTGATGAAGTTCGATGGCTGCAGAGATAGAGCTGAAGAATGGGACTAGCTGGCTAGCTCTTTCGGGAGCCAGTACAAGTACAGTGCATCAAATGGCCTCCTTCTGGACTGTAAAATTCTCTGATTCATAAAAATCCTTTCGTAAAATATTTAATGATATCTAAGAAAACATGAGATTTTTATAATGTTCAACCTTTTTGTTGGATTTCGATATATAAAATTATTTTTATTTGCTAAAATAAAGGCAATGATAGAAATCTGAAAGAAAAAGTAATTCAGCAGGTCTGACAGCACCCTTGCAGAGAGAATAGGAGTGGATGTTTTGAATCAAATATGACTTCTTTAGAGTTCTAGAAATTAATCATAGAGCCATACCGCACGGAAACTTACCCTTCAGTCCAACTAGTCCATGCCAACCATATTCCCAAATTAAACTCGTCCCACCTGCCTGCATTTGGTCCACATCCCTGCAAACCTTTCCTGTTCATGTACTTATCCAATTTCAAGTATCTGCATCTACCACTCCCTCAGGCAGTTCATATCACACATGACCCATTCTCTGTGCAAAAAAAGTTGCCTCTCATGTCCTCTTTAAAACTTTCTCCTCACCTTAAAAATATGTCCCCTAGCTTTGAATTCCCTCACCCTCGGGGAAAGACACTTGCTATTCACCTTATCTATGCCCCTCATGATTTTATATATCTCTAAGGTCACCCCTCAATCTCCTACGCTCCAGTGAAAAAAACTCCCAGCCTGTCATACTTGACTCAAAACATTTCTTGCTCAAGGATAACAGTAAGGAAATGGAATAGATCATTAAGGACGGAGATGACAAAAAGTTTCTTTATCTAGAGAGCGGAGAGACTGTGGAGTTCTCTGCCACAGAAAACAGTTAAGGCCATAACATTGAATATTTTCAGGGAAGAGTTAGATAGAGTTCTCATGTTGAAGGAATCAAAAGATACAGAGAGAAAGCAAGAACTCAGTTCTGAATTTGATGATCAACCATGATCACACTGAATGGCACCATGGGTTTGAAAAGCTAAATGGCCTAATCTGGCTCCTATCTTCTATGTTTCACACCTGAGTATTTCTAGAATTTTGCTTTATTTAGTTTCATTGAATTTAACAAATGAAGTTACTTTTAAGTAATAACTTGCAGTTTAACTTTGAAATCTTGGTGCTCTATTGTGTCATTTTAATTTCACTCACAACTACAGGACATTATTTCTCTTTGCCCTGGACTCCCTAGAATAACTGTGTGTTGCTAGCCTTACTAACGGTTCCACTTCCACCTAATGCAACATAACCGGCATGTTATCTGCTTTGGCCTCTCACACCCAACATTAAATCATCAGCAAAACCACCTGTTTCTACCTCTGAAATATTACCCACTTCTATCCACAATGGAACTGTTGCTGCAGCTGTTATCCACACCTTTATGGACTGATCTGAAGCATGCCAAAGTGTCCTCCCAATGTTATCCAAATGCAAAGTCCTCCTCAATCGAAACTCTCTCATCAGCCCGAAATCTTTGCTGCATCTTACTCATGGCCCAATTCTCTCACCTGCTCCCTGTTCCAACATAATTCAGTTGGAGTTAGCATACAGAAACAGACAGGTTGAGATACAAGTCAAAATATTGGAAGTCTAATGTTGACCCTAACCTTCCACCACCAATTCGCCCATGTCTGGATTCGTGGAGATCTGGACATGGGATGGGTACCAAAAGCTCTACACAGGGGTGGGCTGCAAATCTAAATATTTCTATGAAGCTGCAGTACTCTAATTTACTTGCTGGAGGGAGGAGAGAACAGCTTTAGGGAAAAAGGAAGTACATTTACAGCACTGGCTGTGGACCAGGAGGAGTTTCCACACTCCCTCAGTTTCCCAATGTCTTCCATCGCATTCAACAAAAGAAGCCCAGGGTTGGGAATTCAGTCCTCAGGGTTTAACACCCCATTCCTGGATTCAAGGATTGATCTTTGCCAGGATCTCTCCAGCATCAGGGATGAGAGATTTGTTGGAATTGGAGCCAGAGGTGATGAGTCAGTTTAATCAGTACTTTTCCTTAAACCCCTCCTTCCCTTTCATTATCCTCTTTATGATAAAGCTCAGAATACTGCAAATGGTAAAACTATATCCACACCCTTCCACTTCAATTCACGTCCTCTCTGTCCTTTTCTAATGTTGCTTTTGCGTGACAATGTTTGTGTTCCCGTAGCCTGCTCCCAATTTCTCCCCAGTTGACCGGAAGCCAAATCTGCCAAACAAGCTGACTTATCAGTCAAGGAGCTGCTAAGTTCAAAAGACAAAGCACCTTGGATCATATGGCAATGGCCCTGCCAACATAACCAGCTCCTGTCATTATGTAGGCCATTAAGTTAAAACTGTCATGATTTGCAAGCCTTTCTTGGATGTATCTTATGATCTCAGACCTCAAAAAATCTCAAGTCATGAAGTAAAACATGGGCAAGGAAACCTACTGATTACAATGTACTATCCACCCTCGCTGATGAATCAGTACTCTTCCATGTTTAACAACACGTAGAGAAACAGTGAAAGTGGCAAGCGCGCAGAATGTAATCTAGGTGGGCGGACTGCAGTGTCTACCACCAAGAGTGGCTTGGCAGCAGCACTACTGATCGAGCTGGTTGGATCCTAAAGGTCATAGCTGCTAGACTGTGTAGGCGGTAGGTAGCGAGGGAACCAACAAGAAAGAAATACATACTTGAACTCATCCTCGTAAATCTGCCGGTTGTAGATACACTTGTTTATGACAGTATTGGTAATAGTGACCACAGGACAGTCCTTGTGGAGGCAAAGTCTCACCTTCATTCTGAGAATGCCTTACATCATGTTGCACGGCACTATCACTGTGCTAAATAGGAAAAACTTTTAGCGACTCAAGCCGAGGCATCAATTAGAGACATTGGGCCATCAGCAGCAGCAGAAATTTCTCCTCTGGAATCTGCAACCCTATGGCCTGACATCTTCCCCACTCAAGCATTACCATCAAGCCAGGGGATCAACCCTGGTTCAAAGGAGAGTGCAGGAGGGTATGCCAGGAGCAGCAATAGGCATACCTAAAAATGAGGTGTCAACCTGGTGAAGCTACCAAACAGGACGACTTCACTGCCATACGTATAAACAGCAAGTGATAGTCAGAGCTAAGCGATCCCACAACTAACGGAACCGGTCCAAATTCTGCCTACCACATCCAGTTGTGAATGGTGGTGGACAATTAAAGAAGTCACTGGACGATGGCTCCACAAATATCTCCATGCTAAATGATGGAAGAGCCCAGCATATCAAGGCAAAAGTTGAGGCTGAAGCAATCGTCAGCGAGAAGTGACAAGTGGATGATCCATCTCCACTTCCTCCAGTGGTCCCCAGCATCGCAGATAGCAGTCTTCAGTCAATTTGATTTGCTCCACCAGATATCAAGAAACAGTACAGGCTATGGGTCCTGACAACATTCCTGCAACAGTACTGTAGACTTGTGCTCCGGAACTTATGACACCTCCAGCCAAGATCCTTCAGAACAGTTACCTCATTGCCAACTCTACAAAATGGAAAACTGCACAGGGTATATCCTGTCCACAAGAAAGGACAAATCCAACCTGGGCAATTACCACTTCATCAGTCTACTCATCAGTAAAGTGATGGAAGGTGTCATCAACAGTGCTATCAAGCAGCACCTGTTCAGCAATAATCTACTCTGTGACACTTCGCTTGGGTTCTGCCAGGGCCACTCAGCTCCCGACCTTGTCATAGCCTTGGTTCAAACATGGACAAAAGAGTTGAATTCCAGAGGTAAGATGAGAGTGACAGCCCTTGGCGTCAAGACTGCATTTGACAGAGTGTGGCATTGAGGAGCCCAAGCAAAACTGGAGTCAAAGTAAATGAAGGAGTTGGAATGGAAGGAAGAAAGATAGTTGTGGCTGCTGGAGGTCAGTCACCTCAGCTCCAGGGACACCTCTGCAGGAGTTCCTCAGCCCAACCATCTTCAGTTGCTTCATTAATGACCTTCCCTACATCATAAGGTCAGTAGTGGTTGTTCAATATTTGCACAACCTCAAATACTGAAATTCATAAATGATTTTTAAAAAATCTATTGCCGTGTTTGACCTTGTGTATTGTACTCACCTGGGACCTGATGTTTGTCTCGTTTTAAAATCTGATTCACAATTAACATCAAGACCACAACCAACATTGTACTTACCCTTTTGCAAGTGCATTGCTGAAAATCTTCATTACACTGCCTTCGACACCAAAGTCAAAGATGGCTGCAAAGATCAATGTCATCTACAAAATTCCCTGCAAGGACTGCCACAAGCACTACGTAGGACAAACAGGAAGAAAGTGTAAATATATGGCTTACTTGTAAATATATGGCTGGCTGTGAGTGTAAATATACTCGGCATTCGGAAGCCTTTGGTGATGCTGTGTAATGCGCACAGAAGGAGGCCATGTGATGCTCTGTTTCGAGAGCCGGAGAAGTGCGAGGAGGTCACATGATGCTCTGTTTCGCGGGCAGGAGGTCACGTGGTGCTCCGTTTCGCGGGCAAAAGGTGGTCACGTGGGGTCGGACATTCGGGAACACGAGGAGGCAGAGAATAGAGTCGGATCAACAGCCAATCAGAAGACAATTCCACCTCAGTGATTACATGATGTTTTTTATTGTATAAAAGTCTGTGTCAGGGACAGGAAGAGGTCTTACTTTGCGAACTGACACACTTTGTAGTTTGTCAGGGACAGAAAGGTCTAGACCCAGAGCTCTGTATACTTTGTCCACTCACTGCTAATATAAACTAAGAATGTGAGACCGAATATCTTCTCCTATTGCTTCATTTAAAGAACACGCAGGACTGGGCTCACACATAGAAGAAAGTAAGCTGGTAGATTGAGCCAAAGTCCTACAATTTGGTGAGCCTGACGTGATGAAGACGGAGAAGTGACGGAAAAGAGAGAAAAATAGAAACAACGGACAACTGACGTCTGATGACAACAACAAGCGGCGCCGCTTAAAAAGGTGAGCAGACGCCTGTTTATATCGAAGTTCTGCAATTGGAGATACCAAATTGATTGTTGTCATTATACTGCATGTGTCGAGGTAATAGTAAGTGGATAAAGTATTGACATTATAGTACATACAGGTTTAAAGTCCCGTGGGGCTAGAGTCCCCATAAAAGCAACAAGGTACGTACGGATTTAAAGTCCCATGGGGTTAGAGTCCCCATAAAAGCAACAAAGTTTGATACGTACAGATTTAAAGTCCCGTGGGGTTACAGTCCCCATAAAAGCAACAAAGTTTGATTCCTACAGGTTTAAAGTCCCGTGGGGTTAGAGTCCTCATAAAAGCAACAAGGTACGTACAGGTTTAAAGTCCTTTGGGGTTAGAGTCCCCATAAAAGCAACAAAGTTTGATTCCTACAGATTTAAAGTCCCGTGGGGTTAGAGTCCTCATAAAAGCAACAAGGCACATAAGTGTGAGGAGGTTTAAAGTCCATTGAGCAGGATCTCATAAAAGCAACGCTCACGAATTTTGGTTTAAGACTGATGTGTTGTAAGTTTTAAAAATTATATTGGGGAATGTACGGAGGGTGGCAGAAAAGCCAGTAGTGTCTTGAAGACAGAGACGGTGGTGTCTCAGTGAGAGAGAGTCCGCAGTGGAAACCTAACGGTGACAACAAAACTGCTGATAAATCTCGCTGAAAGGGTCAGTTGCTCGGGTGTCCTCCATACAAACTGACTGACCACTGGATTTGTCTCTGATTGGGTTGGTTGCTCGGTTATATTATATCCAAACCAACTGACTACTGGACGGGAGGATTAAAAACAAAAATACATAAAATGGAAGGGGAATTTGATAAAGAGTGTGAAGAATACAGAGGATGTTCTTCCGACTTAATGTTGCCCGTAAAACAGCAGTGGGGTAAAGCCAGAAGTCAGTTAGTCAGTGGGCTCGCAAAGAACAAACAAAAAACAATGATGGAGAAATATGACAAGATTTGGGAAGAATTACAAAAACAGGGCAAAGTCCCTAAAGATGAGGAGAGGAAGAAATTGTCACCATTTTTAGGAAAAGCAGAAGAGAGAGCTAAACTAGAAGTAGAAGAGCATATGAAGGGAAAGAAAGGGTCAATATTAGTTAGAAGAAAGTGGACAAAAGAAGGCGGGGAGAAAGAGGAGAGGAGGATTCATCTGCACAACATGACGTTAGCCTGTATGGCGGTAGAAACATTACAAAAGAGAGTAGGTGGTACCTCTAAAACAAAACTGGCAAAGGAGACAGAAAAGGCAGGACCATCTGCGCCATTATATCCTAAATTGCCTGGGGTACAATCACCGCCTGGGGTACAATCATATCCTGTAACACAAATGCCACTCATGTATGTTCAAGAAGGGGTGTTAGATGTGCAAGAAGTAGGAACAAGAGAGTACAACGTAGCAAAAGAGAGACTGGCGGAAGCAGTAGAAGAAAGCATCAGAAAAGTAGACAAACTAACACTAGAAGCTGAACAGACAGTTAAGGAAGCGGAGGAGGCAAGCAGGGTGATAATGACGCACAGTAGAAACAAAGAACAGCCAAAACAGAGGAGATATTCATCAGTGCAAGAGCCAGATGCTCACTCGACACCGTATAGTGCTGAGAGTGAAAAGAGGGGAAGATTACATGACTCAGGTCAGTTATTGGATGATGGGTTTTTAGACAGAAGAAGGAGAGATTTGAGGGAAGAACGAGATAGAGAGAAATTGGATGGGGAGGAGTCTAAAAATAGTACAGACATTGAGGATGAAGAATCCCTGACAGAGGACGACCCACACACCCACCCAGTCACTTTGAAAGGCTCACTCACAATGCATACTGAACATGGCCCTCCACCGAAGCCCTACCTGAACCAAGTTACAACCTGTGTCACAGAGACACATTACGGCAACCCATACAGTATCAGCACCACCAAATGCCATTAATTTACAGAGGCTCTTATATGGGGGATGTTTATCAGCCTTTCACATTTACTGACATGAACAGCATCCTGGATAAAATGCCCCCACTAATGGGGGGAGTTGGGCCCTGGATGACTAAATTTTGCCAATATACACTAGGGCACAAGTTAGCTATGGGTGATTGGAGAGCATTGTTGGGCAAGCAATTGAGTATGTGGGAAATACAGCAGATTGAAGCGTCTGCGGGGACCACCTTACTATCTGATTCGGAACAGTTTGTGCAGCATGCCACCTGTGTGGGAAGGGCAATGAGGGATAGATTCCCGATTCCACCGGGAGTGATGCACTCACTCACCTTCACAATGAAGGAGGGTGAGGATATGTCTGCCTTTTTGGCTAGGTGTAAGGGCATGTGGACAGATACTGCAGGGAGCCATCCAGGGTCGGGTCAGTTACAGACCACATTATTTAGGAATGCCGTTATGGCAGGGATGACTAAGGAAGTAAAAGAGGCAATGGAGAGTAATCCCGACATCCCACGTTGTTCTACAGAACAGTGGGAAAAACACTTTACGCACCACATGAAGCATTACAGGACAAAACAGGATGAAGATAAACAGAGCAACGAGTCAGCTCAAGTGCAGTTGCTGAAGTTACAGCTCGATGAGGCTAGAAGGAAGGCTAATGATACAAAGAAGGCCTCCCAAAAGACGACTAATCAGATGGTTCAGCGGCCGTCACCACAAAACAACCTGCCGAGTCTAGACCCAACACCTGATTGGATGCCACACTACCCCCACTATGGGGGCAGGCCTATAGGTGTACCGGGAGGAATGCGTGGTAGAGGAAGGAGCCGCGGAGGACTCAGAGGTTAGCCACTCAACACCTGTTTTGAATGTGGCCAACCCGGGCATTGGAGAAGGGATTGTCCCATGTTGTGGGGACCCCAGGGAGGCCAGGGATCGATCCGAGGACAGTATGTCCGCTCAAATCAGCCTCCTTTTCAACAGGCTGCTCAGCCTTACCAAGCCCCAAATGCAGCTGCAGCCCCGGTGCAAGGACAGTACCCCCAGACTATGCCGAAAGGGCAGGGGTACGAATATTGACGGGGCCCGAGAACCCAGGGGCATGTGGGGTTGGCAGACCCCTACATGCAATTGAGGGTAATGGACAAGAATCTGTCTTTTTTGGTTGACACGGGTGCAGGATTTTCTACCATCACTTGTGATATACCTCGGTCAAACATGTCATCCTCCAGCGTCCAGTTAGTAGGGTTCTCGGGTAAACCAGAAAATCTGCTTTTGATATCGCCACTGATCACATCAGTGGCCGGACGGACCTTTCGTCACTGGTATATTTCATCACCTGCATGCCCTGTGAATCTGATGGGACGTGACTTGCTGGTGCGATGCGGGGCCTCGGTTCTGTGCGGACCAGACGGACTGGTAGTGACCCTTCCGAATGGCTACTCTGTCAACTGTTCTATGACAATGATTCACTCTGGATCCCAAATGATGCTATCACCGGACACATCACCAGTGGCAGAAGGACAGTGGGTAGATATATACTGGGGACTCCTCGAACCCGAAAACAGGCAGAACAACGGCATACAGTCTTTATACAACCAATGGCGACCCTGGGTTCAGATGCTGTATCCCTATGCTCTTCCTGCAGATCCCCTCCATGATACCCTATATTATGATAGAGATGATAATGAAATCTATCAGCATGCATTCTATCAGCACCTAGAAGGGACTCAAGCTGGAACATAGGCAGATTGAACGGTTTCATGGTAGGGAGAAAACAGACCATCCACAGGCTGCAGTGATGCTTGATACTCTACCAGATACCTTGTGGTCAGCAGGTTCAACGGACGTTGGTTACTGCAAACACGTCACACCAATCATATTCAATTTAATAGACCACACTCCGATTTGGCAGAGACAATACTCACACAAACCAGAGGCTGAAGCCGGCATTGCCGACACAATTGAAGGATTGTTAGCAGCAGGGGGGGTAGAACCCTTCCAGTCAGCCTGGAACACTCCTATCTTACCTGTAGAGATGCAGAATACAGGCAGATATAGGATGGCGCATGATCTTCGACGGATTAATAGTGTCGTTTCTACTCCAACAGTTCCAGTTCCAAACCCCTACACTGCAATGTCTGTGCTGACCCCTGACCACAAGTGGTTCCTCGTGCATTGATCTGGCCAACGCGTTCTTCTGTTTGCCCCTAGCTGATCATTTGAGGGACATTTTTTCGTTCACCTACAAAGGCCAACAACTACGTTATACATGGGTCCCTCAAGGGTGCATTTTGTCGCCTGGGGTGTTTAATCAGGTACTGAAACAGCAGCTGAAGGATCTGACGCTCCCAAAGGGGGTGGTATTGATCCAGTATGTGGATGACATTCTTTTGGCGGCACCCGGCCATGTTTCTTGCCTGGCAGTCACAAAGTTGTTGCTGCTTCACCTGTATAGCGTCGGTTTCAAAGTTTCACGGGCTAAATTGCAATGCTGCAGACAAACGGTGTCTTTTCTGGGTAGAGTTATTTCAGCTAAGGGTACAGCTGTGTCTCCGTTCCATAGATCCTCCATTCTGCATCATACCAAACCAATCACTCTTAAAGGAGAAAGTGAGGTCTGCAGATGCTGGAGATCAGAGCTGAAATGTTCTGATCTCCACTGTTAAAGACATGCTCTCACTTCTTGGGTTGGCAGGATACAGCAGACAATTTATTCCATCATATGGGGGGAGCTCACTTTCCCTCTAAGGGCCATGGTAAATGAGCAAGGCATGAGAAATTTATCGACCCATTTGCAGTGGACCACGGAGGCAGACAAAAGTTTCATATCTCTTAAACAGGCCTTAACGCGGGCTGCTGATTTAGCGGTCCCGGATTACAAAGATATTTTCCTCGATATTTCTGAAACATTACACACAATAAATGGTGTTCTTTTTCAGTAAAAAGGGGGAGGCAGGCAGGTGCTGATGTATGTAAGTGTTACCCTTGACCCAATAGAGGACAGACACCCGCCATGTATAAGACATGCAGCAGGGGTAGCAAAAATTCTCCAAAAGGTAGCACATATAGTCATGGGCCATTCACTAACAGTACTGACGACACATAGTATAGTGGCCTATGTGAACTCAACAGCCTTTACAATGACGTCACTGCGGCAAACCAGGTTAGAGAAAATCCTGAATGCACCACACATAATTTTTACACATGAAGGAATTAACATGGCTGACAACCTGGGAGAAGGAGAGCCACACATGTGTGAGGAAAGGGTACAGAGAGATGCCAAAGTTAGGGCAGATTTACAGGCAATTCCACTAGTAGACCCAGAAGAAGTGTTGTTCACAGATGGTTGCTGTTAGAGACATCCAACTGCAGGACTTAAAGCAGCATATGCAGTGGTGCAACAGACAAGTGAGGGATTTGAGGAAGTGTTGACAGGGAAAGTGACAGGCAAAGAATCAGCCCAGTTGGCTGAATTACAGGCAATGATAGCTGCGTTAGAATGGTCAGAGGGAAAAAGAGTAAATATCTACACCAACTCTGCATATGTGGCAGGGGCTATACAGGTAGAACTCAGTCAATGGATCAGGGCAGGATTCTTAACAGCAGCAAAAACCCCAATTAAACATGAAAAAGATATGAAAAGATTAGCGGAGGCCCTAATGAAACCTGCCGAAGTGGCGGTGGTCAAGTGTAGAGGACATGATAAAGCAGATACAGTAGTAGCGAAGGGTAATCAGGAAGCAGACTCAGCAGTTAAGAAAGCAGCAGGGTATACAGCACAGTATATAATGATGCAAACAGAGAGAACAGTGTATGACCTGCTGCCTGCTTGCGATGCAAATGTGTTATAAAAGAGCAGCAGAAAGCCCTCTCCTCATGAACTGACAGTATGGAGACAGAGAGAGAGGGGCCACAGAGTCAGAAGGGATTTGGAGGTCACTGGACGGTAGACCAGTCCTACCCCCAGGTTTGATAGCTTCCATGCTCCAGGAAGCTCATGGGTTGACACATTGTGGAAAACACAGATGCAGAGGTATCTGACACATTGGTGGCATCCGTTCTTGCCAGCAATGATTGAAAATTACATCAGAGAATGTAGAACGTGTACAGAATATAATGTGAGAGCAACAATGAAACCACACGAGGGAAAATTCCCCCTCCCAAGAATGCCAAGTCAGGAAATAGTGATTGACTACACTGACATGATAGAGAGAGTAAACGGATACCGGTACCTTTTGGTAGCAGTGGATGCATACACTGGTTGGCCAGAAGCGATACCTGCAAAAAAGGAAGACGCAAAAACAGTGATCAAATTCTTGATAAACCAATACATTCCAACGCATGGGTTTCCAAAGAAAGTCAGGTCAGATAATGGCACACATTTTAAGAACAAAAACCTGCAAGAATTCGAAGCAGCTTTAGGACTGAAACATGCGTTTGGAACAGTGTACCATCCTCAGTCACAGGGAAAAGTGGAAAGAATGAATCAGTCCATAGAAGGAAAAATAGGAAAAGTGTGTGCACAAACAAAGTTAAGCTGGGTGGATGCCCTACCTTTAGCTTTAATGTCCATTAGAAGCTCAGTATACTCTATCACAGGGTTCACCCCGTATGAGCTGACAACAGGGCAGCAGTTCCCGGGACCAGGAGCTGGAATACAGATGTTAGAAGGAGGAGGAGCCCCTCTAAGGTACAAACCTTACTATGACCAACTAATAGCTCTGGTGTCAGCTTTCTCCAAACAGGTTGGATCGGAAAAGGGGAACCTACAGAGCCAGGTGCCATCTACCACAGACTGGGTCATGTTGAAGGTGATCAAACGGAAGTGGTCGGAGCCAAGGTGGACAGGACCTTACAAGGTGGTGGAGAGGACATCTCATGCGGTCAGACTACAGGGGAAAGGAGAAAGCTGGTACCATTGGAGCCAGTGTGCAGCTACGGAACCGCCAACGAGAACTCTAGAACAACTAAGAACAGAAAAAGAGTAGAAGGGTCTTAAACTTTTAACCTTTGCAGGAAGAGGGTTCTGGAAAAAGGGGGAGAGGTTCTCAAGATCTCCAAGGAAAGGTTTTTTGGAGAGAACAAGTGAGGACAGGACCAGAATACAAGAAGAATTTGTTTAAAACATACAGGAAAGTTGTGTAAATGATATAATGTCTATCTCTGTAAGCAGCCCACATTACCCTAGGCTGTGGAGGTTGTGAGTTTTTGCTATTATTGTATGCATAAGTGTTATGCCGCTGTTAATAGGGGTATTAACCACGAGGGACAAACACACAGGCGAGGGAGGAAGTCCCAGGGACAAAAGATCAATAGAACAAGAGGCGGATAAATGTTTATGGGAGACGGGGAGCCAGGTACACATCAGACATGATAGAAACCATGGTACAACATATCAGTTTGACTTATGTGAAGTAATTGATTGTGGCCAAGATACAGGGAGCTGGAGGGAGTATGATGTATATCTTTGCTTCTATGCCATTCACTATGACCCATGCCCATCGTGGAATAATGTATTAACATGGACTGGGGTACGATGGACCCCCAAGAAGTCGTCACCCTCGGATAATAGATGGAACATTCAAGACCATCTGAGCCTAACAAAGGTGCAACTCGATCATTCCTCAGAGCTAAAAAATCCACTCTTGTTAACCCTGACAAGATTCGATATTAACCCTGGTCCCAAAGAGGTACAGATTTACTGTGAGAGTGATAACAGAAGCTTTTATTTTGTAATAGGTGTAGATCAATCTGGAGTGGATAACATGGGATTAGTGAAGGTAACCTTAGTGGACCCTCCTACGAGCCAGCCACAAACTGAGAGTACAAGTATGGTGGTAGAACCAAGTTCAGGGGTTGTGGTAATAGACTACAACAACCTCACAAGAAGGGACATTATTAAATTAGCCACCGGGTATGGGGATAAGAACCTATGGCTGGACTGGATGACAGCGACCACAACCTCAATGAATATGAGTAATTGCGTCGCGTGTTCCTCGGCCAGGCCAACCCTACTTACTACCCCAGCCCCATTGTTCCCTAATATAGACCCAATAGGATTTCACTGCATGATGGCTCTCACCATGCAGGCGGACCCTTCAAATTGTACCACCTTAGGTGCTATTTTTCCACCTGTAAAGAATTCCACGTTACCTCCAGTGTTTACCCCAAGGGCTAACAATTACACTTGTTTCGCTCGAAGGTCTACTATAATCTTGGAAGACATGCCCGCTGACTGGTGTCAGGATACGATTAATGTAACCGGCTGGCAGAATGCTAGCATGATGGTTTGGGCCAGAGATGATCTTTTTTGATACTGTGGAGATAGAACACTGCATATTAGTCTACCTCCAGATTGGTCTGGAACCTATGCAATGGTCAGGTTAGGGGTAGAGCTGAAAATGTGTTGCTGAAAAAGTGCAGCAGGTCAGGCAGCATCCAGGGAACAGGAGGACTGCAGATGCTGGAGATCAGAGCTGAAAATGTGTTGCTGGAAAAGCGCAGCAGGTCAGGCAGCATCCAAGGAACAGGAGAATCGACGTTGGCTTATGCCCGAAACGTCGATTGTCCTGTTCCTTGGATGCTGCCTGACCTGCTGCGCTTTTCCAGCAACACATTTTCAGCTCAGGTTAGGGGTACTCTTATTCCTCTTAGGAGAACGACAGCAGGGAATAAATCCGTATACATGAACATGCAGGGATTTGTTTGATGTCACATCTGGCTCAACCACTTACATAGATGCAATAGGTGTTCCCCGTGGTGTACCTGATGAATATAAATTGGCAGACCAGATAGCAGCAGGGTTTGAGAATCTCCCAATTATCGGGGTTCTATTCCCAGTCACGCCGAATAAAAACGTCGACCGAATTAATTATGTACATTACAATGTACTCAGGCTAGCCAATGGAACTAGAGATGCGGTGGTGGGACTCTCTGAACAATTGGCAGCGACTTCATTGATGACTGTGCAAAATAGAATGGCCTTAGATATGTTGTTAGCAGAAAAGGGGGGAGTGTGCTCTATGTTCGGAGATCAATGTTGTCCGTTCATCCCCAACAATACGGCACCTGATGGCTCGGTAACCAGAGCCCTGGAAGGACTAAGAACCTTGTCTGAAGAAATGCATGAACATTCCGGTATTGACAACCCTCTAGGAGGCATTTTCGACTCATGGTTTGGGAAATGGAAAGGATTAATTGTGTCTGTGTTTATGTCCCTCGTTGGTATGATGACTGCGTTAGTGTTGTGTGGATATTGTTGTATCCCCTGCATTAGATCTTTGTTGAATAGGGTAATCATTACAGCAATTGAAGGGAAGGCTCCCCCGCCCGACCAGATGTCACAAATGGAGACGGAAACCATGGCTCTGGCAGGAAGGGAAGACTATGCATCGGAGAGCGAATGTGATGTATAGAACTGGTTGGTTGGTCTCATTTTTATGAGACCAAAAGGGGGACTTGTAAATATATGACTTACTTGGAAATATATGGCTGGCTGAGAGTGCAAATATACTCGGCATTCGGAAGCCTTTGGTGATGCTGTGGTACGCGCGCAGGAGGAGGTCACGTGATGCTCTGTTTCGAGCGCCGGAGGAGTGCGAGGAGGTCACGTGGTGCTCTGTTTCGCGGGCAAAAGGTGGTCACGTGGGGTCGGACATCCGGGAACGCGAGGAGGCAGAGAATGGAGTCGGATCAACAGCCAATCAGAAGACAATCCCACCTCAGTGATTGCATGACGTTTTTTATTGTATAAAAGACTGGGTCAGGGACAGGAAGAGGTCTTACTTTGCGAACTGACACACTTTGTAGTTTGTCAGGGACAGAAAGGTCTAGACCCAGAGCTCTGTATACTTTGTCCACTTACTGCTAATATAAACTAAGAGTGTGAGACCGAATATCTTCTCCTATTGCTTCATTTAAAGAACACGCAGGACTGGGCGCTCACATAGAAGAAAGTAAGCTGGTAGATTGAGCCAAAGTCCTACAAAAGTTAGCCACCAGGATACACGAACACCAGCTAGCCACAAAAAGACACGACCCTCTCTCCCTAGTAGCCCTACACACGCATGAAAAAAACCACCATTTCGACTGGGACAACACATCTATCCTGGAGGTAAAAACAATGACTGCAGATGCTGGAAACCAGATTCTGGATTAGTGGTGCTGGAAGAGCACAGCAGTTCAGGCAGCATCCAAGGAGCTTCGAAATCGACGTTTCGGGCAAAAGCCCTTCATCAGGAATAAAGGCAGAGAGCCTGAAGTGTGGAGAGATAAGCTAGAGGAGGATGGGGGTGGGGAGAAAGTAGCATAGAGTACAATGGGTGAGTGGGGGAGGGGATGAAGGTGATAGGTCAGGGAGGAGAGGGTGGAGTGGATAGGTGGAAAAGGAGATAGGCAGGTAGGACAAGTCCGGACAAGTCATGGGGACAGTGCTGAGCTGGAAGTTTGGAACTAGAGTGAGGTGGGGAAAGGGGAAATGAGGAAACTGTTGAAGCAAAGACATGCCAGAGAATTCCGAGAGGCCTGGCACTCCAACCACAATACCATAAACAAACACATAGATCTAGATGCCATCATCTATCAACCCCTCAAAAAACAAACAGGAAATGACATCATCACAAACCCCAGGAACCCCATCCAGGACAAACATATAAATAGAAAGCCGGAGACAACAGCTTCGATTCACTTGGAGGTCGCCACTGATGATGTTACCTAGCCAGGTAATTAAAAGTCTGGATATCAAACCGACAGCTCAGCAAGGTTACACCCGAAACGGCTGCAAATCTTAACTCACTGAATAGATCATTGGTCATCTCTTTTATTCTTACTTCTCCCCAATTTCAACTCATTCTTCTTCATGAAATATTCTGGGATATTTCATTTTCCAAACACACACTCAAAATGTCATATCAGTGGTTTTCTTTTGAAGTTTAAATTAGTCCAAAGAGTAAGGAAGGAGAAATATCAGTTCACTGTTAGTTATTACTGAAATAAGTTCACTTGTTTCCCCTTTTCCCAGAACTTAACAGCAAATTAAGAAAACATAATGCTGGAACTTTGAACTAAGTTACCAAGAGGATAAAGAATTGGTGATCGTAAATTCAGGTTATCAATTAAATACACTGAATATTTAAATTCTTCTTCTAGGATCAAAGAGTTGCCAGCTTTAGCTCTGGATTCAATGGCTGAAATTGAGGAACTTACATTTCAGTAGTTGGTCAGAACATAACTGTTTCAGAACGCCTTAGCAGTGAAACCATTGGGCAGTAATGGTGTCATCACTGTAATATACAGGTTACTGTTATTTTACATTCATTCCACAGTGTGATACCATGTGCTCCGATTCAAATATAAATAATTGTACGTAAATTGTGATCAAAACAGGACAAACTAGATAGAAACCTGCAGGAAGCATAATTTCCGCGAAATTAATTCATCGTAGTTCAAGAACGTTTTACCAACGACAGACAGAAAGATGCAAGAAGGTGGATTAATGTAATTACATCACAGACAACAGGCATTCTAATCATTTGACAGTCAGTCAGTCAGTTATGTGCTTTGAAACCAGGGTTAGCTGATTTTCTGATCAACGGTGGTTTTAGTTATATTTTCTATGAGAGATACAAAGCTAGAGGTCACAAATTAAACCAGCTGATTTGGAGCTATGTGGTTGTTACAGTGATAAGCCGAAGCAAAAAGCTGCGAGAAGCAATTTCAGCACGCTGACTCTCTCCAGCAGCAGCAATGTGCACACTGACCCTCTCCAGTAGCAGCAGCAGCACACTGACCGTCTCCAGTAGCAGCACACTGACCCTCTCCAGGAGCAGCAGAATGTACATTGACCCTCTCCAGCAGCAGCAATATGCACACAGACCTCTCCAGCAGCAGCAATATGCACAGTGACCCTCTCCAGCAGCAGCAGCAGCAGCATGCACACTGACCCTCTTCAGCAGCAGCAATATGCACACTGACCCTCTCCAGCAGCAGCAGCAATATGCACACTGACCCTCTCCAGCAACAGCAATATGCACACTGACCTTCTCCAACAGCAGCAATATGCACACTGACACTCTCCAGCAGCAGCAATATGCACACTGGCCCTCTCCAGCAGCAGCAGCAGCTTGCACACTGACCCTCTCCAGCAGCAGCTTGCACACTTACCTTCTCCAACAGCAGCAATATGCACACTGACCCTCTCCAGCAGCAGCAGTAGCAATATGCACACTGACTTTCCCAAGCAGCAGCAATATGCACACTGACCCTTTCCAGCAGCAGCAATATGCACACTGACCCTCTCCAGCAGCAGCAATATGCACAATGACCCTCTCCAGCAGCAGCAATATGCCCACTGACCCTATCCAGCAGCAGCAATATGCATAGTGACACTCTCCAGCAACAGCAATATGCACACTGACCCTCTCTAACAGCACCAATATGCACACTGACCCTCTCCAACAGCAGCAATATGCACACTGACCCTCTCCAGCAACAGCAATATGCACACTGACCCTCTCCAGCAGCAGCAATATGCCCACTGACCCTCTCCAACAGCAGCAATATGCACACTGACCCTATCCAGCAGCAGCAATATGCACACTGACCCTCTCTAACAGCAGCAATATGCACACTGACCCTCTCTAACAGCAGCAATATGCACACTGACCCTCTCCAACATCAGCAATATGCACACTGACCCTCTCCACTAGCAGCAATATGCAGACAGACCCTCTCCAGCAGCAGCAAGATGCACAGTGACCCTCTCCAGCAGCAGCAGCAGTACGCACACTGACCCTCTCCAGCAACAGCAATATGTACACTGATACTCTCCAGCAGCAGCGTATTAACACTCTCCAGCCGCAGAAGTATGCACACTGACCATCTCTAGCAGCAGCAATATACACACTGACCTTCTCCAACAGCAGCAATATGCACACTGACACTCCCCAGCAGCAGCAGCAGCAATATGCACACTGACACTCTCCAGCAGCAGCAATATGCACACTGACCCTCCCCAGCAACAGCAGCAGCTTGCACACTGACCTTCTCAAGCAGCAGCTTGCACACTGACCTTCTCCAACAGCAGCAGTATGCACACTGACCCTCTCCAACAGCAGCAATATGCAAACTGACCCTCTCCAGCAGCAGCAATATGCCCACTAACCCTCTCCAGCAGCAGCAATATGCACACTGACACTCTCCAGCAGCAGCAGTATGCACACTGACCCACTCCAGCAGCAGCAATATGCACACTGACCAGCTCCAACAGCAGCAATATGTACACTGACCATCTCCAGCAGCAGCAAAATGCACAATGACCCTCTCCAGCAGGAGCAGTGTGCACACTGACACATTCCAGCAGCAGCAGTATGCACAATGACCCTCTCAAGCAGCAGTAAGCACACTGACCCTCTCCAGCAGCAGCAATATGCACACTAACCTCTCCAACAGCAGCAATATGCAAACTGACAATGTCCAGCAGCAGCGAGATGCACACTGACCCTCTCCAGCAGCAGCAGCAGACTGACCCACTCCAGCAGCAGCAATATGTACACTGACCCTCTCCAGCAGCAGCAATATGCCCACTGACCCTCTCCAGCAGCAGCAATATGCATACAGACCCTCTACAACAGCAGCGGTAGGCACACTGACCCTCTCTAGCAGCAGCAGCAGTATGCACACTGACCCTCTCCAGCAGCAGCAATATGCACACTGACCCTCTCCAGCAGCAGCAATATGCACAGTGACCCTCTCCAGCAGCAGCAGTATGCACATTGACCCTCTCCAGCAGCAGCAGTAAGAACACTGACCCTCTCCAGCAGCGGCAATATGCACACTGACCCTCTCCAGCAGCAGTAGTATGCACACTGACCCTCTCCAGCAGCAGCAATATGCACACTGACCCTCTCCAACAGCAGCAATATGCACAATGACCCTCTCCAGCAGCAGCAATATGCACACTGACCATCTCCAGCAGCAGCAGCACACTGGCCCTCTCCAGCAGGAGCATGCACACCAACCCTCTTCAAGAGCAGCAGCAGTAAGCACACTGACCCTCTCCAGCAGCAGCAATATGCACAGTGACCCTCTCCAGCAGCAGCAGTGTGCACACTGACGCTCTCCAGCAGGAGCAGTATGTACACTGACCCTCTCCAGCAGTAGCAATATGCACACTGACCCTCTCCAGCAGCAGCAGCAGTATGCACACTGACACTCTCCAGCAACAGCAATATGCACACTGACCCTCTCCAGCAACAGCAATATGCACACTGACCCTCTCCAGCAACAGCAAAATGCGCACTGACCCTCTCCAGCAGTAGCAATATGCACACTGACCCTCTCCAGCAGCAGCAATATGCACACTGACCCTCGCCAGTAGCAGCAATATGCACACTGACCCTCTCCAGCAGCAGCAATATGCACACTGACCCTCTCCAGCAGCAGTAGTATGCACACTGACCCTCTCCAGCAGCAGCAGTATGTACACTGACCCTCTCCAGCAGCAGCAGTATGCACACTGACCCTCTCCAGCAGCAGCAATATGCACACTGACCATCTCCAGCATCAGCAGCACACTGACCCTCTCCAGCAGCACGGACAATAATCCTCTCCAGCAGCAGTATGCACACTTACCCTCTTCAGCAGCTGTAATATGTACACTGACCATCTCAAGCAGCAGCAGCACACTGATCCTCTCCAGCAGATGTATGCACACTGACCCTCTCCAGCAGCAGCACACTGACGCTCTCCAGCAGCAGCACACTGACGCTCTCCAGCAGCAGCAGTATGCACACTGACGCTCTCCAGCAGCAGCACACTGACGCTCTCCAGCAGCAGTAGTATGCACACTGACCCTCTCCAGCAGCAGCAGCAGTATGTACACTGACCCTCTCCAGCAGCAGCAATATGCACACTGACCCTCTCCAGCAGCAGCAATATGCACACTGACCATCTCCAGCATCAGCAGCACACTGACCCTCTCCAGCAGCACGTACAATAATCCTCTCCAGCAGCAGTATGCACACTTACCCTCTTCAGCAGCTGTAATATGTACACTGACCCCAGCAGCAGCAATATGCACACTGACCCTCTCCAGCAGCAGCAATATGCACACTGACCATCTCAAGCAGCAGCAGCACACTGATACTCTCCAGCAGGTGTATGCACACTAACCCTCTTCAGTAGCAGCAGCAGTAAGCACACTGACCCTCTCCAGCAGCAGCTGTATGTACACTGACCATCCCCAGATTCAGCAGTATGCACACTGACCCTCTCCTGCAGGAGCAGTATGCACACTGACCCTCTCCAGCAGCAGCACACTGACGCTCTCCAGCAGCAGCAGTATGCACACTGACCCTCTTCAGCAGCAGCAGTATGCACACTGACCCTCTTCAGCAGCAGCAGTATGCACACTGACCCTCTCCAGCAGCAGCAGCAGTATGCACACTGACCCTCTCCAGCAGCAGCAATATGCACACTGACCCTCTCCAGCAGCAGTAGTATGCACACTGACCCTCTCCAGCAGCAGCAGTGTGTACACTGACCCTCTCCAGCAGCAGCAGTATGCACACTGACCCTCTCCAGCAGCAGCAATGTGCACACTGACCATCTCCAGCAGCAGCAATGTGCACACTGACCCTCTCCAGCAGCAGCAGCAGCACACTGACCCTCTCCAGCAGCAACAATATGTACACTGACCCTCTCCAGCAGCAGCAGCACACTGTCCCTCTCCAGCAGGAGCATGCACACTAACCCTCTTCAGTAGCAGCAGCAGTAAGCACACTGACCCTCTCCAGCAGCAGCAGTATGTACACTGACCCTCTCTAGCAGCAGCAGAGTGCACAATGACCCTCTCCAGCAGCAGCAATATGTACACTGACCCTCTCCAGCAGCAGCAATATGCACACTGACCCTCTCCAGCAGCAGCAATATGCACAATGACCCTCTCCAGCAGCAGCAATATGCACACTGACCCTCTCCAGCAGTAGCAATATGCACACTGACCCTCTCCAGCAGTAGCAATATGCACATTGACCCTCTCCAGCAGCAGCAATATGTACACTAACCTTCTCCAGCAGCAGCAAACTAACCCTCTCTAGCAGCAGCAAAATGCACACTGACCCTCTCCAGCAGCAGCAGTGTGCACACTGACCCTCTCCAGCAGCAGCAATATGCACACTGACGATCCCCAGAAGCAGCAGCACACTGGCCCTCTCCAGCAGAAGCATGCAAACTAACCCTCTTCTGTAGCAGCAGCAGTATGCACACTGACCCTCTCCAGCAGCAGCAGTATGTACACTGACCCTTTCCAGCAGCAGCAACATGTACACTGACCCTTTCCAGCAGCAGCAATATGCACACTGACCCTCTCCAGCAGCAGCAATATGCACACTGACCCTCTCCAGCAGCAGCAATATGCACAATGACACTCTCCAGCAGCAGCAATATGCACACTGACCCTCTCCAGCAGTAGCAATATGCACACTGACCCTCTCCAGCAGCAGCAATATGCACACTGACCATCTCCAGCATCAGCAGCACACTGACCCTCTCCAGCAGGAGCATGTACACTGACCCTCTCCAGCAGCACGTCCAGTAATCCTCTCCAGCAGCAGTATGCACACTTACCCTCTTCAGCAGCTGTAATATGTACACTGACCATCTCAAGCAGCAGCAACATGTACACTGACCCTTTCCAGCAGCAGCAATATGCACACTGACCCTCTCCAGCAGTAGCAATATGCACACTGACCCTCTCCAGCAGCAGCAATATGCACAATGACACTCTACAGCAGCAGCAATATGCACACTGACCCTCTCCAGCAGTAGCAATATGCACACTGACCCTCTCCAGCAGCAGCAATATGCACACTGACCATCTCCAGCATCAGCAGCACACTGACCCTCTCCATCAGGAGCATGTACACTGACCCTCTCCAGCAGCACGTACAGTAATCCTCTCCAGCAGCAGTATGCACACTAACCCTCTTCAGCAGCTGTAATATGTACACTGACCATCTCAAGCAGCAGCAGCAGCACACTGATCCTCTCCAGCAGGTGTATGCACACTAACCCTCTTCAGAAGCAGCAGCAGTAAGCACACTGACCCTCTCCAGCAGCAGCTGTATGTACACTGACCATCCCCAGATACAGCAGTATGCACACTGACCCGCTCCTGCAGCAGCAGTATGCACACTGACCCTCTCCAGCAGCAGCACACTGACCCTCTCCAGCAGCAGCAGTATGCACACTGACCCTCTCCAGCAGCAGCAATATGCACACTGACCCTCTCCAGCAGCAGCAGTATGCACACTGACCCTCTTCAGCAGCAGCAGTATGCACACTGACCCTCTCCAGCTGCAGCAGCAGCAGTATGCACACTGATCCTCTCCAGCAGCAGCAATATGCACACTGACCCTCTCCAGCAGCAGCACACTGACGCTCTCCAGCAGCAGCAGTATGCACACTGACCCTCTCCAGCTGCAGCAACAGCAATATGCACACTGACTCTCCCCAGCAGCAGCAGTATGCTCACTGACCCACTCCAGCAGCAGCAATATGCACACTGACCATCTCCAACAGCAGCAATATGCACAATGACCCTCTCCAACAGCAGCATTATGCACACCGACCCTCTCCAGCAGCAGCAGTATGCACACTGACCCACTCCAGCAGCAGCAGTGTCCACACTGACACTCTCCACCAGCAGCAGTGTGCACACTGACACTCTCCAGCAGCAGCAGTGTGCACACTGACACTCTCCAGCAGCAGCAGTATGCACAATGACCCTCTCCAGCAGCAGTAAGCACACTGACCCTCTTCAGCAGCAGCAATATGCACACTGACCCTCTCCAGCAGCAGCAGCACACTGACCCACTCCAGCAGCAGCAATATGTACATTGACCCACTCCAGCAGCGGCAGCACACTGTCCCTCTCCAGCAGGAGCATGCACACTAACCCTCTTCAGTAGCAGCAGCAGTAAGCACACTGACCCTCTCCAGCAGCAGCAGTACGTACACTGACCCTCTCTAGCAGCAGCAGTGTGCACACTGACCCTCTCCAGCAGAAGCAATATGTACACTGACCCTCTCCAGCAGCAGCAATATGCACACTGAACCTCTCCAGCAGCAGCAATATGCACAATGACCCACTCCAGCAGCAGCAATATGCACACTGACCCTCTCCAGCAGCAGCAATATGCACACTGACCCTCTCCAGCAGCAATATGCACACTCACCCTCTCCAACAGCAGCAATATGCACACTGACCCGCTCCAGTAGCAGCAATATGCACACTGACCCTCTCCACCAGCAGCAATATGCACACTGACCCACTCCAGCAGCAGCAGTATGCACACTGACCCACTCCAGCAGCAGCAGTGTGCACACTGACCCACTCCAGCAGCAGTAATCACACTGACCCTCTCCAGCAGCAGCAATATGCACACTGACCCTCTCCAACAGCAGCAATACGCAAACTGACATGTCCAGCAGCAGCAATATGCACACTGACCCTCTCCTGCAGCAGCAGCACACTGACCCACTCCAGCAGCAGCAATATGCACACTGACCCACTCCAGCAGCAGCAGTATGCACAGTGAACCTCTCCAGCAGCAGCAGTATGCACATTGACCCTCTCCAGCAGCAGCAGTATGCACACTGACCCTCTCCAGCAGCAGCAATATGCACACTGACCCACTCCAGCAGCAGCAATATGCACACTGACACTCTCCAACAGCAGCAGTATGCACACTGACTCTCTCCAGCAGCAGCAATATGTGCACTGACCATCTCCAGCAGCAGCAATATGTACACTGACCATCTCCAGCAGCAGCAATATGCACAATGACCCTCTCCAGCAGCAGCGATATGCACACTAATCCTCTCCAGCAGCAGCAATATGCACACTGACACTCTCCAGCAGCAGCAATATGCACACTAATCCTCTCCAGCAGCAGAAATATGCACACTGACACTCTCCAGCAACAGCAATATGCACACTGACCCTCTCCAGCAGCAGCAATATGCACACTGACCCTCTCCAGCAGCAGCACCACACTGATACCCACTCCAGCAGCAGCAATATGTACACTGACCATCGCCAGCAGCAGCAATATGCACAATGACTCTCTCCAGCAGCGGCAGTATGCACACTGACCCTCTCCAGCAGCAGCTATAAGCACACTGACCCTCTCCAGCAGCAGCAATATGCAAACTGACCCTCTCCAGCAGCAGCAATATGTCCACTGACCCTCTCCAGCAGCAGCAGTATGCCCAGTGACCCTCTCCAGCAGCAGCAATATGCACACTGACCCTCTCTAGCAGCAGCAAAAATATGCACACTGACCCTCTCCAGCAGCAGCAATATGCACACTGACCCTCTCCAGCAGCAGCAGTACACACAATGACACTCTCCAGCAGCAGCGTACTAACCTTCTCCAGCAGCAGCAGTGTGCACACTGACCCTCTCTCGCAGCAGCAGCAGTATGCACACTAACCCTCCCCAGCAGCAGCAATATGCACACTGACCCTCTCCAGCAGCAGCAGTATGCACATTGACCCTCTCCAGCAGCAGCAATATGCACACTGACCCTCTCCAGCAGCAGCAATATGCACACTAACCCTCTCCAGCAGCAGCAATATGCACACTAACCCTCTCCAGCAGCAGCAATATGCACACTAACCCTCTCCAGCAGCAGCAATATGCACACTAACCCTCTCCAGCAGCAGCAATATGCACACTAACCCTCTCCAGCAGCAGCAATATGCACACTAACCCTCTCCAGCAGCAGCAATATGCACACTAACCCTCTCCAGCAGCAGCAATATGCACACTAACCCTCTCCAGCAGCAGCAATATGCACACTAACCCTCTCCAGCAGCAGCAATATGCACACTAACCCTCTCCAGCAGCAGCAATATGCACACTAACCCTCTCCAGCAGCAGCAATATGCACACTAACCCTCTCCAGCAGCAGCAATATGCACACTAACCCTCTCCAGCAGCAGCAATATGCACACTAACCCTCTCCAGCAGCAGCAATATGCACACTAACCCTCTCCAGCAGCAGCAATATGCACACTAACCCTCTCCAGCAGCAGCACCACACTGATACCCACTCCAGCAGCAGCAATATGTACACTGACCATCGCCAGCAGCAGCAATATGCACAATGACTCTCTCCAGCAGCGGCAGTATGCACACTGACCCTCTCCAGCAGCAGCTATATACCAATTGACCCTCTCCAGCAGCAGCAGCAGCTATATGCCCATTGACCCTCTCCAGCAGCAGCAGCAGCTATATGCCCATTGACCCTCTCCAGCAGCAGCTATATACCAATTGACCCTCTCCAGCAGCAGCTATATGCCCATTGACCCTCTCCAGCAGCAGCAGCAGCTATATGCCCACTAACCCTCTCCAGCAGCAGCTATATACCAATTGACCCTCTCCAGCAGCAGCTATATACCAATTGACCCTCTCCAGCAGCAGCAGCAGCTATATGCCCATTGACCCTCTCCAGCAGCAGCAGCAATAATATGCCCACTAACCCTCTCGCGCTGCCCCGGGCAGCCAACGAAGGGGGCATGGCCTGTGCGGGTGCCGCAGCGGCGCGCATGCGTCCCCCACATTCCAAGATGGCGCCGGTGGTACGGGGGTTGCCGAGCGCTGACGTCTTGGGCAGTGAGTGAAGGGTTGCTGCTGGTGGGGGAGTGGGAGGAGGGAAAGGAGAGACAGGCAGAGCGAGCGAACGAAAAAAGGACAGCGGATGAAGCTGTGGAGGCCCTGCAGGACTGGCTTCAGTAACTTCGGCGGGGTAAGTTGGCTGTGAAAGCCGGGTTGCTGTGCATTGCCAGATCTGTGGAAGTTTGTGTGGAGCTGGTGGCCCCTATTCCCCACCTCCCCTCCCTCCCATTCAGCAGCATTACTTAACAACGTCGGACTGCAAATGCCACGTATACTTAAACTGTCCCAGTGCCATTCAGGGCATGGGGTGGGGGTGTGTGAGTGAAATCGCCTTCACCTCCCTCCCTCCTTCCCTCTCACTCTCAGCTCCACCTCCCCCTCCCAGATCCACCTCCCCCTCCCAGATCCAGTTTACCTGCAGCAGTGGACAGGCACCAGCTCGCTGTTCGCAGCACTGTATTGACTTTTATTTATTGACGTTATCCTGAACTATTTTACCCCCCCCCCTCCCTTTCCACCTTTTATTGAGGCTGTGGTTGCAGTGCGTGCTAACCGAACGCCTCGGCAACTTGTGCCCAACAACTTGCCTTTTAAAAACTCTCAGTCGGCATTCTGGCTATTATTTTCATTTGTAATTTTTAATCTAGCTTCCTCGTTGAATGAATGTTGCCCCCTCCCTTCTCCTGCTCTGTAAACAGGCCTTGTTTATTGTACTTTTCGTTCCTGATGTGGCCGTTATTATAGTAAGTGCTTTTTTTTCCCTGCGCAAAGGAAAGCTTTTAAATGTATTTTTAGAGTTGAGATCATGCAAAATCTTGGGTAAAGAAAACTGATTTGAATACAGTAAAAAGCGGCTGGCTTATGTCCTGTGTTGTTTTGTATACGTCACCAAGAAAAATGTTCTGGCTCTCTAAAGGGAAGTTTTAAACTGTTTTGAAAGATCTGAAGTATGTATGGTAATTAAAGGTTGTAGAGCTCTCTTTAGAAGAAAAACATTTTCAATAGCCAGAGCTAAAGTCTGAACCAATTAGTGTGAAGCATATTGCCAATTGAGAGAACCTGTTTTGATTCTTCACCAGTAAAAGGCTATTTTAATTTTTCACAGTTCTGTATGTGGACTTAAAGTTTCATATTCTGTGTGATCTGTTTTATCTTTTGTATGGGTTGCCAAAAATTATGATCAATATTGATACCAAACCCCATTCTTTCTAGTTTAGCTTTGCCAATCGGATTCAGGGAAGACAGCAGTGCTTAACTGCTGTTATTTGAACCAAATATATTTAAAAGCAGTGGTATCTTAATTTGGCTTATCATTTTCTCTAATGGTTTAAACAGACTTTGTTGAGATAGCACAGTGGTTTAAGTGGACTCCTTCTGTGCTGTTTCTTTCGGGCACACAGGCTGCCTGCAAGCTAATTCTATACTTCTAGAAATTTAGGTGTAAATCCAGGCACAAGCTAATGTTAATTATGCGTAGGTGTTAGAAACTGTTCCAAGTTGGTGTATTTTGCAGTACCGTCAGAGCCTCATTTATTCAAAAATATTTTGGAATTGGCAATGCAAAACAAATTTTCTAGATTTTTAAAAATAATTGGCTATTTATTTTCCTTCAGGCAATACCCTGTAATTAAATCCCCTGCCCTGGTTATTTCAAGCATATGCTGTCTTTATCTATGGATTCAATTTTATATTTCAAGCAGCTGCTTTAAGATTTCAACTGTGGATTGTGTCAAATATTTAAATCTTCTTACTATATAGTAATCATATAACGTCACCTTTAACTGTCCTGAGGCATCTCTCAGATATGCAAGGTAGGTCCTGTGCTGAGAAAGGAGAGATTCTGAGGGTGACTGAAATCTTGCTCAAAGTAATGTATTTGAAGAAGTATTTTGAAAGAGCGGAGGAAGAGTTATTGAAGTTCTCGAACAATGGCATTGACTCCTTGATTTGATGCATTAGTCGGCTTTCAGCTCCTCTCCTGTGTAGCTGTTCCCCAGGTGCCTTCCCAGACACTAGTTAAGCAATTTAATTAGAAGGAGCTTTCCTGCCAAGCTCAGTCATTCTTTTCCTGGCATCCATGTCCTATGCGCACTTTATAGTGAGTTCTAGTACAGTGAGGTTGCAATCCTGGCTGATTTTCCCCTTTTTCCAAACTAATTGTAAAGAACCACTAAGCTGGTTTAGTGGGAACTCAGCACTCTTTGGAAAAGATATCTGGGAATTTTTAAAGGTGTTTGATTCATCTATCATGGGTTTGACTGAGAAAGTTACTGCTCTCACCTGGGGCATTAAATGTCTTAAATGTTAATTTTTCTTTGATCTCACCATGGTAACGCTCACTAGCGCAAATAATGGAAGCAATCCACACTGGGAGTGAGATTTGTTAAACACGCATCAGTGGAAACGTGGTGGAGGCAGGTTCAATTGAAGAATTCAAGACGCGATGAGTAACTATTTGGCTATGAATGGTGTGGAGGGATATGGGGAAAAGGCAGGAGATTGACACTAGATAATATAATGAGTGCAGGCATAATGGGCCAAATGGTCTACTGCACCTTTGTGATTCTGTGATCAGCCCTACCAACAGATTCTTCCAAACACTGGTGGGCTGCTGCACAAAAATGTAGTGTGCCCCACATGGAGTCATAGAATCATACAGCACAGAAACAGACTGTTTGGTCCATGTCATCCATGCAGAGCAGATATCCTAAACTGATCTAATCTCATTTGCCTGTGTTTAGCCCATCTCCCTCTGAACCCTTCCTATTCATGTACATGTCCAAACGTTTTTGTAATTGTACCAGCCTCCGTCACTTTCTCGGGCAGCTTGTTCCATATATGCACCACCTGTCTGAAAAATTGCCCCTCAGGTCCCTTTGAAATCTTTCCCCACTCACCTTAAACCTATGCCCTCTAGTTTTGGACTCCCTTACCCTTGGAAAAAGACCGTGGCTATTCATCTTATCTATACCCCTAACGATTTTATGAACCTCTATAAGGTCACCCCTCAGTCTCCGACACTCCAGGGGAAAAACATTCCATCCTGTCCATCTTTTTGTTAGAATTCAAACTGTCCAGTCCTGGCAACATCCTTGTAAATTTTTTTCTTTAGCCTTTTCTGTTTAGCAACATCTTCCTATAGCAGAGTGGCCAGAATTGTAAGCAGTATTGTAAAGGTGGCCTCACCAGTATCTCTGCAACATGATCTCCAAACTGTAGTACTCAATGCTGTGACCAATAAAGGAATTATGAACCTGCACTCCTTGGTCCCTCTGTTCAACAGCACTCCTCAAGGCCTTACCATGAACTGTATGAGTCATGACTTGGATTCCCTTACCAAAATGCGACACCTCACATTTATCGAAAGTTAAACTCCATCTGCCACTTCTCAGCCCATTGGCCCATCTGATCAAGATTTCATTGTACTGTTAGGTGATGTTCTTCATAATTCACAATACCACCAATTTTGGTGTCATCTGCAAACTTACTAACCATACCTCCTACATTCTCATCCAAATTGATATAATTGATGAGCAACAGTGGACCTAGGGCCAACCTTTGCAGCACACCGCTGGTTACAGGTCTCCAGTCTGAACAACAACCCACTACCACCACTCCTGTCTTCTACCATCAAGCTGATTTTGTATCCATTGGCTTTTTCTCCCTGGATCCCATATGATCTAACATTATTAACAAATCTATCATGTGGGACCTTATCGAGCACCTTGTTAATAACTAAGTGGGAAACATCTACTGTTCTGCCTTCATCTATCACCTTGGTAATTTGATGACTTATGTATTTAATGAATGTGACCTGAACAAGTATGTTCAATATACTACAAGCCTGGGTGCCTATGAATAATCAGAGTTGAATAAGTAGCTTGGTGTCTAGGCAGATTGTGATGACTTTATGCATATACCACCTATACCTTAATGGCTGTCGTTGTCCACCACTAGATTGTAACCTGTAAGGTTTAATGTACACTGCCATCCCTATTTTAATTCAGATGTGTGCTGATAAAGCTGATTTTGCTGAACTTGCACTATAACTATGTGACCAACTACACACGTAGTATTTCAGGCTACCTTAGTTATTGTTGGGTCTGATCCTGAAATCTTGTGCAGTCTATTTAGTTTGTGCTGTAGATTTTGAATACCAGTTTCAATATTCATAGACTCATAGAATTCCTGCAGTGTGGAAACAGGCCATTTGGCCGAACAAGTCCACACTGACCCTCCAAAGAGTAACCCATTCCTCTACTTTATTACTCTTCATTTAACCCTAACTAATGCATTTAACCTACATATCCCTGAACACTATGGGCAATTTAGCGTAGCCAATTTACCTAACCTGCACATCTTTGGATTTTGATTATATTAGATTAGACTAGATTCCCTACAGTGTGGAAACAGGCCCTTCGGCCCAACCAGTCCACACCGACCCTCCGAAGAGTAACCCACCCAGACCCAATTCCCTCTGACTGATGCATCGAACACGATGGGCAATTTAGCATGGCCAATTCACCTGGCCTGCACATCTTTGGACTGTAGGAGGAAACCGGAGCATCCGGAGGAAACCCACGCAGACACGGGGAGAATGTGCAAACTCCGCACAGACAGTCACCCAAGACTGGAATCAAACCCAGGTCCCTGGTGCTGTGAGGTAACAGTGCTAACCACTGAGCCATAGTGGCATACTAATCTATGCAGATGATTGTTTCTGTTGTCTTATCAGTATTCCTTTTGACTCTTGACACAAACACTGTCTCACTGCAAACTCATTATTTTACTATCTTAGGCTCTGTTTTTGTTTTGTGCTGACTAGATGCCCTTTCATTTGTTGCATGTCTTTTAGCAATTGATTAGTGCCTGGGTTATGCTTATATCCCCTTTGTGACTCATCTGTCCATAACCACATTGATTTCCTCTTACTTGGGATCTTTTTGATAAACCCAGGTCTGGTCTTTGCAGAGGTTATGTGGAACATAAAACATTACAGTGCAGTAAAGGACCTTTGGCCTTCAATGTTGCATTGACCTGTGAAACCAATCTGAAGCCCATTCAACCTATGCTATTCCATTCCTGTCCATATGCTTATCCAGTGACCATTTAAGTGCCCTTAAAGTTGGAAAGTCTACTGTTGTGGCAGGCAGTAAAAGGTGAGAGATGATTCATTTTGGAAGGAGTAACAGGAATGCAGTGTACTGGGCTAATGGTAAGAATCTTGATAGTCATACAGATGTACAGCATGCAACCCGTCCATGCCGACCAGATATTCCAACCCAATCTAGTCCCACCTGCCAGCACCCTGCTCATATCCCTCCAAACCCTTCCTATTCGTATACCCATCCAAATGCCTTTTAAATGTTCCAATTGTACCAGCCTCCCATCACTTCCCCTGGCAGCTCATTCCATACACGTACCACCCTCTGTGTGAAAAAAGTTGCCCCTTAGGTCTCTCTTTATATCTTTCCCCTCTCACCCTAAACCTATGCCCTCCAGTTCTGGACTCCCTGACCCCAGGGAAAAGACTTTGTCTATTTATCCTATCCATGTCCCTCATAATTTTGTAAACCTCTATAAGGTCACCCCTCAGCC
>NC_057724.1:14774164-14790915 GCF_004010195.1 Chiloscyllium plagiosum
CTGTCCCTCAGGATTCCCTCCAACAACTTGCCCACCACCGAGGTCAGGCTCACTGGTCTATAGTTCCCTGGCTTGTCCCTACCGCCCTTCTTAAACAGTGGCACCACGTTAGTAAACCTCCAGTCTTCTGGCACCTCACCTGTGACTATTGATGATACAAATATCTCAGCAAGAGGCCCAGCAATCATTTCTCTAGCTTCCCACAGAGTTCTAGGGTGCACATGGTCAGGTCCTGGGGATTTATCCACCTTTATGCGTTTCAAGACATCCAGCACTTCCTCCTCTGTAATCTGGGCGTTTTGCAAGGTGTCACCATCTATTTCCCTACTTTCTATATCTTCCATATCCTTTTCCACAGCAAATACTGATGCAAAATATTCATTTAGTATCTCCCCCATTTTCTGTGGCTCCACACAAAGACCGCCTTGCTGATCTTTGAGGGGCCCTATTCTCTCCCTTGTTACCCTTTTGTCCTTAATATATTTGTAAAAACCCTTTGGATTCTCTATAATTCTGTTTGCCAAAGCTATCTCATGTCCCCTTTTAGCCCTCCTGATTTCCCTCTTAAATATACTCCTACTGCCTCTATACTCTTCTAAGGATTCACTCGATCTATCCTGTCTATACCTTACATATGCTTCCTTTTTCTTAACCAAACCTTCAATTTCTTTAGTCATCCAGCATTCCCTATACCTACCAGCCTTTCCTTTCACCCTAACAGGAATATACTTTCTCTGGATTCTCGTTCTCTCATTTCTGAAGGCTTTCCATTTTCCAGCTGTCTCGTTATCTGTGAGCATCTGCCCCCCCCATCAACTTTTGAAAGTACGTGCCTAATACTGTCAAAATTGGCCTTTCTCTAGTTTAGAACTTCACCTTCTAGATCTGGTCTATCCTTTTCCATCACTCTTTTAAATCTAATAGAATTATGGTCGCTGGTCCCAAAGTGCTGCCATGTAGATGAGCAGAGGGATCTCGGTGTCCAGGTACATGGATCCTTGAAAGTTGCCATCCACGTTGATAGGGTTGTTAAGAAGGTACATAGTGTGTTAGCTTTTATTAGTAGAGGAATTGAGTTTTGGAACCATGAGGTCATGCTGCAGCTGTTCAAAACTCTGGTGCGACCGCACTTGGAGTATTGCATACTGTTCTGGTCATTGCATTATAAGAAGGATATGGAAGCTTTGGAAAGGGTTCAGAGAGATTTACTAGGATGTTGCCTGGTAAGGAGGGAAGGTCTTGCGAGGAAAGGCTGAGGGACTTGAGGCTGTTTTCGTTAGAGAGAAGATTGAGAGTAACTTAAATGAGACATGTTACATAATCCAAGAGATAGGGTTGACAGAGAGAGCCTTTTTCCTCGGATGGCAATGGCTAGCACAAGGGGACATAGCTTTAAATTGAGGAGAGATAGATATAGGACAGATGTCAGAGGTGGTGTCTTTACTCAGAGACTTAAAAGTAGTTCTGGGATTTACGAATTAATGAACCGAAACCTGCAACTCATTCTAAAAAATGAAAGACTTAGCAATCTAGGTTTGTTCAGTATATCGTTTTAATTGCATGACACTGAACCTTTCCTATAAATTCTGCCTTATGGTCCTGTCCCACTAGTTACCCGATGAAGGAGCAGCACTCTGAAAGCTAGTATACGTGCCTAATACTGTCAAAATTGGCCTTTCTCTAGTTTAGAACTTCACCTTCTAGATCTGGTCTATCCTTTTCCATCACTCGATTAAATCTAATAGAATTATGGTCACTGGCCCCAAAGTGCTGCCATGTAGATGAGCAGAGGGATCTCGGTGTCCAGGTAGATGGATGCTTGAAAGTTGCAATCCACGTTGATAGGGTTGTTAAGAAGGTACATAGTGTGTTAGCTTTTATTAGTAGAGGAATTGAGTTTTGGAACCATGAGGTCATGCTGCAGCTGTACAAAACTCTGGTGCGACCGCACTTGGAGTATTGCATACTGTTCTGGTCACTGCATTATAAGAAGGATATGGAAGCTTTGGAAAGGGTTCAGAGAGATTTACTAGGATGTTGCCTGGTAAGGAGGGAAGGTCTTGCGAGGAAAAGCTGAGGGACTTGAGGCTGTTTTCGTTAGAGAGAAGATTGAGAGTAACTTAAATGAGACATGTTACATAATCCAAGAGATAGGGTTGACAGAGAGAGCCTTTTTCCTCGGATGGCAATGGCTAGCACAAGGGGACATAGCTTTAAATTGAGGAGAGATAGATATAGGACAGATGTCAGAGGTGGTGTCTTTACTCAGAGACTTAAAAGTAGTTCTGGGATTTACGAATTAATGAACCGAAACCTGCAACTCATTCTAAAAAATGAAAGACTTAGCAATCTAGGTTTGTTCAGTATATCGTTTTAATTGCATGACACTGAACCTTTCCTATAAATTCTGCCTTATGGTCCTGTCCCACTAGTTACCCGATGAAGGAGCAGCACTCTGAAAGCTAGTATTTCCCAATAAACCTGTTGGACTATAACCTGGTGTTGTGATTTTTAACTCTGATTTCTTTGGACACTTTTTACGCCACCTAACTGCAATTAATTCACATAGTTAGGCTGAGTGAATGTGGCTACTTTTGCTGCTGAAACGTTTGAAATATATTGTAGTTATACAGGTAGAAGAGATCTGTGAATCCATAGTGTTTTAAAAAGACCTGGCAATGCAAACTTGTGCAAGGAAGCATTTGCCCTGTACTACTTGCTTTCTGATTTGATGTTCTCATCATATTTCCATTGTTCCCTTTACAATGAAGACCTGAAATTGCAAACTAATGCTATGATAAACTAGGCAAAAGTGAGGACTGCAGATGTAGGAAATCTGAGTCTAGATTAGAGTGGTGCTGGAAAAACACAGCAAGTCAGGCAGCATCCGAGGAGCAGGAAAACTGACGTTTCAGGGAAAAGCCTTTCATCAGGAATGAAGGCAGGGAGCCTCCGGGGTGAAGAGATAAATGGGAAGGGTGTGGGGCTGGGAAGAAGGTAGCAAAGAGTACAATAGGTGGATGGGGGTGGGGATGGAGGTGATAGGTCTGAGAGGAGGGTGCAGTGGATAGGTGGAGAGGAAGATTGGCATGTAGGACACATCATGAGGATGGTGCTGAGCTGGAATGTTAGAACTGGGGTAAGGTGGGGGAAGGGAAATGAGGAAACTGGTGAAGTCCACATTGATGCCCTGGGGTTGAAGTGGGGGGCGTGGACCTGACCAGGTAGTCACGGAGGGAACGGTCTTTGCGGAAGGCGGAAAGGGTTGGGGACGAAAATGTATCCCTGGTGGTGGGGTTCGTTTGGAGTTGGCGGAAATGTTGGTTGATGATGTGGTTTATGCGAAGATTGGTAGGCTGGAAGGTGAGGACCAGGGGGGTTCTGTCCTTGTTATGGTTGGAGGGTGGGGTTTGAGGGCAGAGGTGCGGGATGTGGATCAGATGTGTTGGAGGGCACCTTCAACCACGTGGGAAGGGAATTTGTGGTCTTTAAAGGAGGAGGCCATCTGGTGTGTTCTGTGGTGGAACTTGTCCTCCTGGGAGCAGATACGGGATGGCATTTTTTTACAGGAGGTAGGGTGGGAAGAGGTGTCGTCCAGGTAGCTGTGGAAATCAGTGGGTTGATAAAAAATGTCAGTGTCAAGTCAGTCGTCATTGATGGAGATGGAGAGGTTCAGGAAGGGGAGAGAGGTGTCAGAGATGGTCCAGGTGAATTTAAGGTCGGGGTGGCATGTGTTGGTGAAGTTGTTTAACTGCTCAACCTCTTCGCGGGAGCACGAGGTGGCGCCAATGCAGTCACCAATGTAGCGGAGGAAGAGGTGGGGAGTGGTGCTGGTGTAACTACGGAAGATGAACTGTTCTGCGTATCCGGCAAAGAGACAGGCATAGCTGGGGCCCATGTGGGTGCCAATGGCTCATTTGGAGGAAGTGGAAGGATTCGAAGGAGAAATTAAGAGTGAGGACCAGTTCAGCCAAACGAATGAGAATGTCAATGGAAGGGTACTGTTGGGGAACGTCGGGAGAGGAAGAAAACGGAGGGCTTGGAGCCTCTGGTCGTGGTGGATGGAGTTGTAAAGGGATTGGATGTTCATGGTGAACATGAGGCGTTGGGGGCTGGGGAAACGGAAGTATCCTATTTGTTTCATTTTAGCCTACTTGACTCTGAGAAGATTGATAGATCAAACCTAGGGTATATAATCTGGGTGAATAACTGAACTCTCAGTAAAGTACAAATGCAGTGCTCCAATGTCAAAGATCTTGTCACAACTTTAATTTGAACTTGCCAACTCAGATGAATTTTCAACAAGGAAGTTACTCAACTAGCATTTACTATTCAACCAAAACTGTTGAAATAATTAACCAGTTATTTTGGTGGTGTTTGGAAGACCTCGAATGCCCATAAACTGAGTTGTTTCTGCCTTACAAATTAGTGACTAAACTCTTTTTAAAAAGATAATTATTTCCTTATGAAGAGGTCTCTTAGGTACTTTGAGTATCTGACAAACCGTATAACTGCAACTAATTGATTTTTTTGTATAAGTGCATCTTTGTCCTTCAATCTGTGATCAACGTTTACTCTGATATTCCACAATATATATTAAGCCCTTTCATCTCATTGTTACTACATGGCATCGGACTCACCATTCTAACTTTGCCTACTCATTAAGAATGCAGCATTTCCATAGGGTGCACTCATGGGGTCAAAATTTCCTTCAACAACTGATTTACTAAACCGCTGAGTCCAGCCTTCCAACTGGCTTCACAGAAAATGGTGCAGAAAGACACAGCACATTTTGATTAGGATCTTTAAAAAGATTACTGTTAAAGATAGCAGTGATGTGGCACCAAACTCAATTTTAATCTTGGAATTAACTAGAAATAATGGATCTGAAAATGTCGGTGAGGATATTCGTAGCTGATAATTTGAGATTTTCCATACCCATTCATTTGTGCAAAGGAAATGGTAAATATTCATAAATCAACAAATTAATATGTACACATGACATCAGATGTGCTGGTTTCTTGATGGAAATAAAAATTGTGAAAGAATTTGTTTTGAAAAATTCCATGAAGTTGGTACTTGAGGAATGGGAAGTAAATAATATTATGCTGGTACTTGTATAGGAGCAGGTCGTCTCACAGCTGATCAGGAGAGATGCTTGGAAGCATTGTTGGGCTATTAAATGTTTAGAAAGAATTAAAGAGTTGTCTCCATAGATTTATCAATAGGCACTAAATTTGTTAGCTACAGCAAATTCTTTAGACTTAGTAAATTTATCGAGTTAGGTTAGGATAAACTTTATTTTTTTCAGATTTGATATTCTGCATATTAACTATTTTACAACAGCTCCACTTATGAAACTTTGATAATTTAGTCTGGTGAAATGAGTTATTTAGCCAGCTGAATAAACTGTTTACAATTCTTGTAAACAGTTTATACTTTTAAATTATTTGGAGGAGTGTACTTGAGAAGCATTTTAAAGCTGCTGATGTCACCAAGTCTCTCAACTTGATATGAAAAGAGAAGGCCTTTAAAGTGAGGTAAATTAATTAAGCAGGTGTATGAGCTACCTGGTCCGATTAGCTTGCATTCCACAATGCTGAAGGAAGTGAGAGAATGGATAGCAGAAGGACATGCCATCTTCCTGGATAGAAGAAAAGAGTCAGAGCATTGGAAAATGGCAAATGCTGCACTTGTATTCAAGTAAGGATGTACGTTACAGTCTTGGTAACTTGAGGTCAGTTAGTTAGTGTTAATGAGATATAAAGCTTTAGAAACTGTCAAGAAAAAAAAATCCAGCAGGTGATTGAAGACGTTTGACTTAATTAAGGAGCTCCAACATAAGTTTGTAAAGAGCAGGTCATGCCAGGTTTGTAGATGCTACAAAAATAGGTGAAAACACAAGTAGTGAGGATGAGACAGTCTACGGAACGATATAAGCAGGTTAGGCAAGTGGGCAAAAACCTTGGCAGATGGACGATAATACGAGAAAATGTGAGGTTACATACTTTGGCAAGGATTAAAGAGGAGATGATTATTTTAAATAGAGAAATACAGCAGTAAGCTGTAGCAGAGAGCAATTTAGGACCGTCATGCATGGATGACAAAAAAAAACTAGCCTACAAGTTCAGATAATAGGGGAGGCTTGTTGGATCTAACAATGATGGAGACACCCAAGTGTGGCAGCATCTGTGGAGAGAGAAACTGAATTAACATTTCAGTTTGAGTATGACTTCTTCAGAGCTGCTTTTTTTCTGAGGAAAATCTCAGCCGACTCATCACAGATGTTGCCAGACTTCTGTGCTTGTTTCAGATCCTCAACATCTGCAGTGGCTCGTCTTTATTAAGCAGAATGTTGACTTTTTTCAAAGGGAATAGAGTATTTTAAAATAAAAAGAATCTTGTTAAAACTATGAGCTGCTGGATAGACCACATCCTATAATTCTGTGATCAGTTTAATGGTGCCTTTATCTAAGAAAAGTTGTGCTGATATGGATTTATGAAGCAAAGTTGAGTTGGTTGGGCCTGTACTCATTGGAGTTCATAAGAATGAGAAGTGATATTACCAAAATTTGTAAAATTCTGAAGGGGCTTGACAAAGTAGCTGCAGAGAGGTTTCCTTTTGTTGGGGTGTCTCGAACCAAAGGCCATAATTGCAGAATAAGAAGCTATCCATTTAAGACAGATGAGGAGGAATGTCTTAGCTCAGAGGTTAGTGGAATACTTCTCTGCTGCTAAGGCTGCATCCTTAAGAATATTCATGGCTGAGATAGATTTTTAATTAGGAAAAAGGATTATGGTAAAAGGCTGGAAAATAGAATTGGGAAATATGATATCAACCATGATCTTATAGAATGGTGGAGCAGACTTGTTGCATTGAATAGCCTACCTCTGTTTCTGAGTCTTATGGTTGTATTGGAATGCAGAATAAAGTTTATAAAATTACAGTTGATTCAAAATGTGAAGTAGCAAACAGGCGGGTACTAATCAAAGCACAGACTAGGAGAATGGGTAGACTAGTGGTAGATGAGATTTGATAGATGTGAGTTTCGAGGCAGAGACAATATGAAGGTAATGGTGCAGTTCTTCCAAGTGTGTGCAGGTACTGAGGGACCTCAGTACATGTGCATAATCTTTGAAGCTAGGATTTACCAAGTCTATGGTTAACAAATGATATGGATCTTGGTCTTCATAAATAGAGACGTTGAGTATTAAAGCCATGCTGAATCTTTATAAAGATGTGGTAAGCCACAGCTAGAGTTTTGCATCTGTTTATAGCCATACTTCTAACTAGGATGTAATAGTTTCACCAGGGACTTGGAGATGGGAAACTTAGCTAGAACGTTCGAGAAACTTGGTTGTTCTCTTGAAGCAAAGGAGATTTGGAAAAGATTTAATACGGATCTACAGATAAGGCAAAACTCTTCCCAAGAGATGTTGATAGCCTGACTAGGGAAGAATGATTTAAAGCTTTGAACAGGAAATGTGGGAAGAACTTTTTTGTGGAGTGAATATTAATGACTTGGAATTCACTGCCCTTGTGGATGGTACAAATGAAAACAATAAATTATTTCAAAAACATACTGGATGTCCACTTGAAGGAAAGAAATTTGCAGGGATTTGAAGGAATGTGACTAACTTGATTATTCTACAGAGTTAATAGCTATTTAGTAGATTGAATGGTGTTCTCTGCTTTAAAATGACTAAAATGATTCCTTTTCTAGCAGGGGCACCTGTTATCTGAAATCTTCTGATACAAAATTGTTTCTAAAGTATTAGTTTGTGATTTCTTGACTTTTTAAAATTAGTGGAGGTTGATATCTAACATGTTTTGAACTGAAATTGAGATGAATTTGATGTCTCTGACGAAAGAATTTTTCTACACTGTAATGTAATCTAATCTAATCTAATCTAATCTAATCTAATCTCTGCTTTAAAATGACTAAAATGATTCCTTTTCTAGCACCTGTTATCTGAAATCTTCTGATACAAAATTGTTTCTAAAGTATTAGTTTGTGATTTCTTGACTTTTTAAAATTAGTGGAGGTTGATATCTAACATGTTTTGAACTGAAATTGAGATGAATTTGATGTCTCTGACGAAAGAATTTGAACTGCAAACTAGGCTTATACTTTGCCAGCCTATGTAAATTCTGGGCTTCCAGTTGTTTCCTTAATGCATATATATTGCACTGAACATCAATTTCCTAGTTTAACTGTGTTGTATGACTCGTTTTGGGAATTCTGATGCAAATTGAATTTTCGTGGCAACTATTTTGCCCTTTGTATTCATGGATCATGATTTTTGGATTTTTTGTCTGGCATTATTGGACAATTATTACATAATGCATGAATATGCACCGTACAAGGCGTACAGCAAAATAGTTGATTAGTTCCTTCATTAGTTCCTTCTGAAGTGGGCCTGGATAAATATCTGGTTTAGAATTGGATTGAATGTCGTAAAAGATACGTTTACGTGGAATGTAGTTGTTACTACTTTGGTGCCTGATTTGTATGTACTATTGGCACTGCAAAATATGTTATTTTTATTCTCGGGCCAGAATTGTGGATTCCAAAAAAACGCAGTCCTGCAATCATTCCACAGCTTTAGCAATGCAAATATGTGCAAACTGACAGATGAGCAACCTGTGGCTGCCATCTATCCTAAACAAACAGTGATGTAAAAAGCCTGAAGGCAGGTAGTGAGTGAAATAATCAAGTAGTTTGTGGAATGTGCTAATTTCTTTGCTGTTTCAAGGCTGAATATCTTCATTGTGTTCCTGGTTTCCTCATGGTTTAAAATTTCTAATTCTGCACCAAACCAATTTTCTACAGTTTAATTGCATAAGAGAATATGGAATGAATAAGACTGAATTCTTTTGACAAGTAATGTTCCTTTTGCACAGATTCCCTTCACCTTAATCTCTTGAATGAACTGTCTAGCCTAAGGCATTGAAAGCCTGGATTGTTTTCATGAGCTAAACAGCACAGTGAATAACCTCATGTAACTTTCTGCTCTCCAGATATCACCTTAAGTGGTGAAGGATTTTTCAAGGAGGACCTATGGTTTGTGTTGAGCTAAATGATTTCTGCTTAGGATGACACAGAGGGTGTATAGTTGGCATCAGCCTCCTTGAGCTATGCAGTGCGAGTTCATCCAGTCTCATTTACTTGCGCAACTGAAGGGTCACTGAATCCGAAACATTAACTCTGATTTCTTTTCACAGATGCTGCCAGATCTGCTGAGCTTTTCCAGCAATTTGTATTTTTTAGTTTTTCGTTTACTAGCACTGACCATTGCTGAGCAAAAAAATATAAGCACAATGAATATACACTGCACCAGGCTCAATTGTGATACCTCTACAGAATCGAATCGATTACATATGCCAGACTTTTATTTTGTCTACATTCTCTAATAGTCTTGGGACAATAGAACGAATAATTAATTGGGAAACGTGTACTAGCAATAAATACAGTAAATTCCATTGACTTTTACAAATGAGATAAAGAACTCATTTATGTTACACCTGTATTTTTTATTTAGTAGGCCTGTTCAGAACTCCAATTCTTCTTATTTATGGCCTCCCTTCAGTTCTTCCTTGTACTGGGATGATGTAGAGGTGTCTTGAAAAATTAATCTCACTCAGACAAGTCACACAGTGGCAGCAATGCTAAATCGGAAATGTGGCATTGATGCAAATGAGATGTTCGGCAATGGGGCTGGACATATTGGTGCTGCACGAAGAGAATTTGACAACACAATTTGACAATACTTGATGCTACTTCATGCTGGCATGAATGCTTGGCGTAGCAAACGTTCTATCCAACACAAACATCCTGTATTTCAAGCTCAACAAATTCAGGGATATTTGTGCTATTTTTGTTTATTTTAGATTTTCATCTTGAAGTGATGTTAAGGTTTGCTGTGAGTCATTTTATATGCCAGGAGATAAGATGTTTAACCTGCTTGCCTGATGATTCTGTTTGCTTTTTAAATACAAATCTGTTCTACAGTGGCCAATTCTACTTGCTTGATCTTAATTCCAAAGCCAGATTCAGAAAAGATGCATGCAGAGTTTTTGTATCAAATGGAATTGGACAAATTATTCTCTCAGTTCTATGAGCTTGTAATTTGTAACAAATATAAACTCTGAGGATAACAATTGGCATTTATAGAACAACCACATCAAAGTTACCCCAAGATGTCTCGGAGGCCATAGAGTTAAAAAGCACAAATACCATTTGGTCCAACTCGTCCATGCTGATGAAGTTGCCCAAACTAAATTGGCCTGCTTGCCTACAGATGGTCCATATCCCTCTAAACTTTTCCTATTTATGTAAATATCCAAATGTCGTCTTAAATGTCATAACTGTACCTGCATCTCCTCCTTTGGCAGTACATTCCATATACGAACCACCCTCTGTGTGAAAAATTTGCCCCTCAGATCCCTTTCTCCTCTTACCTTAAAAATGTGCCCCGAAGTTTTGAACAGCCCTCCCTAGATCTTTGCTAATCACATTATCTATGCTGCTCATGACTTTAAAAATCTCTATGAAGCAACCCTTCAACCTTCTACGCTCTAGCCTATCCTTATAACTCGAACCTTCCATTCCTGGCAGCATTCTGCAAATTCCTTTGAGTCATAGAGATGTACAACATAGAAACAGACCTTTCTGTCCAACCTGTCCATGCCAACCAGATATCCCAACCCAATCTAGTCCCACCTGCCAGCACCTGGCCCATATCCCTCCAAACACTTCCTATTCATATACCCATTCAAATGCCTCTTAAATGTTGCAATTGTACCAGCCTCCTCCACATCCTCTGGCAGCTCATTCCATACACGTGCCACCCTCTGCGTGAAAAAGTTACCCCTTAGGTCTTTTTTATATCTTTCCCCTCTCACCCTAAACCTATGCCCTCTAGTTCTGGACTCCCCGATCCCAGGGAAAAGACTTGGTCTATTTATCCTATCCATGCCCTTCATAATTTTTCAAACCTCTGTAAGGTTACCCCTCAGCCTCCGATGCTCCAGGGAAAACAGCCCCAGCCTATTCAGCCTCTCCGTATAGCTCAAATCCTCCAACCCTGGCAACATCCTTGGAAATCTTTTCTGAACCCTTTCAGGTTTCACAACATCTTTCCGATAGGAAGGAGACCAGAATTGCACGCAATATTCGAACACTGGCCTAACCAATGTCCTGTACAGCCGCAACATGATCTGCCAACTCCTCTACTCAATACTCTGACCAATAAAGGAAAGCATATCAAACTCCTCCTTCACTATCCTATCTACCTGCGACTCCACTTTCAAGGAGCTATGAACCTGCACACCAAGGTCTCTTAGTTCAGCAACACTCCCTAATACTATCCTTCCTATAGCTAGGTAACCAGAACTGTACGCAGTACTCCAAAAATGGCCTCACCAGTGTACTGAACAACCTCACAATTCCAGTACTCAGTGGTCTGAACAATGAAGGCAAGCATACTAAATGCCTTCTTAATGACCATGTCTGGATTTGCTGCAACTTTCAAAGAATTATGTGCCTGAAGCCCTAGGTCTCTTTATTGGACAACACTACACAGGCCCTACCTTTAACTACATAAGACCTGCCCTTGTTTGTTTTGTAAGAAATGTTTGGATATCTAGCTCAGTTGTGTGCATTTGAGGGTTGAAGGCGGATATAGGAAGAAATGAGAGTGACAATTAAGAAAACTTAGGATTAAAGTTTTTAACTTTGATGCATTAGGCAAGTGGTAGCTGATCTAGAATAGCAATGTCAGTGAATAAACACAAATTCATTTGTGATATGCTATCAGCAGCAGAGTTTTAGATTGGGTAAAGAAAATGGCATTAGTCCGCAAATGGAAGCCATTCATTGTTGTTGAGAGAAGATGAAAATGACAACAAAAATGGGATTTTGAGGTATGCTGGGAAAGTTTTCTGAGGATGGCAGTGGCAACCATTGCAAGAAACACCCGCGCCCCCCCCCCCCCAAGTAGGGACATAGAGGTGGAACCATGAAAGAGGAGTAGCTCAGAAGTGCACCTAAAAGGAAGGTTAATCGATGATGTTAGTCACAGAAGGTTGAGGAGGGCCAGGAGTGATAATGTAATGAAAGACTTAAAATAGCAATTTGCAATACCAGTTTATTGTTAAAGACATTTCCGATGTGATGCACGGAGAGAAAGGAAAGAAACTTATGTTACCTGAGGTCTATTTGGATTTTACTAGAGATTTTCATTTTTATATATTCCAGTCAGGCTGCAGTATTCCTTCAAAAACACTCAAGCAAAGGTCTTTGCTTCTAGACACTGCTTAAAGATTAGAACATTAAGATGATGGTTGGAGAAGTTTGGTAATGGGAATGAGGTCAAGAGAGCAGAGACTTGACCTAAGGTGAAGTATAACTCAAATATACAAATTGGGGATCTGTAACTTAGCTTGCTAGCTACGGGCATATTTTCTGTGGCACTGCCCAGGTCTTTTAAGCTTCTGTTACCTGCCTCCATTGCCTCTTCACATTGGTCTTGTCTCACTACTGTCACTGCTTAAACCCTCCTTAGGGTTTAAACCACTTTAATGGGCATTTTTTCTCGTGATACCTAATGTTATAAGGTTTATTGAATTCGATATCATAATTTGCTATGTCTGGTGTTGGGTTTAACCTGTCTAATTTGATAACTACAACATTTCTATGTCATGGTTGACTCTTCCATGTTAGGTTGTACATTTATTTATGCCTGCTTTCTGTGCTGAATTAATTGAGTTTGGCTGCTTTGATTATTGCTATTGCTTTGCAATGAAAGGTTCATACACGTAGCCAACTGAAAAATGATTTGCCTGAGTTGAACTTTTCACGTTACAAATGTATAGCATATATTTTGCAATAGAGTGTTTGATTTATGTTCTGCTTCAAACTGTTTCTGAAGCTGCACTGCTAGTGTTTGCAATTTTATGAAGCTCTTGAATCTTTGAAGATAGTAATTTTGGCTTCACACTGTCCCTACTCAAATCTGCAGCATGAAGGTGCAGTGCTGAGATAGGGTTTTGAAGATTGGTAAAATGATGTTACTCCTACCACCTTTATTACTCCTTTGGATGTCATGCCCACATACCAGATCAAATAACTTTTCCACTGAAAAAGCATTTGTGTTACTAAGTTTTTCCATTTAAATTTCCCTGTTTGGAACAGACTTTAAGCTGTTAGTGAACTTTTTCTTTTTATTCCTGGTTTGAACTTCAGGTGCTTGCCTTCAGTGTAAGCTTATTTGCATTGATATGTTGGACCACAAGTTAATTTGAAAGCATAGGTGACTAGCAGTACTGTGCGGGAATTGGCTGACCATCTTTTTATGAAATCTATAGCAGTTGTGAGATAGGTTTGTGATAGATTTATAACCTCTTTTAACATGCATTATGTTCAGCATAGATGATTTGACCAAAGGGTCGGATTCTGTGCCATATGACTCTATGACATTGCTGAGACTGTTGGTTGAGGCCTTAACTTCAGGCAATTGAATGTTAAGGAGATGGCCTTGATGCATTCTGGTGCATTGGCAGCGTCTTCAGAGGCAACAAGGCTATGGACTCAGCCAGTCTGTGAAGCCTGCAGTCGTGCTCTCCCTTCCACATGGAATGGGCCACTAGTGGTGGCATGTTGTGGGCTGGTGAGGCCCATAGCAGAACTGTAGCAGCGAAGGAAAAGTTAGACTCTTTAAGTTACCTTCCTTTGTTTTTGATTTGATTTTAAATTAATTTGAATTGTGCCTATGCATGGCAATGGTGCACACTTTGCACAGCATTTTATATTGAATAGATGTGACGATTTCATTAACATCTCATTATTAAATTTTGAATTTGCAACATTTTACCCATTCTATAAGGTTCTCTTCATAGTTTAATGTAATCTCTAAAAATGGGATCAGCTTCCCTAGATAGACTGTACCCAGCTTTAATTGTCTCCTACCAAGCTCAACTCCATGGTTGTGCCTCTGTTCTCTGAGATCAAATAATGTTTGGGGGATGGAACACTAATTAAAGAGCAAAGATTCTATCCTTAATTTAGATCCTATTTTTTGATGAGACAATCTGGCAATAGGCAATCTCCGTGTCCTGATCTATATTGCAGTCTCAAATCCAATATGTATGCTATTGCCTCGACTACCGACTAGCGTTTTTATCATACCTATTTCACATTACTACTAAAACTCTCATCCATGTGTTTGTAACATCTAGTGTTGACTTTCCAAACACTCCTAGCTAACCTCTCAAACTCCATCTTCTACAAATTCCAGCTCACCCCGAGCTCTCCTCTCTGTATTCTCCCCCACACCCCCGCAGTAATTTTTTTCCTACCATTCAGTTCACCTTTTTTCATAAATCATTTGATACCTTCTGTTGCATCCCTGCATTCCAACTCTGCTCTTTAATGTTTTGGAGTCTTCGCCATAACACATGGCTAATTGTGGCCCAGAAACTGGGAAATTTGTTCATAAACTACTCCATCTTCATAAAGTTTTCTGTGGTGTCCAGTAACCCCTCTGAAATATTTTGTGATGCTTTACAAGATTAAAGTTACAATGGAGGTGCAAATGACATGAGCTACGTCAGCTCTCTTGAAAACAAATGTTTCAAGTCTAATTTTACTTTCTCAAATGAAGGATTAATTTTTAAAAGAAGCTTTAATGTTCCTTGTGGCTTCAGAAATGACAGTTATTTGTCTTGCTTACCACTGTAGTAATGCATAGTGTAATTTATCTTAGTAATCTCCCAATTCTTCTCTGCAACAAAGCATAATTTTTACAGAACACAGAAATTCACCATTCAAACATACCTGCTTTGACTGCTTGTTTTTTTGTGGTCCATATTAGTGTTCTCTTTTAACATTTTTCACACTGAATATGTTGAAGCTATTCGTGTTTTTTTGTTTGCTTTTACATTTTATCATCTTTTAGTTCTGCACGCAGCAGGTCTGTCATCGAAATTATTGGAAACCAAGATTTATTCTCCCTTCGACTCTTCCTTCTACCCACCCTCTGGTTAAACAAAAATTGCTGTCCCAGATGGTGGCAATTTGAGATTAAAGCAAAAGTCCAAAATTTAATGTTTAGCTTTGTGGCCTTTGTTTGATTCAAATAATTTGCACTTGATTTTAAGCAATGATGGTTAGCTATTTGATTGTTGATTTGTTTTTTTTGTAGTGCAAGTTGTATCCAACAAATGCTGCAGGTATGGCAGGAGGACAGTTGTCTACATACAGCAGCTCTTTGTCACCATTGGAGAACAGTCTTATGACAGAGAGAAATGCAATATTTTAGCGCTGAGGTATAGTGCTATCATTTTTGCAGTTCCCATAACTGTCTGTCCAAAGAAGTGAAAAAAAATTACTGAAGTGTACTGGCTGCTATTCTTTCTCTCTCAGGGTAGCTGTTACAGACATCTCTTCTTTACTAATTGTCTCATGTGCAATTCTGTTTTTCTCAATTTACCTTTGTGCCACGGGTTTGTTTATGGGATGTTACTAGATTAGATTCATTACTGTTTAGTAGTAAAATAACCTATTATTCTGTTTAGTTTTCCCATAAAGTTAAATTATTCTAAGTTCCTCTTTCTTTTGTTGTATTTTAACTATAGCGTTTGAATAAATTGTATTTTGCTTAATGTCAAGTAGTTTCACCAATCGAATTGTATCTGGAACACAGCACCTCACATTTACCTTTAATATCTACCTTTTAAAATATGTTTTGAGGGGGGTCTACTCTGATTGATAACAATAAAGGATACTTTTCTTGATCAATCAAGGCATTTCTTATAACTGCGGAGAAGTTATTGCTGGAACAGAATAGGACTTTGGTTATACCTCAGCTGGCATTGTGTGCGCAGTTCTGGTCACCACACTGGGAAGGATGTGATTGCACTGGAGAGTGTGCAGGAGCGATTCACTGTGATACTGCTTGAGAGGAAGCGCCTTAGCTATGAACAGAGGCTGGATAAGCTCAGGTTGTTTTCTTTGAGCAGAGAAGGGTCCAACTTGAGGTATATTATTATGAGATTACAAGGGGCCTGGACAGTGTGAATGGATAGCAGCTGTCCCACTTAGTTGAAAGATGAATAACAAGGGGGCACAATTTTAAGGTGAAAGCCAGGAGGATTAAAGGGGATTTGAGGAAAGGTTTTTCACCCAGAGGATGGTGGGGGTCTGGAATACACTGCCGAGAATAATATTTGAGGCAGGTAACGTCACAATGTTTAAAAAGTAGTTGAGCGAGCACTTGGAATGTCATTCAGGGCGTTGGGCCTCGTACTGCAAGGTGAAACTCATGCAGCTTTGGCTATCCAGACTGGATGGGCTAAAGGACCTGTCTGTACAGTATGATTCCATGATATATATAGAATTGACCAGGATGAGGAAACCAAATGCAATGTTTTCAAGCATGCTGATGACGCAAAACTGGGCAAGATTGAGTTGTGAGGAAAATGTAAAGAGGCTTCAGGTGATTCAGAAAAATTTACTGAGTGGACAAGCACAGATGGCTATATAGGAAGTTATATACTTAGATGTGGAAAACCAAAAAGTAGTATATTATTTAAACGGTGATATAATTGAGAATGTGGATGTACAAAGTGATCTGGGTGTCCTTGTACTGGATCAATGGTGCTGGAAGAGCACAGCATTGAGGAGCTTCAGCAAAATCGACGTTTCGGGCAAAAGCCCTTCATCAGGAATAAAGGCAGAGAGCCTGAAGCG
>NC_057724.1:14790951-14819959 GCF_004010195.1 Chiloscyllium plagiosum
GGTGGGGAGAGAGTAGCATAGAGTACAATGGGTGAGTGGGGGAGGAGATGAAGGTGATAGGTCAGGAAGGAGAGGGTGAGGGGTGACCTTATAGAGGTTTATAAAATCATGAGGGGTGTGGATAGGGTGGGGGAGTCCAGAACTAGAGACCATGGGTGGGAAAAAATTTAAAAGGGACGTAAGGGGCAACTTTTTCACGCAGAGGATGGTGCGTGTATGGAATGAGCTGCCAGAGGAAATAGTGGAGGCTGGTACAATTGCACCATTTAAAAGATATCTGCATGGGTGATTTGGAAGGGTTTAGAGGGACATAGGTCAAGGGCTAGCAAATGGGACTAGATTGGGTTAGGATATCTGGTCGGCATGAACGAGTTGGACTGAAGCGTCTCTTTCTGTGCTGTACATCTCTATGACTTTATGACTCTATGTAACTCTCCTTTTATTGGTCTTTGTATGCTGCATTGAACCATAGTTCATAGATGATGAGTCCTTCAGTTTAAAGGATCAAAAATGATGTTTGCCTGCAAAAGAATAAGGTGACCATAGAAGTTTTGAAAATCATAACTTTCTCCACAGCAGTTGGTGCTGTTTGTATTTTGGCTGTTGATCAATTTGATTAGTTTCAAAATTTTAAGAACAAATGGCTGAGGTGCATTTAAAAATGTTCTCGTCTTTATTTAACAATTCATGGGGTACAGATGTCACTAGCTTAGGTTATCCCTATGTAGAGCAAACATAATGGGAGTGAACAGATGTTTTAAAGTTAAACTTCCTACGCGGTAAAGTAAATCAAACCAGGAATGTAAACAGAACATTTTTTATAGGCTATGGCGAACAGCTAAATTAGTTGACATAGCTAAAAAGAGGTTTTGAATTTATGCCTCTGTAATAGCTCATTAGTATACCAATAAAACTAAATACATTACTGAGGCATAACCTCAAAAAGCACAATTGTTGACAAGCATACTGGTTGATAAAGCAACAATGGTGAAAAGTGGGTACAGTAGGCATTTAACTCTATACATGCATTTCCACATTTTTTTTAAGGAGGCAATTGTTGAATATGAATTTCAGTTTCAAATTTGAGCATTCATCATTGAAGTCAGCATAACTTTGTGCCTTCAGGACTGTCCCTTACTTTTTAATGTTTCAAATTATGTCGCATGAATTTTTTCATCTATGTGAATGACCAGATGAGCATCAGCTGAATGTCTCTCTTGAATAACAGAGCCTCTGACTGTGAAGTTTTCATTCAATGATGCGCCAAATTCTTGATAGAATATGTGAAATGGGGCATGAGTTGTAAACTCATCCAACCTCCTTTGACAGCACCTTTCAAATCCTCAATACTAAGAAGCGTATGAGCAGCAGATGCCTAGAATCACTTGAAAGTTCCCATCCAATTTATGTACCACCCTGACTAGGAACTACCCACATTTTACCCACATTTTTTCATTGTTGCTTAATCAACAGACATGAAACCCTTTTACAAACAGCACTGACTGCACCTGCAGCAATTCTAAAGGGTTGCCAGCTTCTCAAAATGGATGGGCAACAAGTGCAGGCCTTGAAAGCAGTGCTAACACCCTGTGAACACATTTAAAAGAAAAGGACAGTCTGAATTCGAAAGTTTGAAAGAATTGGACAATTTGTCTGCATGAGAAGTAAAATATCTTAAATATTGCAAAAACTATACTGTTTCATTTGTTGCATAAGTTTTTTTCTTTGTAATAGTTAAAACATTCAGCAAAATTTTGAATCAGTGCCTCACATTACAGTTATTTCTACTGTAATCTAAAGGTTATTTACCAATTCTCTGGTCTATTAATTCATCTGGTAATGATGGAGCACCCTAACCGTGAAATAGAAAGCAACATATGGAGTACGAAAACAAAGCTAATAAGCCATGATGCTGGTGTTTAATGCCTAATCAACAGGATGAAAAGTGCAAAGCTCTATTTTGTTCCTGTCAATTAGAATAACCCATTATTTCAGCTTATTTGTCATTGTAATCCTTTTCCATATGAACCTCTGTTGATTCTCCAGAGACTCATCTTCATTGATGCTTTTGTGCAGGTGCACCTGGTTATTCATCCATTATTTATGAATTCTTTTAACATACTTTGGACAGACTCTGATACTCAAACTCATGAGAAGTCCCTTTCGTTCTGCTGCCTCAAAGGCAGAAACGCATCAAAAGCCCATTGTTTCAATAGATTATAATGCATGAAGGTTAGTGACTGTCGTTGTAGCATTACAGCCTATTTTATGAGGCTTTCCTTAGCCACAACAGTTCAGGCCTATCAAAACATGCTGTTATGTTAAAATATGCTTAGTGTCCTTCCAGAGGTGAAGGTACTGTGTAAATTTCAGTGCCCAGTCTACAAAATGCATTTTAAATATTTTTCTTATTAATGCATACTGGTGATTTACTAGAATAATCCTGAAGGAATTTTGAACCTGATTACGTGAGGGAGCTTGACCTATCGTTGGTAGAAATATTCATTCATTGTTTCATGATAAATTTTGCATGTTATACTATGTAGTACTATGCAGTTGGCTTAATATTGCACAATGTATGTACAGTAAATCTGCTTTAGTCACGCTATCACCTACTGAAGATGATTATAATATTCATTTCAACATGCCTCATTTTCCTCAGCTTGCATTGAACTCTTCCCATCTACTAATTTTGGAATATGAAAACAATAGACAAACAGATCGCTCACTAGTAGATACCAATTCATCATATGCAGGCTGATTCTCCAGTATCTCCTGCAGTTTTGCACATGTGAAGTTAATGTAACATTGGCATTGATTCCAGTCCTTCCTGCAATGTTCATTTGGTCTAATCAAGTGAGGTACTTTAATAACATCTGAGTCATGTTGGCTAGATTGACTAGCTGCATATTATCAAGTGTTTTGTTTCTTCTGAATTTGAGACAGTATATGCTTGAGTAGGTATCTCTCTGGATAAGTGCTGCTTTAATTTGTGGTAGGTAACTTGGTGGTTTCATAGTCAAGAATTGTTCCATTCTCCTTTGCTTTAAACATAATGAATGCAAGAATTCACTACATTGAGAGAAGGTCCATTGGAATTAGGATGTGCCCTTCTAATTCTTGGTAATTTACTTGGAATAATTTAGACCTCTTTGACACTAAGCCTACAGAGAACACTTCTAGTTTGATAACTGGCTCGCAGTATGGCTCTTTTGCATGTATCAGAAACTGCATATATTCATATGCAAGGTTCTGTCCTTTGAAAACAGCTGTTCACACATTGTGTCTTTTTCAGCTAAGCAAAAGGTTAGATGACAATGATTCCCTGGTCATTCACCATGGAAAGCCTGGGCTAATCAATTGCTGGAAATGCTTTGACTGATCAGAATTGCCTTATCTGATTTGAATTTAAACAAAAACTTGCAAGTTAACTGTTGCCTGGTGCATTCTCAATTGTCGTGCCTCACCCAACCGAAGTATACTTGCTAACCAATCAACATCCTCTGCTCATACAGTATAAATTTTCATTCCCATTCAAATTTTGTATTCTTGCAATTTTTGTCCTGATGAATGCAAAAGGGAAAATTTCAACAAAGTCTTTTTGTTTTCGATGGGGTGTTGATCAGGTGTATTGTCTGATCAGTATCCAGTAATCTAGTTATGTACAACGAAAGAAATTATTTAAGGGCCTGACTTTAATTGTTCCAATATTAGAATATTTTCCTAACATTTGCTTGTTTGGTCTGGTCATCAAAAGATGACCTCATCAGCAGACAGGTGAATGTCAACCCATGCGTATCCCCAACTGAAATTACCACCTCAGCAAATATGATTTAACAAAATCAAGGATAATAAATTAAAGAAACTTAAGATTCCTTCATAAATGTATATTTGATTTGATGAGCGTGCAAAATTTTTGTTAGCTTCATTTAGAGAAATCTTTGAGCAAATGTGCTCATCATCTGAGCTCACTTACCACACTTAGTTCCTGTACATATTTTTCATCATGTTTTGCGTCATATTGGCAGATTCCTGCCTGATTCAGTTCCTGTCTTTACGCTAAATTCTTTGAAATTTGTGATGTAGCGGCAGTGACTTTACATCAGTCATAAGTTGGAATTTTCTTCCTTCCCACTATAATGAGAATTGTTGTAGTCAAACTTCTGTTTTCTGACTCTTGAATTAAAGTGAGTGACTGGTGGTGCTTAGCTGGTTGCTTTTAAGTTCCATTTTGCTGCTCACTTACTGACATTTTGGGACTCTGACCTCCTGAGAGATGTCAATGGATGTGTAAAACTTGAAAACTGGAATGCTTTCAAAATCAATGTATCCTTTCTGAACCATAAAGATAATTTAAAGAGTCATTGTCTATTGGCTTGACTCAGCAGCAGATAGACCACAGTCCTACTTTCAAAAGAAATAAACTCAGCACCAATCTAATTGTGTGAACATGGGAAAAATTGGGCCTTGGTGCTCATCTAGATATTGAGGGCTGTATACTATTTGTTGATGCAAATACAGTCCAGTCCTTGCCTAATTATCACAACTGTGGGCTTGCCAATATTGACTTTATATCATGATCAGGCCTTTTTGTTTTCTGCATTGACCATAATCTAGGGTACTGAGACCAGTTGTAGCGCCCCATTGACAGTTAAGGCTATTTGAATTTACAGAATCAGAGAATCGCACAGATCAGATAGAGGCCATTTGGCCCTTCAGGTCTGTGCCAGCTCTTTCATTAGAACAATCAGTAAGCCTATTCCTTTCCATTATTCCTGATATTTTCCACTTCTAAACACTTGTACCAGGCCTGTTTGTACACTACCATTGAGTCTCTATCTACAACCCTAAAAATGGGCATTCTGCATCCTGATCACCGATGAACATAATAAGGTTTCTCCTCATCAAATTCATGATTCTATTGCCAGCAATTCACCTTAAGCGGTGCTTATCGACTCTTCAGCCATTGAAAACCCTTCTGAAACCCTTCAAAATGTTAAACATTCTATCAAATCTCTTTTGCTCTGAGGCAAACCTCAACCTTTCCACTGCATTTGTACAATTGAAGTTCTTCAACCCCAGAATAATTCTAGTGGATCTTGGCTCCTTCCTAAACCCTGGTGCTGAGAATTAGCCCTACACTTCTGCTGGTGAGTCAAATTAGGTTTTTGTATGTAGATTTAGAATAGCTTCCTAGCTTTTGGACTGTCTCTATTTGTAAACTTAGGATCCTTTCTAGTTTTTCAATATGACCTCCCTTCATCAGAAGTTTGTGTGCGTACACCCCAGGCCTGTCTCTCTTTACTTGCAGCCTTTTTAAAATTGTTGGAACTTGGTATGCATTTTTTTGTCCATTTTTCCTGATTCTTAGCTGCATAAATGTATTTTGTCATCTGTCCACCTATTTCAAAAGCCTGACAGTGCCCTATTGAAGTATTATTACCCTCCTCATTATGACTGCACTTACAAGTTTATTGCCACCTTCAAATATTGAAATTGTGCCCTGTATCCAAAGTCAGTAATTGATATCACAAATAGCACTATCTTGATACCAAGTAAGAAATTCTTCAGCTAGAGAGTGGTGAATCTGTGGAACCCATTCCTGCAGAAGGGTGTAGAGGCCAAAGTATCCTATGTATTCAGACAGATATAGATATGTTCTTGATTAGTAAGAGGATTGAAGGCTATGTGGAGAAGTTAGTAGAATAGGGTTGAGAAACACATCAGCCATAGAATGGCAGGGCAGACTTGATGGGCTAATTTTGCTGGATATTGTGATCTGATGGTTTAACCTTGAGAACTCTATTGTACACCTGTATCCATTTCACAAAGCAGTCATTCATCACAGTACACATTTTTCTATCCCTTTACCAATTTTGTATCCATGTCACTGCTGCCCCTTTTATTCTATAGAAATCAGTTATGCCAATCAGTCTACTATGTGGTATTTTATTTCTTCTTTCAAGGAGTCCATTTGCACAACATTGTCTTATCCTTATTTCAGGAATATAGGAACAGGTGTATAATTAGTAAGTTTGCAGATGGCACCAAAATTGGAGGTGTAGTGGACAGTGAAGAAGGTTACTTCAGGTTAAACGGAATCTTGATCAAATAGGCCAATGGGCGGAGAAGTGGCAGATGGAGTTTAATTCCGATAAATGCGAGGTGCTGCATTTTGGGAAAGCAATTCTTAGCAGGACTTATACACTTAATGGTAAGGTCCTAGGGAGTGTTGCTGAACAAAGAGACCTTGGAATGCAGGTTCATGGATCCTTAAAAGTGGAGTCGCAGGTGGATAGGATAATGAGGAATTGGGAGGTCATGTTGCGGCTGTACAGGATATTTGTTAGGCCACTGTTGGAATATTGCGTGCAATTCTGGTCTCCTTCCTATCGGAAAGATGTTGTGAAACTTGAAAGGGTTCAGAAAGGCAACTTTTTCATGCAGAGGGTGGCACGTGTATGGAATGAGCTGTGGTGGACGCTAGTATAATTGCAACATTTAAAAGGCATGTGGATGGGTATATGAGTAAGAAGATTTTCGAGGGATGTGGGCCAGGTGCTGGCAGGTGGGACTAGATTGGGTTGGGATAGCTGGTCGGCATGAGCGAGTTGGACCGCAGGGTCTGTTTCTGTGCTGTACATCCTATGAGTGTATGGACACAGGAGTAGACCATTCAACCCATTGAGTGTCTCCTGCCATTATATTAGATCATGGCTGATCTTTTCTCTTAATTTTCCTTTCCTGCATGATGATCTTATCCTTTAATGTTATTTATCTCCAGAAACGCATCAATTTTTGTCTTGAATGTATTTAATGACTGAGCTTTCAAGGCCTCAAATAAAGAAATTCTTCAGTCTTAAACGGCCAGCTCCTTATTCTGAGATGGTCAACAAAAAACAATACAGCACAGGAACAGGCCCTTTGGCCTCCAAGCCTGCGCTGCCACATTTTGCCCTTCCACATAAAAGCTGTCTTTACTTGATAGATCCTATCCCTCTTTTCCCTTCCTATTCAGGTATTCATCCAGGTGCTTCTTGAATACTACTATTATGTCTGCTTCCAGCACCACCTCTGGCAATACGTTCCAGGCACTCAACACCCTTTGGGGGGAGAAAAGTTGCCTCGCACATCTGTTTTAAACTCCAATGCCCCCACCCGAACCTGTGTTCCTTAGTAATTGACCTCTCCACCGTGGGAAAAAGCCTCCTACTTCCTACTATCCATGCCATTCATAACCTTACAAACCTTTATTAGGTTGCGTTCAACCTCCTGCGTTCCAGTTACAACAAACCTCGTCTATCCTACCTTTTCTCATGCTAAAAGTCTCCATATCAGGCAACGTCCTGATAAATCTTTTCTGTACCCTTTCTTTCCACAGATGCTGCCAGACCTGCTGAGATTTTCCAGCAATTTACTTTTGTTTCTGATTCCCAGTATCTGCAGTTTTGTTTAATTCTATTTGTCTTTGTTTCTTTTATGATAAACGTCCATTTTATTAAAATAAACTCTGGAGCATTGTATGTTTATTTTTCAGCTTGAGCTGGCTTTTAAAAAAAAAAGCAAAATTATGATGTATCAAAGTAGGTGTAGGACCCTGTGTAGGATTTAACTGGTCTGATAACATCAGCTAGGATCCTAACAATGCCAAGCAAAAATCCTTTTGAGTGTCTGACACTTGTGTGGATCTGAAACAGGTTCAAATTTAAACTAGAATTTCAATATTCCGATATGGTAATATGTAAAGTGACTGTAAAAGTAGGACTGAGCGAGTACATAGTCAAGTACAATAAATGAAAAGATAACAATGAAGATGACATGGTAAAGGGCAAACAAACATCACTTGAGAAGCAGAACTTCAAAATAATAATTCCTTCAAGAGTTCAGTGACAGAAACAATATAAGCAAATAACTGTACAAGTTGTAAATCTAAAAATAAACCTGAAAAACTGGAATTATTCAGCCAGTCAAACAATATCAGAAACAGCAGTTAGTCAAATATCTCTATTTTTAAAATTTTCTTTGGGTTCTTTGAGGGATCATGCATAGGAGCTGGAGTAGGTCATTCAGGCATGTTCCACCATTTAGCGAGAGCATAACTGATCTGTGGCCCATATCCCTTTATACGTTTGCTTAACGAAAAATTATTTATCTCCAATATTAAATTAGCATCCTGTATCAACTTGTTTCTGGATCTTCTGTTTGTGGGAAAGAGTTCCAAACATCTAGCACATTTGTGTGTCGAATTGTTTCCTAACATTGCTTCTGAATGTTCTGGCCCTAATTTTTAGACTATGCCCCCTACTTCTGAAATTCCTAATTAGTGGAATTAGTTTATCTTTATCCTATCTTTTTCTGTTAATAACTTAAAGACTTGTAAACCTTAGCCTTCTAAATTCTGGAGAAAACAGGCCTAATTTTTATAATCTCTCCTTAAACTTAATGCCTGATATCCAGGTCTCATTCTTGTCAACCGATGCTTACTCCCTCCAAGGACAATATATCTTTCTTTTGGCGTGGTGCTCCGATCTGCTCAGAGTACTTCAAGTGGGGTCTAACCAGTGTTTTGTGTAACTGCAGCATAACTTCTGCATCCTTTTACTCAGGTGCTCTAGCTATACAGGACAGTGTTCCATTAGTTTCCTTGATAATTTTCTAGACCTGTTCATGACATTTTAAAGATCTATGCACCTCAACCACCAAGAGTTTTCAGACATCCACCGTATTTAAGTTTATATCTTCTCAAAAGTACCCTGATTTATACTTTTTCCGTCTGAAATAGTTAACTTTACATTGAACTTAATAAGTATTAAACTCAAAAGATTGAATTCTGAATGTCCACACTCAGTATTTCAGTATTTCCAGCTCTGGTTTTAGGGAAGGAACTGTAATGGGGGTAGGCAGAATATCCAGCCTATACAGAGATGGGGGGGTAAGGGCCTTCGGGCTGTGCTATTATTTATATTTATAACATCCCCAGATTTGTTCTTCAGTAGTAGCTGGGGGAAAAAATATTGCTTCAGAGAGTATTCACTGTCTCCAGAAGATGAAATGCTTTCTCATCAATCTTGCAGCCCATTAGGCAAAGTTAGAGTTGCATCTGATGGCAACATTGTGTATGGCATGAGGACATGAAGGGAAATCCTAAACAAAAGTTGATTCTCTTTTCTGTTTTGTGTTTAATTTGTGTTTTTTTTAAAATGGACAACCATGTGGACTCAAAATTGGATGCTAGTTAAGTTGTACTTCAAGAAGCATTCCAGCTGAAGCTGACATAAAGGACTGGAGACTAGACATCTATCTCCAACCAACTATGACGAGCAAAAGCTTCAAAAACTACAATACAAAATGGGTGCTCTTGCTTTCACAGTTACCTTGCTACTTAGCAAGGAAAACTTTGATGGGGAAATAAAGCTACACCATCAACTTAATGACCTTCCAGTTAACCACAAAGATGGCCATCAGCACCTGCAAAACCTGTTCAGGTTACATGAGTGAAATTGGACCTTGTTGAATGACTCAAAATACACAATTCTGGGATTCAGTCAGTTGCTGTTTGACCTTCAGAGAGAGAGAGCAGGACTCTCGGCTGAGTTGGCAGCCTGCCTTTGACCCTCCATCGCTGTCGCCAAGATGCGGGCTGGAGAGAAGCCGCAAGTTTGTCAGTATAAAGAGAACCGACAGGAGGCAGTCCACCAAGGCAACCTTTTATTGAAGACTTGAGAGTGTAGTGCTGGAAAAGTACAGCAGGTCAGGCAGCATCCGAGGAGCAGGAGAATCGACGTTTCGGGCATAAGCCCTTCATCGGCCCTTACCTGATGCCCGAAACGTCGAGTCTCCTGATCCTCAGATGCTATCTGACCTGCTGTGTTTTTCCAGCACTACATTCGACTGAGCTCCAGCGTCTGCAGTGCTCACTTTCTCCTCCTCTATTGAAGACTGAACTGCAGGAAGTTGTAACTCTGGTGAACTGATATTAATGTCATTAGATTCACTAAAACTTTAATTTATAATTCATCACCTCACCTGTCCTGTCATCCTAAATTTCCTGAATGCGTGTTTGTTTGTTTTTATGGATGCCTTATCAAAGCAATTCCTCTGTGCTCTCAGTCCTTTGCTAATTAACCCCATCTTTTATGTCAGCTGAAAGATTTTTGTGCTCTGCGTTTATTTCATAACTTGGCATTTAAAAGCCAGTGGAACCCCCTTTGGCTGAGCTCAGCATGGAATGGAAGTAAAAGGGAAAACAGCAAATAAAACAGCCCCTTGCTGTCTTGGACTTGAGAGAAGCAAAGCAACCATAATGCAAATCGTACACCACCGCATCGTTCCCCATTTGTTTGTGAAAATTGTAAAAGGCATAAAAAGCTAGTCATCTGTAACACAGCATGAAACCATGAAGCCATCAAAAGCTTTCAGGTTTTCAAAATGCACATTGAAAACTCAAAATTAGAAGAGTTTTAAGTAAGAGCCTAAGTTGCCTGGCTGCATCTGGTTGACTCATCAGCATTCTTCCATCTATCCATTGGTGCAGTGCACACTGTCACAGGAACAGCAAATAGACTGAGAATCATTGGACAGCAAATTGTTCTTCAAAGTTTGTAGATGGTGCTAACAGTATCAATGCCTTAGTGAGATCTACAGAAGTAAGGTCGAAGGGTTTGGACTGTTCCGTGAACTAGTACTTTTGCAACTAAGGAGTGAGGAGATCCTGAGGTTGTTGCATTTTTTTTTTCTTTTGCAGGGAAGGGGAAGGTCACAAAGATGATGTAGAAGATGGAGAACTAACTGTAAAGACGCATGACTAATATATAGGGCAGCCATGCAATAATTTAGTCATTGTGCACTTAAAAATTGCCACATTCTTTAAAAAAATGCTGTATTCAACTGCCTTTTAAAGCAGCATTCACAATCATTGCAGCATTGTGGAATTTTGCTTAAAATAATGATAACATTTAGTGGGATTGATGCAACTGTGGTGAAGTTTACTTTGGTCTTAATTTTAAATGTCAAAACATATGTAGCTAATATGTCGCAACCACATTTTAAAATCTTCAGTAGTGCAATCCATTTGGAAACGCTATATTTAAACTTAACTTTCAAAGGGCTTACTGACGTTTCCCATAAGACAGAAGCTAAAGACCATTGGACGCTTTTAATTAATTGATACAACTTAGAGCTCAGAAATACACCAGAGTTTTGTTGTTAACAGATTGGGATGAAGAGAACAAGCCATTTAGTCCAAGGACAATTGAGATGGGCAACAAAAATGAGCTAACCTTCAGCCACACATACATTCCATGAAAGGAAAAAAAAGGTAGATTATCTTGATTACAGGTAGAATTCTGTAACTCTTTCTGTTTATACTTGGATCAAGTTAGAAAGAAATTGAAGTGTGGAAGCAAATAGTCAAATTTGCATTGAGTGGATCTAGATCATGATCTGCTTCTGAAATCTCATTGCAAAAGAATTCCAATAACTTCACAAATACTGCCAGTGTCAGTGCTTTGCTTCATCTTATTTGTCCCAGTTATAAAGTAAAGAAATAAGTAAATGTTAATATCTCAATTCTCAGCTGAGTGCAGTTTTTTAAAAAAGTGAGAAACTGTTTACGAAATCAAATGCAATGTTTTAATCTGGACTGTAAACCCATATGGAAGTTACTATAACTGTGGATTTGGAGGCAGAGATGGCAAAAAGATAGTTGAACCTTTTGGTAAGGTAATTGATCCCAGTGTTGTTTTTTCATAGTTTACAGTTGTAACTGTATGTCTTTACATTTTGTTGGAAAATAAAACATAGCATTATGCAACTGAATGAGGTAGGATTGTTCTGGTTTGGATAACATCGGACCTTTGTTGTCAGGAATCGTTTTGGTACTATGTAAAGGAAGAGAGGTGAAGTAACTTACAGCTGTAATACGAGAATGAGAATTTTTATTCGTGCATAAATTGACCATTGAGCCAGCACTATATTGATGAGAATGCTGTTATTATCCATTGGAATTCATCCGTAGGATAGGTCTATTAGCAGACATGGTTGTTTTCTTCAGTAACTTTTCAAGTCTAAACTTGGATACCTGTGGATAAGGCTATTTTCACTTCACATGACTGGACCTTGCTCGCATACACAATTCAGTATACTTTGTATGCTTAAACTTGCTTTTGATTTTTTGAAACTATAAATCTATAATGTATACAGTGAAATTATGCAACTATTATTGCTTTCATTGTCTGGTATATTTGTATTTGCTAATATTTTTATATGCTGAAGTTGATGCATTAAACTAATGTCTGACTGCAAGTTTTGAAACATGTAGGTGCGTCCTTCAACTTGAGGCAGAAAAACATGACAGATGCCCCCAGATTTTGGAACACCTCTCACCTAACGATTAAAACCTGCACTAGATTATGGGTCTGCATTTAAGTTGAAAATTTTCAGTGGATGAATAATCCGTGAATGAGTTGAATCATGAAAAGTGCAGTCCAGGACAGCTGTTCAAAGCAAACAATATACATACTGTCCTTCTGTATTCAATATTAGTGCTGGAAATGCTGAGCAACACCTGGAAATAAAAATGTCTAATGTTTGGAAAATTCTTGTTTCCCAGACTTCTGAGTTTGAGATACTTTGCACATGGTCTCAAACTGGTATTTAGTTCAAAATATTTAGACGCTGTGAAATGTTAATGTGGTGAACAAGATAAATTGGATGAATACATTTTGTCTATACAGTAATGTGCTTTTCCATTGTGAGTCTGATACTTGCCCTACAAGCCTGGCCTTATAGGGTGACTGAATTAAAGCATAAAGTTTCAATTGAAACTCTTGTACAACTCAAATCCTATACTGTAGTAATTTAAAAATGTAAATGTTCTCAATCAATTTATCAATGTATATAGGACAAATTTAGAACGACCTTGTGGTCCTGCCAAATTACTTTTGCTGAAACATTTGCCTTGCTTAAAGACTATTGCAATGCATTATGGGTGTGCAAATCAGTGATCATAAATGAGGATTTACAGAAATTTTCTTGCGGTTGTAGTTGGTACTTCAGGCTCAAATTTTTGTGATTTCCAATTATGTATCTCCATGTTTATTTGCTCCAATATAATTAACAAAATAGTTTACCAGTGAACAAGTAGATGAAACCAGTGGCACAACACTCAGATTTTCTGTTTTGTTCCTCAGTCACCTGTTTTGATAAGTGTTGATATCAATGAATGTAAACAAAAACTGGGCAAAGGTGTGATGTGCTTCATGAATGATTAACCTGCCCAAAAGTCTTTGGAATTGGTCTTTTTAACCTCTTTGCACCTCCATTGAATTCACTCGGGGAAAAGTTATCAAATCCTGTTTATTAGCTGATTTCCAGTTAGCTGCTTCTGCATCTCCCTTTCTGGCTTTATCAGTTATTCGTGCATCTCAGTGTAAAGTGCCTTGCAACGTTGCATTTATTTAATTACTTCAAAAATCAATTATTAGTTTTATTCTTATGAAAATGCTTTTAAGTTAATGAATTCAATATCCAACATGGCAATAAGACACTGCTATAGTAAATGTGGTAATCTTCTGTAAAGTAATGTGGTTGCCTAGGCTGTATGGCTTAGTATTTTGGCTTAAAGGAATGCTGTTCACATTTTTCTAAAACACAAAAACCTTCATTGAGGCAACTGTACCCCTGGTGTGCCAGTTTGCTGAATTTAGGCTGAAGTCTGCACTGTTTATTAAAATTTGCCTGCCTGCCTTGTTTTTTTCAACTTGTCCAGTAAAATGGTATCCCTACAGTGTGGAAACAGGCCCTTTGGCTCAACATGTCCACACCAACCCTCCGAAGAGTAGCCCACCCAAACCTATTACTCTACATTTACCCCTGACTAATGCACCTAATCTACACATCCCTGCACACTATGGGCAATTTAACATGGCCAATTCACCTAACCTGCACGTCTTTGGACTGTGGGAGGAAACTGGAGCACCCGGAGGAAACCCACACTGACAAGGGGAGAACGTACAAACTCCACACAGACAGTCATCCGAAATTGAACCCGGAATCGAACCTGGGTTCCTGGTGCTGTGAGGCAGCAGTGCTAACCACTGTACCGCACAACGATAGAGCCTGCCGGATCACTGTTCTTTATATAACCTTTTGAAACATTAAGATTTGAATGGTGGAATATATTACAGAAATCAAACCAATGCTTGTGAAGTGTATTTTTTTCTAAATAATGTTGTTTCACTAAATAAGCTCCTTGTGCCAGAAGAAAGATTATAACAATTGAGTTAAATTCCTTCAGGCTTCTTTTCCAACTGGGTTTAGAGCAGATGTGCAATTACAGAAGTTAGTCTAGTGAAACCTGTTTATTATTTGAACAATGTAGTCAGTCTCAGATGTTCTGAATTCAAGGAACACAAGTTCTTCCCAAGCACTTGGCCGTTTTATTTAGCACTAATGATAAATATTGGCGCTTTCATTCTGATAGAAGTTCACAGAATTATGGGAGGCATAGATAGAATCTTTTTCCCAGGTGGAAATGTCAATTACTAGGGTACATAGATTTAAGGTAAAGATGGGTAAGTTTAAAGGAGACGTGAGGGGAAAGTTTTTTTTACAGTGTACTAAATACCTGGGATGCACTGTCAGAGAAGGTGATGAAGGCAGATACGAAATCAAAGTTTAAGAGACGTAGAGTCATACAGCATGGAAACAAGCCCCTCTGTCTAAATCATCTGCACCGACTATTCATAGTTAAAAATCTCTCAGCACCAGGTTATAGTCCAACCGGTTGACTTAGAAGCACCCGCTTTCAGAGCGCTGCTTCTTCATGTAATTGTGGAGAATAAGATTGCAAGAAACAGAAGTTATAGCAAAAATTTCCAGTGTGATGTAACTGAAATTATATATTGAAAAAGACCCGATTGTTTGTTAAGTGTCTCATCTTTTAGAATGAACATGTTGGTATCAGTTCTTTCATATATAAATCGCAAAACATTTTTTATTCTCAAGTGCACTTTAACAATTGGTATCATATCAGCTCAGATAAGGTATTGAAGGTGTTAACCCCCTGTGAGGCTGTCTGTGCCACAATGATCAGACTGATTCTAATCTAAAAAACGGATTTTCAGAATCTTATGTGGATTCACACAGTTTTTAAGCAAAGAAAATGTAATTCTGCAAATGCAGGTTTGATTTTATACACCTCTGTAAGGTGTCTTTACCACTCTGACTCCAGTTAGAACATTGAGTTTAGGAGTTGGGACAAAAGATTGCGCCTGTATAAGATATTGGTGCGGCCACTTTTCGATTACTGTTCGCCCTTCTGTAGGAAAGATATTGTTAAATTCAAGAGTTTGCAGAAAATATTTACATCTTGACAGAGGACTGAAGCATCTATTTCTATGCTGTATGACTATGTATGAATAGGCAGGGAATAAAGGAATATGGATTGCGTAGAGGCAAAAACTCTTTGGTTTAGAACAACACCATGTGTACTGTTCTTTATTCTGTTCTTTGTTCTTTGAATGAAAAACAATTTATTGTGTTTTAAAAGATAAATGTGCCTGTCCACTTGGTCTGTGATGCTTGCAGAACAGTCCTCCTGAGCATTCCATTGAAGGCAGTGAGATTCTCTGTTTTAAATAGATCTCAGTGGATTAGAAGCTGTCCAACTTTGGGAAACCTGGATATCAACTGGGATAAAAGCAGAAAATGCATAAACTACCCAAAAGGTCAGGTGAGAAAGAAAATTTTGGAATTTGGTAGTGAACCTTTGGAATAATACACCCCAGAGGGCAGACAATATTCTTGATATGGTCTTACCAATGCTTTGTGTAACTGAAGCAGAGTCTCTACTTAGTTGATCAATAGCATTCTCTTGGCCTTCGTCACTGGCTGTGTCTGCTTATAAATCTTTTGTGACATGCATGAGAGCACCTAGATTCCTCTGATCTTGCAACTTTGCAGTCATTCTCCATTTAAATAACACACTGCTTCTTTATTCTTCCTGTCAACTTGACAACTTTTCATTCTCTCAAATGTTCCACTTGCCAGATTTTTGCCTAGCTACTTAACAAGATTACAGTCTAGTATTAATGTTATGTCATCTTCACAACATACTTTTCTTCCTGTCTTTGTATCACCTGCAAATGTACCCACCTTGTTTTCATTCCCCTCATCTAAATAATTGATATAAACTGTACAAGTTGAGGGCCCAGTACAGAATATTGCAGGACTCCACTCCCACATTCTACCTATCTGAGGAAAGCCCATTTATGTATACTGCACTCTATTTTCTGTTACCCAGGCAATCTTCTGTCCATGCTTATATGTTACCCTGTACACCAGAAGCTGTTAGTTTGCATAATGATGTTTGATGTAGCAATAATGTTTAAATGCTTCCAACACAAACACCTGATGAAGGAGCAGCGCTCCGAAAGCTAGTGCTTCCAATTAAATCTGTTGGACTATATCCAGGTGTTGTGATTTTTAACTTTGTACACCCCAGTCCAACACCGGCATCTCCAAATCATCATGTCTTTTAAACTGGTTGTGAAATGCAATTGTGTTATGACGACTGCTGTCTAGTGGTAGCTTTTTACTCTGAGATTATTAATCCTGTTCCATGACACAATTGCAAGTCTATTATGCTTGCTGTCTGGTCAGTTTCAGAATGTGCTGCTCTAAGAAATTATTTCAGAAGCATTCTATGAGCTCCTCATTGAGACAACTATTGCTAATATGTTATTTCAAATTTATATCTAGATTAAAATCATTTATTATTTATGTCCCTTTCCCAAAAGTACCCAGTGCTTCTACTTGGACTTCTTGGTACATCATTCCTGTTCCAAGGCCTGTATATCACACCCATTTATGACTTATTTCCCCTGCTGTTACTCATCTCCACCCAAACCAGTTCCGCATCCTGATCTCCTGAACCAACGTCATCTTTAACCATTATGCAAATATTGTCTTTGCATTGGCATGCTACTCTGCAACTAATCATCTTGAATATCATACATCCCCAGATATTCTGTACCCAATCTTGTCATCATGTAACCATGTCTTTCTGCAATGGCTTTCAGATTCTATTTATTAACTTTAATGCATGATAACAAGTCAGTTACTTTGTCTGAATGTTGTTTCACAGTACAGAACTTTAGTTTTCATTTGTAATCTTTGTAGCATCTAGCTCTGATGGTGTCTTCTTACTCTGACTCATTCTGCCATAATCTGACCTTTATTTTCCAAGATAGTGTGTTGCTGTCTTGCGCAACTCTATCCCTTAAATTTTGCATTTACTCAAAAGATAAAGCTAAAGGGAAAAATATATTTCTTGTTAAGTTTTCATTTTATTGTATCTTTTGTGAAATCCACTCTTCATTTGGAAGCTGAGTTAGTGAAGTTTGTTTTCTGATGTCTTTATTATAATAATTAGTGGGACTTCAGAAATTTCTATAATACATTTCATAACCAGAGGACCATAAGAAGTAAGAACAGGACTAAGCCACTCACGCCCTATCAGTAGGATCATTGATTTAAAATACTAGTCTTAGTCACAATAGTTTTCCTTTCAAATTGGATATAAAATTCAATGGAATTTTGGTTGTTGTTACCTAGAATAGCCTTTAATGTGGTCATTAATCAGCTCTGTCACATTACACGATACAAAGTTTAGCAGAACCTGCTCTCTGGTTGGCTTTTTATCCTATCACTATCTGTCATGATTGTATAAACCTTTATAGGGTCACTCCGCAGCCTCTGAGACTCCAGGGAAAATACCCCCAGCCTATTTCAGCCTCTCCCTTTCACTGAAGCCCTCTAACCCTGGCAATATCCTTATAGTAGGGAGACCATAATTGAATGCAGTATTGCAAAAATGAACTCACCAATGTCCTGTTCAACCACAACATGACTTCCCAACTCTTATACTCTATACACTGATCAATAAAGTCAATCGCTCCAAATGCTGCCTTCACTACCCTGCCTACTTGCGACTCCACTTGCAAGGATCCATGAACCTGCCCGCCAAGGTCTCTTTGTTCTGCAACACTCTTAATTTGCCCTATCAAAATATAGCACCTCACACTTATTTAAATTAAACTCTTATCTGCAGCTTCTTGGCCCATTGACCCATCTGATCAAGATCCTGTTGTACTGTGAGGTAATCTTCGCTGTCCACTACACTTCCAATTTTGGGGTCATCTGCAAATTTACTAACCATATCTCCTGTATTCATGTCCAACTTATTTGTATTAATAACAAAAAGCAGTGGACTGAGCTCCGATCCCTGCGGCACATGGCTGGTCCAGTCCAAAAAACAACCCTCCACCACCACCCTCTGTTTTCTATATTCTAGCCAATTTTGTATCCAAGTGGCTAGTCGTCCCTTTATTCCATGTGATCTCACTTTGTTAACCAGTCTACCATACGAAATCTTCTTGGACATCTTACTTGTCCGACAATGTTCACCGCTGTGCCTTCATCAATCCTCTGTCAGTTCTTCAAAAAAATTCAATCAAGTTAATGAGACCTGAATTCCCATGCATAAAGCCATCTTGACCATCCCCAATCGGTTATTGCCTTTCCCTCAATTTCATGGTGCGTTATAAAAATAAGTTTCAGGTTCACAATTGTACACATGGATTGGTGGTGTTCCCACAGAAAATGTCAAGACAACGGTGTAAAAGTTACTGAAATTTTATATTTCTGCAAGACTGAAGTTAATTTTAACGCACAAGAAATGATATCAAGTTAGACTCAAGTGCTGAAAAGTGATAGTCGCTATAAGTCGCAACCAGTTGGTTCATGAGTACCTCGATCTAAAATTAGAGCCATTGTCTTTTACATTATACCCTTTCACCAAAGGATGAAGCTACATTTGTTACAATCACGAATCCCATGCAGGTCATGGTTAAGACAACAAAATATCAACTTTCAGTATTCTAAATGAAGTTCTGATATTTGTATTAATAAACAAGGAAATAACAGATACTGTTACTATTAAGCACAACAGAAAGGTAGCAATCAGAAAGGGGTGAAGGAGAGCATTATTTGTGCCTTGAAAAATATTGACTGTAGTCAAAAGTTAGTATTTTCAAAACCTGGAGATTCACAATTCAACATTGTTAGCCTAAGTTTATCAAGCATGCCATGAACTAGACTAGTAGGAGGCTGGAAGAGCACAGCAAGCCAGGCAGCATCAGGAGGTGGAGAAGTCAGTGTTTCAGTGTAATCCGTCTTCAGGACTGGGGGGTGGGTGAAAGGGATGCTGCAGATAAAGATTGGGGAGGAGCGGAGGAAGCGGTGGTGAGATAGGAATAGTTGAACACAGGTAGAGCGTACAATCTGGGTGGTCAATGGGAGGAATTCATCCAGCTGGTAGCTGGGAGGAAGGATCAATCAGAGGAATGGAAGGGAATGGATGGGGCTGGGAAGGGAGTTGGGAGATGGGAAAGGAGGTTATTTGAAATTGGAGGGCTCAACATTGCGGAATATTTCAGAGAATATCTCCAGGGCACATGCGCCAAACAAGCCCACTATCCTGTGGCTGAATACTTCAACGCCTCTTCCCACACTCCCAAGGACGTGCAAGTCCTGGGCCTCTTCCACTACCAAATTCTAGCCACCCGACGTATGGAGAAAGAACTCCTCATCTTCCGTCTTGGGACCCTGCAACCACATGGAATCAATGTCAATTTCACCAGTTTCCTGATCTCCCCTCCTCCTGCCTTATCCCACATCCAAACCTCTAGCTCAGCACTACCTTCTTGAACTGTCCTACCTGTCTATCTTCCTTCCCACTTATGTGCTCCACCCTCCACTCTGACCAATCACTGTTACTCCCTCGCCTTCATCTATCTATTGCATTCCCAGCTACCTTCACCCTAGCCCCATCCCCTCCCATTTATCTCTCAGCTCCCTTGCCCCACCCTCCTGCTTGAAATGTTGGCTCTCCTGCTCCTAGGATGCTGCCTTGACTGGCTGTGATTTTCTAGCGTCACACTTTTTTGACTTCTCTGGGCTGTAGGCTGGCCAGGCAGAAGATAATGATTGCCGGATTTATGATCCGATTTGTTGTAGCAGTGAAGGAGTTACCAACTGGATTCATTCCTCCCATCGACCAACCAGGTCTTACCCTCTACCTGTGTTCAACTATCTGTACCTCACCACCCCACATCCCCCCCCACCCCTTTACCTGCAACTTCTATTACACCCACTCCCTGTTCTGAAGAAGGGTTAGACCTAAAACGTGATTTCTCCACCTCCTGATGCTGCCTGGCTTGCTGTGTTCTAGCCTTCTGCTTGTCTACCTTAGATTTCAGCATCTGCAGTATTTTGTGTCTATAAAGTAGACCAGTTTTGGAATGATCACCAAATAAAACAATCCAGAAAAACTTAGAAGTAGACCATTCGCCCTTTCGGGCCTGCCCCAACATTTGACAATGTCAATTTGTGGTCTCAACTCTGCCCATTCCATAGCCCTCAACCCCTTGTCCATCAAAAAACCTACTTAACACAGCCATGATAGTCATGAATTTGTTAACTCAACCTCCAAAGAAGAGGATCTAAAGAGACTACAAAAGATATGGGTAGGTTAAGTGAGTGGTCTAAAAATGTTGCTTTAAGAAACTACCTCAGAATAGTAAGAACTCCTCATTTAGACTAGCACTGCCAATCAGATTTCCTTCAGTTTCTGTGCAGAATCAAATTACCCAAGATTATTGCTGTCCTTTTCTCACAAGCAATCAATGTTTGTTCTTGCAAGCTTGTTCCACATTGTGATTACTACTGACAAACTATTCCCCCGGACCATGATTTTAAATATATGATAAATTGTCCAAATGGCTTTCAATTATGTAATGATACATTTAGTCTTGCTTTATGATTTGTTTGTGAAATTTAAAGCTTGCCAGTATACTTACCTCTCATGACTTTTGGTCCTGTGATAAAAGGTTGGAGGTATACTGTGTACCAGTAGGCTGGAAAATTTCAATTGTTTGCACGCCTGATTTAAGTTTAATGGGATTGACTTAGCTGTGTGGACTTCACTAAAACATTTAACAAAATGTCACATAACAGCCTTCTCAGCAAGGCCGATCTTAATGGGATACTATGTATGTCAGCATGGACAAGAGAACAAAGAACAAAGAAAATTTACAGCCCAGGAACAGGCCCTTCGGCCCTCCAAGCCTGAGCCGATCCAAATCTACTGTCTAATCCTGTCGCTCAATTCCTAAGCATCTGTCTCCCTCTACTCCCCACCTACTCATGCATCTGTCCAGATGCATCTTAAATGAATCTACTGTGCCTGCCCCTACCACCTCTGCTGGCAATGTGTTCCAGATGCCCACCAACACACTGTGTGAAGTACTTGCCGCATGTATCTCCCTTAAACTTCCCACCTCTCACTTTGAAAGTGTGACCTCTCGTTATGGAATCCTCCACCCTGGGAAAAAGCTTGTCTCTATCCACCCTGTCTGTACCCTTTATGATTTTGTAAACCTTAATCAGGTCCCCAATCATCTTTTTTCTAATGAAAACAATCCTAGCCTACTCAACCTCTCTTCATAGCTAGCACCTTCCATAAAAGATTGTTTCCTATCCCTCAGCAGTAGTTGTGAATGTATTGGAGTTTCCTAAGGGATGAGTATTAGGACAGTTGCTTTTCTTTATGTATGTTAGTGTCTGAGATCAGGCTGTGTAAAACAGAATTTCAAAATTTCCTGATGAAACAAAGCTGGGAAACGTTTTAAGTCTGAGCAGGATGATGCTGCACTTAGAAAACATAGGCTGGTGGAATGGATGGATGAAGAAATTTCATGCCGAAATATGAAGTGATACATTTCAGTGGGATGAATAAGGGAAAACAAACTAAGGTAGAATTCTAAACATTGGGCGATCTGGGAGTTCATTTATACAAACCTTATTGAATGTGCCAGGATAGGTTGAGAAAGCCGTTAGTAAGGAATACAGGGTCCTAGACTTCAAGGACTTTCTGCACTTCATTGTAGGAAGTGAGCATCACTCTCCAGGCCAGCGTTTATTACCCACCGCTAATTATATTTGAAAAGGGTTGAGTGAACTGCTGTATTGAAATGCCACAGTCCATAGTTTGGGTAGTTAACAACCACAAAATTATTGGAGAGGAAATTACAAAGTTTTGACCCAATGACTGAGGGTGGTGAAAATAATTAGACTAAAAAGAAGAAAAGCATTGCCCCTGTAGATCAAGGAGGTATAATCAGATGACAAAAATGGGTTCACTTCTCACAGGTGTTTTGAATTCCTGTTGATAAGGTCAAATTAACAATTGCAGAGTCATGGAGTCATACAACATGGAAAGAGACTTTTTGGTCCAACTCATTCATGCTGACCAGGTTTCCCAAACTAAACTAATCCTATTACCCCGCTTTTGGCTCATATCCCTCATAACCTCTCCTATGCATGTACCTGTCCAAATGTCTAAATTTAACTGTACCTGCATCTACCACTTTCTATGTCTGTTCATTCCACAAATAAACTCCCCTCTGTGGAAAACGTTGTCCCAGACTTGATCACTTTGGATTACCAGAAGGCCTTTAAAAAGGTGCAGCATATGAGGTTGCTAAATAAGACAAGCTTGTGAGGCTAGTGGCAAGGTGCTGGCATGAATAGTGGATTGGCTGACTGGCAAAAGGCTGAGAATGGGAGTGGCATCTGGTGAATAGTGGAGTTTCACAGGGATCAGAGCACAACAATTCATGTCATTGTTTTAAAATAAGAGGTTACCTATTTAAAACCTAAATGAATATAAATTATTTATCTCAGGGTTGTTAGTTTTTGAAGCACTTGCTGAAAATGAGTTGGAATGAAAATACTTCAATATATTGGAAGAGGAGGAGGTGGATAGATTCCTGGTAAGCAAAGGGTGAAATAGTATCAGGATATGTGAAGATGTTGATTAGAAGTTACAATCAGATCAGGCATGGTCTTGTGAAGTGGCAGGACGGATTTGATGGGCTGAATAACCTACTCCTGCTTTTCTGTTGTATGAATGTTTGTACGTTCCAATGATGTTGGCTTGGAGATTGTGGTATTCCCATGTATCCTCTGCCCTTGTCCTTGTCGGTGATGGCAGTCTTATGTTTCAAAAGCACTGTCTAAGGAGTGTTGGAGAGTTGGTGGTGGTAACTAAGTACAAAAACAAGGAAGTTCTCGTGAGCCTAAACGTGGGTTTAGCCTCAACTGGAATCTGCTGCTCCCCATCAGGAAAACTTAGAATAGGTGCAGATAATATTTACAAGACCAATTCCAAGGCTGGAGGACTTCAATTGTGGGGAATATGTTGGAAAATGTGATAGTTCTTCAGAGGGAAAAGAAGTTTGAGAAGGGATTTAATTGAGTTGCCGAAATCAGGAAGAGTCTAGACAGTGGATAAACATTTCATTGACAGGTCAAGAAACAGACACAAGGGTTTTAAAGAACCAAAGGTAACATGGATGATGCAAGAATAAGTCAGAAGGCAAGTAGTGAGAATAACTGGTCTTTTAGTTTGTAACCATAATATTTCCCTTATTTAACTTTTAATCTGAAAACAATTTGTAATCACATTAGTAGCTACCACCAACCAATGAAAATGCAGTTTTCAAGTGGTGTTTTCTCTGCTGGGCCCCACATCCTGGGCTTCAGTTTACCCTGTTTTTTAAAAAAAACTTACAATCAATGAGCCAAAAACACCAGCAAAAAAACAGCTCTTCCCCTCTGCACCAAAATTCCATGTTGCTATATATAGAGGAATATCAACAGGTTAAGTAAGTATACAAAGTAAAGATGGAATATAATGTGGCAAAATGTGCTCTTTGTCAGAAAGAATAGAAGAGCTGAATATTCAAATAGAGTGACTGCAGGAAGCCATAACACAGAAGAATTTGTGGTGTTCTCGAATGATAGAATCCCTACAGTGCGGAAAGAGAGCATTGGCCCCATTGAGACTGCACTGATCATCTGAAGAGCATCCCACCCAGACTTAACCACTCACCCTATCACTGTAACCCCACATTTCCCATGGCTGTTCTAGCTAGCTTACACATCCCTGGACTCTACAGGACAATTTAACGTGACCGATCCACCTAACGTGCACATCATTTGACTGTGGCAGGAAACTGGAGTACCCAGTGGTGACATGATGACACAGAATATGCCACACAGTCGCCCGAGGCTGGAATTGAAGCTGGGTACCTGGCAGTGTGAGGCGACAGTACCTATCGCTGCTGCCTCTAGTGCACAAAACACAAAAAGCTAGTACACAAGCTCAGCGGTAATAGGAAAGGTGAATGCGATGTAGTTTATTGCAAAGGGAATGGAGTATGAAAATACGGAAACTTTCCTAAAACTATGTAAGGTATTAGTTGGACTACAACTGGAATACTGTGAACAGTATTGACTACCATTTCAGGATATATGTACTGACTTTGGAAGCAGCCCAGAGAAGGTTCACGAGGTTGATTCCAGTTGTAGAAGGATTTATTCAGAGGTTGTGTAGATTGGACCTGTACTCATTGGAGTTTAGAAGATTGATACCTTTATTGAATTATATCGGATTTTTAGGTCGTTTGACAGGTAGACACAGAGGTGTTTCCTCTTGTGGGAGATTCTAGAACCAGAGGGCATAAGCTCAGAAAATCACTTATTTAAGACATGTGAGGAGGAATGTCTTCTAAGTCTAAGGAATCTTGTAATTCTTTTTTGCAAAGGGCGGAGATGGATTTCCTCCATGAATAAAAACCTAGGATTATTAGCCACGTTTGAGGGTAGTGAATGTTGTGCCATTATTCAAGAAGGACTGCAAAGAAAGGCCTGGTAACAGTAGACGAGTAAGCTTAATATCTCTGGTGAGTAAGTTACTTGAGAACGATTGAGGGGTAAGATAAACATGCATTTAGGTTTGATTAGGAGTAATCAGCATGGCTGTGTGTTTGGAAGATCATGCCTCACAAATTTGTTAGAATTCTTTGAAGTGACCAGGAAGGTTGACAAGGGCAGGGCGTTAGACATCTATATGGATTTCAGTAAGGCCTTGGATAAGGTTCCACATGGTAGGCTGCTCTGGAAGGTTAGATTGCGTGGAATCCAGGGGGAGCTGGCAAATTGGATACAAAATTGGCTTGATGGTAGGAAGCAGAGGGTGATAGTGAAAGGATATTTGTCAAACTGGAGGCCTGTGACTAGTAGAGTGCCTCAGGGGTTGGTGCTGGGCCCGTTGCGGTTTATATGTATATTAATAATTTGGATGAGAATGTGCAAGGCATGATTAAGTTTGCAGATGACATAGAAATAAGTGGTATTGTGGACAGTGAGGAAGGATATCTGAAATTGCAGCAGGACCTTGATCAGCTGGGGAAGTGGGCTGAGAAATGGCAAATGCAATTTAATATCGGTATGTGTGAGGTTTTGCATTTGGAAGGTCAAATTAATATAGGAATTTCATGGTGAATGGTAGGGCCTTAAGGAGTGTAATGGAACAGAAGGATCTTGGAGTTCAGGTTCCCACTTCTCTGAAAGTGGAGTCACAGGTAGACAGGGCAGTGATGAAGGCTTTTGGCTTTCGTCAGTCAGAACATTGAGTATAGAAGTTGGGAAGTTACGTTGAGGTAATACAGGACGTTGGCAAATTTGTTATAGGAAAAATGTTATTAAACTGGAAGGAGTGCAGAAGAAATTTACCTGGATATCCCCTGGACTCAATGGTCTGAGTTATAGGGAGAGATTGGACAAGCTAAGACTTTTTTTCTTCAGAGCGTAGGAGATTAAGGGGGGGGACCTTATAAAGGTGTACAAGATCATGAGAGGTATAGGGTGAATTTGTCAGCTTTTATTCTAGGGTTGGGGAATCAAGGACGAGAAGCCATCGGGTTTTAAGGTTGGAAGGGAAAGGATAAAAAGGGACCTTGAGTGGCAATGTTTTTACATAGAGCATGGTGCGCATATGGATTTAGCTGCCAGCAAGTACATTACCAACATTTTAAAGGCATTTGAGCAAATACATGGAAAGGAAAGGATTAGAAGGATATGGTCAAAGTGTTGCACTGGAAAAGCAAGCAGGTCAGCCAGCATCTGAGGAACAGGAGAGTTGACATTTCAGGCATAAGCCCTTTATCAGGATGGATATGGGCCAAGTGCAGGGAAATGGGGAAATGGTGGATGGATATTTTAGACCATAAGAAATAGGAGTGGAAGTAAGGCCATTCGGTCCGTCGAGTCCATTACGCTATTTAATCATGGCTGATGAGCATTTCAACTCCACTTACCCGCAACTTTCCGCGTAGTCCTTAATTCCTTGCGAGATCAATAATTTATCAATCTCCGCCTTGAAGATGTTTAATTCCACAGGCTCACCACACTCTAGCTGAAGAAAAGTCTCCTCATTTTCCATTCTAAATTGACGCCCTTTCATTCTAAGGCTGAACCCACGGGTCTTAGTCTCTGCCTAACAGAAACAACTTCCCAGCAGCCACCCTTTCCAAACCACGCATTATCCTGTAGCTTCCATTCGATTGCACTCAACCTTCCAAACTCTAATGAATACAATCCCAGGATCCTCAGCAGTTCATCATATGTTATGCTTACCATTTCAGGAATCTCTGCTGGACAAGCTCCAGTGCCAGTATGTCCTTCCTGAGGTGTGGGGCACAAAATTGGACACAGTATTCCAAATGGGGCCTAACTTGAACCTTAAAGTCTCAGAAGCACATCACTGCTTTTATATTCTAACCCTCTTGAGATAACTGACATTACATTCGCTTTCTTAATCACAGACTCAACCTGCAAGTTAACCTTAAGAGAATCCTGGACTAGCACTCCCAGATCCCTTTGTACTTTGGTTTAATGAATTCTCTCACCGTTTACCTGCCTGTCCATGTAACTTCATATCATTGGCAAACTTTGCCAGAATGCCCCCATTCCCTTCATCCAGATCATTAATATATAAAGTGAACAACTGCGCCCCCAACATTGAACCCTGTGGGACACCACTCGTCACTGGCTGCCGTTCCGAAAAAAAACCTTTTATCCCAACTCTGTGCTTTCTGTCAGACAGCCAATCCTCAATCCATGCCAGTACCTCACCTTGAAAACCATGGGCTCTCATCTTACTCAGCAGCCTCCCATGAGGCACCTTATCAAAGGTCTTTTGGAAGTCTAGATAGATAACATCCGCTGGGGTTCCCTGGTCTACTTGTTACCTCTTCAAAGAATTCTAACAGATTTGTCAGGCACGACCTCACCTTACTAAATCCATGCTGACTTGTTCTATTCCGAACCTGCACTTCCAAGAATTTAGAAATCTCACCCTTCACGATGGATTCTAGAATTTTACCAACAACTGAGGTTAGGCTAATCAGCCTATAATTTTCCATCTTTTATCTTGATCTTTTGAACAAGGGGGTTACAAAAGCGATTTTCTAATCATCTGGTATTTTCCTGACTCCAGTGACTTTTGAACGATCACAACCAATGCCTCCATTATTTCCTCAGCCACATCCCTTAGAACTCTAGGATGTAGTCCATCAGGGCCAGGAGCTTGATCAATTTTTAGACCTTTTAGCTTTTCTAGCACTTTCTCTTTTGTAATGTCTACCATACTTAATACTGCCCATGACTCTCCTTAATTGTTGGGACATTACTCATGTCTTCCATTGTGAAGACTGACACACAGTACTTCAGCTATTTCCTTATCTCCCAGCACTAGCCTTCCTGCATCAGTTTGGAGCGGTCCAATGTTTACTTTTGCCTCTCGTTTGTTTCTTATGTATCGAAAGAAACTTGTACTATCAATTCTAACATTACTGGCTAGCCTACTTTCATATTTGATCCTCTTCTTCCTTATTTCTCTCTTTGTTTTCCTCTGCTTTGTAGTCTTTCCAATCTTCTGATTTTCCCAGTGCTCTTGGTCACTTTATAGGCTTTCTCTTTATCTTAGATGCATTTCCTGACTTCCTTTGTCAGTCATGGCTGTCTAATCCCCTCCCCGGGTAATCTTTCTTTTCTTTGGGGTGAACCTCTGTACTGTCCTCATTACACCCAGAAACCTCTGTCATTGTTGCTCTACTGTCTTCGCCGCTAGACTCTTTCCAGTCAATTTTCATCAGTTCCTCTCTCATGCCCCTGTAATTACCTTTATTTAACTGTAACACCATTACATCCGATTTTGCCTTCTCTCTTTCAAACTGCAGACTGAACTCTACCGTATTATGATTGCTGCATCCTAAGTGTTCCCTTACTTTAAGATCTTTTAGGAATTCTGGCTCAATTCATAGCACTAAGTCCATAATAGCCTGCTCTGTTGTGGGCTCCATCACAAGCTGTTCCAAAAAGCCATCCTGTAAGCATTCCATGAATTCCCTTTCTTTCGATCCACTGGCAACATTATTCACCCATGCCACCTGCGTATTGAAGTCCCCCATGATCACTGTGACCTTGCTTTTCTGACATGCTGCATCTACTTCCCAGTACGTCTTGCGTCCCTGGTGCTGACCACTGTTTAGGAGGTCTGTACATTACACCCATTATGGTTTTTTTGCATTTGTGGTTCCTCAGCTTCACCCACGCAGACTCCACATCATCTGACCCTATGTCATTCAGCGCCTTAGGTTTAATTTTATTCTTAACTGAGAAGGCAACCCCGCCCCCTCTGCCCACTTCCCTGTCTTTTCGATAAGTTGTAAATCCTTGGATGCTTAACTGCCAGTCTTGAACCTCCTGCAACCACATCACTGATGCCTACTACATCATAATCATTCACAGTAATTTGTGCCATTAATTCATCTACTTTGTTACGAATACTATGAACATTCAGGTAAAGCATCTTAATGCTAATTTTCTTATCCTCTCTAGTAATATGTCCTAAGTTATCCTTTTTTGCTTCATTCCTAGGTTGAAACTTTATTGCTGGAACAGCACAGCAGGTCAGGCAGCATCCAGGGAACAGGAGAAGGGCCTGTGCCCTGGAGGGCCTGTGCCCGAGACGTCGCGT
>NC_057724.1:14819978-14843343 GCF_004010195.1 Chiloscyllium plagiosum
CGTTTAAAGTCCTAGTGACCACCCTATTTATCCTTTTTATGAGAACACTGGTTCCGGATCGGTTCAGGTGGAGACAGTCCCATTGATACAGATCCCCCTGGTTTTAAAACTGATGCCAGTGTCCCATGAAGCTTTGGTTGGCATGGACCAGTTTAGGTCAAAGGGCCTGTCTCCATGCTGTGGGATTCTATGACTCTGTCATTGATTAACAGAAAGGACTCAACGGGCCTTCTGCTCTTACGGCTTATGCAGATGTATGATTTATTTTAATGTAGTGAGTCATTATAATTGACATGCACTTCCTGGGAGAGTGGTGGAAGCAAATTCAGTTTTGGCTTTCAGAAGAGAATTGGATAAGCATTCAAAAGGAAATCATTTGCAAGGTTCAGGGAAATGCTGGGGAATCAATTTAGCTAAATTACATTTGCAGAAAGTAAGCACAAATGGCTGCTTCCTGTATTCAATCTATGATCCTAATAAATTGACCAGGAATCTTTTCATTCCTGTCAGCTTAACTGAAAATATAACTTGTTTTCAATACCACTCTTGCAAAGTTATGATTTTTTTTAACAACTGTTTGGTTAAGAGAAAAAGAATGCCATTGATTATAAGATCTGTTGAAAGTGATAATTGAGAAATTAGAAGTAGAAGCCAACTAAATGCATACTTGTATATTTCCAGAAACTCAGTTGGAGTTTATTGGTTAACTCCAGTTGGATAACTTATTGAGTTCAAGATTGTTTTCCCTCATAATGGGTCATGTATACAAAATGCTGTTTTCATAGTGCAAAACGGATGCCAAATAACATACATACATCTTTCTTTCATCTCCCACCTGCAGTGAGTAGATGTGAACTCTATTTAATACCCCTTAATAGGTACAGTACATGTGGCATGTTGACATTGCAGTATTTCAATCAGACAAATCTGTTGGGTCTGGGTGAATGATAGTCATTCCTTTTGAGTGGTCAAAGGAATAGGATTCTAGAATTAGCCTCTGGTTTAAGTTGACATAATCTATTAAAGAATCTTGCAGGTTTAAATTAATTAGGTGACACGGTGTACGTTTGATAATCTTAGAATTGCTTTTTTGGCTGAGCAGTTCATTATTGATTTGCTTCATCTAACATTTCCTTCCTCTCCCTTTGGCAATTATTAAATTTTGGCTGTAAAGTTATTACTACACAATTTAGTAACAAAACTACAAAAAGTTTGCCTTCCTCCACTCTAATGAGAACCAAGTTCTGTTAGTGCAGAATCAGTTTATATTTTTTCTCTGAATTGTAGTAAAATGAAGTGAATAAGTTTCTCCAATGGCATCTTAATTTGTGTTGAAAGATGAAAGAAATCTACAGTGTTTCTTGAATTGTGTTGGCCATTCAAATTGTGGTATGCTCTGGTCTGCAACAAAACTTTAATTATTTTGTGAAATGTGACCTGTTTATTTTTTATTTGATTTGATATAAAATAAGTTCATGTGACTTCATAAAAATGTGAATCTTGATTCTTTGTATTTTCAGTTTCTATATTTGCTGGTGTTCACTAATAATAAACATACTTACTGTGATAAAACTAGCTCATAATTAGCCAGTGCCACCTGGTGCTGTTTTCACCACGGTGTTGTTCATACATCATATCAGATGTAGAATACCCTTTAAATTTGCATCTAATGCAAATACTTGCTATTTAATCCATCAGAAAGACTGAAGTGAAACTTGTGGATTAAAGTAAATCAATACTTTTCAGTAATCTGAAACAGCGGTTGTGCAGGGCTATATGAACTGACCTCTTACCCCCCTCTCCCAACTCCCTGAAAAAAGAACTCAACCAGACTTTGAGATTAAAATGTACTTGGGCAGGACACATTTTATTGACTGCAGGCTATATTGCTCATTGTGAAAGATCTAATGTAACTATTAGATTGTGTCCTATCGGATGTTAAAATGTATTTGTATGATGACATTGTCTGAATCTGCAGGTGACCTGAGAAATACATGAAACTAAGCAGTTTCATTTGAAAGCAAATACTTAGAACCAAGTAATTTGAATATCTTATTTAAAATAAAACATTATGTGAGGGATATTTCCCCTCTGTCTTTCATTGTTGGTGAGGTATGAATGACAGCTAATTGTATTTGTCTTCTGAAGCATTGTATTGAACAAAAGATCTAAACTGTATTTTTTTTCGGAAAATATACCACGTTTGAAATTAAATACTGAATCAAAATGTTCTTTTTAACAATGTGCTTTATTATACATAGTTATCAATCTGCTAACAGAAAATATATTTTATGCTCTTCTATACATGTATATCTACTATATATTGCAAATATATGTTAAACTGTCCGAAGATACTTCCGGACAATAACAAAACAGGTATGTAATACCCATTGGTTGCCGTGACTCAGAGGCAAGAAGCTAATTATAGATTAGTGATGGATTGATAAATAATCAAACCCTTATTTGATGCCGTGAAAAAGGTGCTCCAGCATGAAATGGGTGAAAAGTTTATCCAAGTTGTCTCAATGGCTTTTTATTTTCTCCAGAAGAGCAGTATGCCAGGCCACCAGTGGTGAATAGGCCTAGTGCTTTGAGAGTGAGGAAGTGGAAAAAGTTAATAGTTTCTCCAAATTATACTATCAGGGTCAGCCAGTAGTTCCATTTACCAGGATCATGGCCCATATATGTTTACTGTAAAGTTTTGTTAAATTACTGCACATTTATAGAAGGTGCACGGCAGCTAGTTTTTTCTCATTGCAGGCTATACATTTCCATGGGATAATGTAGCTATAATAAAAGCCTTAGTGCAAACTGATCCAAAAGGCCTTGTATTCAACTTTGATTCATATAAGTGCTTACTTAACATCCAACCTGGATTGCGTTTTTGACATACGTTTTATGGCTTGTTCTCCTTAACCTTGGGTATCAAGATTATCACTTTTTTTCACAATAGGAAATTACTGCATTTCTGGGTGCCATCCCAAACTGGATTGGGCTCACATGTTATTCCACCTTGATACATTGAAAGAGACCACTATTTACGTCACTGCCTTTTGAGTGTTGGAGTGGTCGCAAATAGTGAAGCCACTGTTGGTCTTAAAGCAACGTAGTATTAGTTTACTTCTAATTGACTTTTGTCTTGCACATTTTTCACCTGTTCCCAAGCCCACTCTTAATATCCATTAATATCTTAAATGTGTGCTCAGTTGGAATATTCATGTTGGAGACAAAATGTAATATTTGTCCCCTTTGTCCTTTTAGTCCTGTAAGTTGGAATATCATTTCGTGCCAGTGCATTAACTTTTGCAAGCACTCAAATAACTACAAAATGCCCCGTTGGATGAAGTTAGTTATCTTATAATTGCATCAGAAATGTAAAAGGTCGTACGGTGAAGCCAGAGTAGCACAAAGGTACGTTACCTGCTCTCAAAGGTATATTGCGCTTTGGGAAATTCAGCAGTGGGTGACATTGCTAGCTGTCTGTTTCTGCTCCTCGTCAGGAAGGTGAGTGAGTATGCCGTTCATGTGTTTCATTCAGTTGTTGCAAATCAAAAATCATACTTTTGAGGCTTGCTTGCCTAGTTTTGCGCACTCAGCTTTTTGAACTTTCTTTTCAACAACAGTTCCTGGACTGGACAATGAAACTAAGTAAACAACTGGAATTATTACACCCTGGAACTGTCCAGGAATGTCCAGGTTTATGGCTGGTTAGGGATTTGGTTGTTTTGGATGTTATTTGGAAAAGTTAGTTGGGGTGTAGCCTGCCAAGACACAAACTACCCAACACATTCTTTCCCAAATTTTTAAGAAACCTTTTTGGAAGTATGAGAGCTGAAACAACTGATGCAACTGTTCTCCTGAGTAAATTCTGGAAGGCCTCATTGTCCATCTAAGTGTACCAGGATGCAAGATGGAAAGCCATCTGGAACATTACAGTCTCATCCTTTTTTTTTCAAAATTGATTATAACTTAACTGAAGTTTTATTTAAAGTTAATCATTGCAGAAAAAGTTTCTTTTTTTAAACAGGTATGCGCAAATGACAATGCGGTCGCTCAGCGATTAGCACTGCTGCCTCGCAGCGCCAGGGAGCTGGGTTCAATTCCAGCCTCGGATGACAGTCTGTGTAGAGTTTGCATGTTCTCCCCATGTCTGTGTGGCCACCTTTGGGTTTTCCATTTTCTTCCCACAGCCCAAAGATGTGTAAGTTCGGTGGACTGACCATGCACAATAAGGTGGACACTGAGTCTGGGTGGGGTGCTCTTCAGAGGGTCGATGCAGAATTGATGGGCTGAATAACTTGGTTTTGTGCGATTCAGTGATTCTATGACATGGTTATTTCGAAGGGTTGATAATTACTTTCATATTTCAGACTGTTATAAAGCCTTGAATCTTTGTTGTTATGTCTCTTTTAATAAAAGAATAATTTTGTTTATTAAAGAAACATGGTTTACCTTGTATTCTGAAACTAGTATAGATAAAGTATATTTTTCTGGAAAAAGGCACATTTAGCTTGACTTGAGCACATCAGGACAACAAAGGGAAAGTATGGTCTGTATGAGAGGAAAGTGCTGCTTGATTGGCAAGTGGACTGATTAGTAGATGTGTTGCCATGGAAAATACACCAGTAAGTGATGGCTGACTGCCAAGTCTTCTTTGAATTTTAAATTAGGCAAGTTGACTCTGGTCAAGGCATTAGCAGAGAATGGCTAGCACTAATTTTGAGTTGGAACAAGTGCAATGTGTATACATCTTGCTGTCTAAATACAGCTTATCTGCAAAGAACAAGATTTTTCTTGCCTGTACTGCAAACTGTATATATCAAGTGCACCATATTACAAAACTGATAATCCTGAATTGGTTGGAATAAGAATGAAGAAAACCCCTCTTGTTCTAGAACATGGTGAGCAACAACCGGCGCACGTCAGCTTCAGAATACCAGAAGCACTAACACAGAAAAACCAACTCCAGAAAGCTACAAGCATATCAGGAGCAGCTTATCAAAAAGAAAAACCCAATGCCAGTCAGCGGTTTCCCATATTCTTACACTCATCCGCTTATACATTTCCACCGATGTCATTTGAGCAAATTAAATCCCCATTGAGGGGCTAAAGCTTGCACTTCAGTTTGGGTATAGTGAAGCTGGTCAGGGAAATGACAGAAATGCAAGATCAGATCCAAACTTAAAACACTTTTTCTGGTTCAATGAACCATTTGTTTAAAATGGCTGTAAAAGTTGCATCTAATAATATGCATTGTATTAAAAAATACCATTCCTCTTTAAACTTTTTGTTACATTCCCATTGTTAAGACTGACCTGCAGTTCTTTCAGGAGCAATTCTTGCCACAAAATAGCATCTGTCTGTAGTGGTCATGATGGTGATCTCATGGTCCATTGATCTATTCAAGATATGGCAATTACTGTTCCTTTGACTTGGGTGTTCTGCAGGAGAATATATCACCATTTGCAAAGTGAAGGAAATGTCAGGCAGTCAAATCTGCTATAGCTAATTACTGAATGCACCCTGACTGTGAAGAGTAAATCACTGGCTATCTTCCAGCAGACGACAAGAATGCAAGATTAGAGCCAAGTTCAGAGCAGCATAACTTTGCTTGCTAATGGGACTACAGAGTGTAAATAAACCACTAACCCTTGACCTAACAATTGTTGTTCAGTCCTTCAGGAAGAGTCCTCAAAAAGACTTGTAATTACCCCTTTGGGACAGGATCGCTTGTACCTACTAGAAATGTATCTAGAGAATGATTCTAGCTGGCAACAGGTCAGAATTCCTGAAGAAACTACATTAACACTTTACAAATAGGAGAGGGGCAGGACAGATTAAAAATTAGCATCTTATTTCGCTTTTTAATGTTAGCTGAAAAACTTTGTACATAATCTTTGCCAACTTACCTTAGCAGATGACACAGGATGGACAGATGTTGAGGAATCTGGGAGGCTGCAGAAGGACTTGAACAGGCTCGGAGAGTGGGCAAAGAAGTTGCAGATGAAATACAGCGAGGGAAAGTGAGAGATTGTGCACGTTGTTAGGAAGAATAGAGGCATAGATTATTTTCTAAATGGGGAAAGACTTTGGAAATCTGCAAAAGGACTTGGGAGTTCTAGCTCACAATTCTCTTGAGATTAACATGGCGGTTCATTTGGTAGTCAGGAAGACAATGTTAGCATTTGTTTCAACAGGACGAGAATACAAGAGCAGGGGTGTAATGCTGAGCATGTGGTAGGCTCTCATCAGATCACATTTGGAATATTGTGAGCAGTTTTGGACCCCGTATCTAAGGAAGATGTGCTGGCTGTAGAGGAGATCCAGGCGTGATTCACAAGAATGATCTCTGGGTTGAAGGACTTATCATATGAGGAGCAGCTAAGGAGTCTAGATCTGTACTTGGAGTTTAGAAGGCTGAAGGGGAATCTGGTTGAAACTTAAAGAAACTAAGAGGCTTGGATAAAATGGACATGGAGAACATGTTTCCAATTGTAGGAGAGACTAGGACATTGAGGGCGCAACCTCAGTGAGGGGACATCCGTTTCAAATTGAGGTGGAATTTCTTCAGAGGGTGGTTATTCTATGGAACACATTGCTGCAGAAGGCTGTGGAGACCAAGTCATTGAGTATATTTAAGACAGGTTCTTGATTAGTAAGAGGATCAAAGGTTAGGAGGAGGAGGTAGGAGGATGGAGTTGAGAAACGCACTAGTCATGATCAAAAGGCACATCAGACTCAGTCGGCTGAATGGCCTAATTCTACTCCTGTATCTATGGTCTTGTGTTCTTAACGGAGATAAAGACAATCAGATTTTTAAATCTGTCTTAATTTTTTTGCAGCCTATGTATTTTTTAATGATGCAAAGCCTGAATTCTTCATCATTTCTCAACTCCAATACTAGGGATCAGTTTTGTTTGTGCTGCTTATGCTTGAATTGGCCCTTACATGTGGTAATGAGCAGTTTTGCAGTTCACCAAATTATGACACAGGTTCATTTGGCATGACTGTATGTTTAGTATAAACTGATTTTAACATAATACCCCATTTGCTGTTTCTTCGTGCCAGCTGAAATTTTTTGTACATGGTCAATGATTGGTCAGCTAGTCCTTCAAGTTTCTTTTGAACTTCTTCCTCAACTGGTTTTAGGTAAATATTAAGTGGCATAACTCCTACTGCCCTATCCAGTGTGCATGCAGTGCCTTTATTTGTTTGAATGAGACTTTGTTTTCACTGATCAGCGATGTTCACTGTTTAGGTCTCTTTTTGTCTTTTGAGTTAGATTGCTGGGATGAGAGATTTAATTAGGCTGATGCTAAGATGAAATACTTAGGTGTCTTGTCTTTTTATTACTTTTGAAGATCACTAAGTCGAATTATCTGAATATTTGCCAGAATCATAAATGTATAAGGTAACAGTGGAAATAAATGAGCACTAATGTTTGTTTATTTCTTAATATTAAAAATTCAGTCTTAATCTCTCGTTCATTGATTTATGCAAAACTGGAGGGTAGTTTAAATATTTGCCTTTTGATTATGGCATAAAACAATATGAAATCTCTTTAGTTGCTGATGTCAAAGGAGGGTTGAAAAGGAAATTGAGTGTGCAGAAATAGGTTTCCTCTTTACTGACTTTATTTTCCTGAGTTTAGGAAATTGAATTGAGAATGAGTAACCTGCGTTCCAACTCCTGTTGTCATAATTAGCTGCGTTTAAGAATTTTCAGATTAACCTTTGTTGAGCTGATTTACAAATTTTTTTTAATAACCTAAACAGAAGAAAAGTACAAGGAATGCTGAGTACTCCGGCCAGACTGAACATATAATGATAATATGCCAAGCTATGATCTCTGAGGTTATGATACACTGACATTCAAACCTGAAGGCGGTTCAAAGCAAAGTTATTGAACTGGGCCCAAAGAGCTGAGAATTGATCTATGGAAAAAGAAGTTTAGACCTATCTATTTTAAACAGAGAAAGCTAGCTTTGAGCTAATCTTAGCATTATAATATTTAGTAGATGGTCTGACAGAAAAATTCAAAGCATTGCTCCAAATTAAAACAAATGTGAATATAACTTCTAATTAATGTCAATAAATACTTGACACTGAATAACTAATACCAATAGAATTCTTTGGGTGAAGAATTAGGTAAAACACTGAAATTACTTGATGGATATTTGCATTTATGAAAATAACAATGCCAGATCTTTTAGGGCAAATGAGTTAAAATGAGGTAAATTGTCATCTCCATTCAGATATTGTGCAAAATATCAGTGCAAAACAAGCTGATATTGATAGATTATCAGTCTCCTTTGAATGGAGATTGATACCTTAATATTAGATACCATAGCAATAAAACTTCGGCAGACAATTTTTAATTTTGAAAAGTCAGTAAGTTCAATATTTTAGTCACTATTTATATAAATTTAAATTTATTGTGATTTGTTGACAGGGAGAGTAAAAGCATTGCTATCAATGAATGAACATTCCAGTGATAATGGCAGAGCAGCCTCCCATGGAATCTACTCTAATGAATGATGTTCCACTTCTACCTCATATAGTCAATGGGGACAGCGGACAACAGGTGAGTGCTGAACTAAAAGCACTGGGATCTTCTCTTAGAAATTGAAAGCTTCACTTTATCCAAATGTAATGCAGGAACTAACAAAGCTTAATTCATAATAAGCAAACTTGAACCTAATTGTTTAGTATATATGTCAAGGATACCTGTTCCTAATTGGATATAGGATTTTCAAACTCATTTGCATAATTGCTTTATGTAAACAGTTTTGCATCCACCTAAATATTTTGTTTGCCTTCAAGGTGTTCATGAGAATAGTCCTTGTGACAGATATGAGGTTCTGTTTTTTGTAGTTGGGTAACATTATTTTATTTCAGACTCAAAAGATATACTTTAAAGATCTCAGTTGCACTTTTCACTACAAATCCAAGGTCATGATGAACACCATACGATGAAGGAACATAAGTAGACCGTTTAGAACATCAACTGTGCTTCACTATTCAGTGATATCATAGCTGATCTGATAACCCTCAGTTCCATTTTGCTGTTTCCCATATCCCTTGATTCCCTTAACAATTGAAAGTCTATGTATCTCAGCTTTAGTATTCTTAACGCACAGCCTCAGCAGCTCTGTCTCCTTGCCTTTGTCTTAAATGTGCTCTCACCTTGGTTAGAGCTTATGCTTTCTGATCCTAAACAAACCCACAAGGGGTAATGACTTCTCCACATCTACCCTGTCAAACCCTTGAATAATATTTTATGTTTCAATAAGATTGCCTCTCATTCTTCTAAACTCCAGTGAGTACAGATCAAATTTACTCAACCACTCCTTGTAAGAAAATCTCTTCTCACCCAGAATCAACCGAGTATTCCTTCTCTGGACTGTCTCCAATGATAATATATCTTTCCTTAGATAAAGGAAATAAGCTGTTTACACTACCTGTGATAATATTATGAGGCCACTGCTTCCCCACTACCTACAGTAATGTTCTAAGGACCCAGGTTCTGCCATGGCAGATGGTGGAATTTGAATTCCATTGTAAAAAGAAACAAATCTGGAATTAAGAGTTTAACAATGACCACAAATCTGTTGTTGATTGTTGGAAAAACCTATATGCTTCACTAATGTCTTTTAGGAAAGGAAACTGCATTCTGCCTGGTCTGGCCAAAATGTGACTCCAGACCCACAGCAATGTGGTTGATGCTTAACTGTGCTCTGAGCAATTAGGGATGGGCAAGAAATGCTGGCCTAGCCACCAGCACCCTCATCCTATAAATGAATATTTTTAAGAGTGTGTTCAAAGTTTGTGAAAAGATTTGTAGCTCGGGTGCTCGTTGTTGTGGTTCTGTTCGCCGAGCTGGGAATTTGTGTTGCAGACGTTTCGACCCCTGTCTAGGTGACATCCTCAGTGCTTGGGAGCCTCCAGTGAAGCGCTTCTGTGATCTTTCCTCCGGCATTTGTAGTGGTTTGAATCTGCCGCTTCCTGTTGTCAGTTCCAGCTGTCCGTTGCATTGGCCAGTATGTTGGATCCAGGTCGATGTGCTTATTGATTGAATCTGTGGATGAGTGCCATGCCTCTAGGAATTCCCTGGCTGTTCTGTTTGGCCAAAATTAGTAAAGAAATGTAGCTATAAATTTGCTTTAATAAACATTTTGAATTGTTTACTAGTTTCTGACCTATTCACAGATTATAGATATGCAGTAAATTCTAATCCATTAAAGCCAACGAAAATTATTACAGTATTTTTGTGCTAATATGTATGGAGAACATCAGATACTCGAGAATGTAAAGCTACAATTCAATTGAGGGATTGAAGTAACTTGGTTTTATGATTCAGAGGATTTCACTAGTTTGGGTACTGTTGTACCTATAAGGATGTGGTACTGCAACTTTAGTGTGACTCAGGTGTTTGAGGGATTTTAGTTTGGTTGTGCTTGTGCAGTTTACTAGGCTGACTTTTTCCCTTTTGGATAGTATAGGCTAAGGCTGCCTATTAGATTTATTTATCGTGATTGCACTTGAACTTTCTTTTGGACCTCTCACGTGCACAAGAAACCTTTCTGTTGCAAAGTTGAAAATTTGATCCTTGAAGAAGAATTTCTTTTATCTGCCTTGAATGGCAACTCTCTTGTTTATGGATCTGCATTGGAACTTTTATTTCATTGGAACATGACAAGAAAAATGGTCTCCTAGATTCTGTCATTTTAGGTATAGAATACTACATCCAGACTAAAGTTGTATGTTAGCATCATGTGCTATTTCTTTAAATATGAAGGACATGGGTGATCAGGGTTTTCTCAAAAAATGCCATGCATGCAGTGAATTGTCAGTTAATCATAGTCATACAGTATGCTTTCTGATCCTAAACAAACCCACAAGGGGTAATGACTTCTCCACATCTACCCTGTCAAACCCTTGAATAATATTTTATGTTTCAATAAGATTGCCTCTCATTCTTCTAAACTCCAGTGAGTACAGATCAAATTTACTCAACCACTCCTTGGGTCCAACTAGTCCATGCCAAACAGACATCCCAATCTGATCTAGTCCCCTTTGCCAGCATTTGCCCTATATCCCTCTAAACCCTTCCTATTCATATACCCATCCTGATACCTTTTTTAAATGTTGTAATTGTACCAGCCTCTACCACTTCGTGGTCACCTTTATCTGTATGCTTCCCAAGGTAGCCTCAGCAACTGCTGTTACTTTCATAGCATTACTTTGGGCAATAATGCAAGATCGACATTTGTGGTAAAAAAAAATCTTTATAACTGGTTTAAGCATGTTGGTGTTTTTTTCCAATTATATACAAATATCTTCCTGGCTTTATATGTAATCTTGAAGCTAATCAATGTTTGGCTTTTCAAAGTACGATTCCTGGTTGATACGAAGGCTTTAAAAAAAGGATACTTTCTTTGTCTTTGCCAATGCTACAACAAAGGTAAATAAGTAAGCTTTTACCTTCAACTATTCCTAGATGCCTGTCAACAGAGTTCATAAAGGACAAAGTCTAGATCAACTATTTATCTGTTTTTCGCTGTCCTGTTTATACTTCAGCAAGCTAATGACTTATTATTGAGCTTCGTTCAACCAGGTCAGACTCTGGGAGACTACACTGATCTTTGAACCATGTTTTTGTTGATCGTTTGGATCTTTTGATCTTCCTCTATCAATGAGTGAAGTAGTCCAGAATCTTCAGTGCCCGTTTGATGTTTAACAGTTAGGGACAAATAGAGGACCCTAAGCTGTCATCTTAATTTTATATTGCAGGTTTTGAGTTTTTTATAGAACTTTTTTTAAATAGAATCCCTACGCTATAGAAACAGGCCATTAACCTAACAAGTCCACACCAGCCCTTTGAAGATTAACCCACCCAGACCCATTCCCCTATATTTACCCTGACTAATGCACCTAACCTAGGCATCCCTCAACACTATGGGCAATTTAGTATGGCCAATTTACCTGACCTGCACATCTTTGGAACCGGTGCACCCTGTGGAAACCCATACAGACACGGGGAGAATGTGCAAACTCCACACAGACAATCGCCGGAGGGTGGAATTGAATCTGGGTCCCTGGAGCTGTGAGGCAGCAGTGCTAACCACTGTGCCCCCCCATGGTGTTTATTGTTTTTCGTTTATTGTTATTATTGCTTTAAAGTAAACTGTAGGGTCTTTGCAATGATTTATTACTTCAAAGCATATTAATAAGCTGTGAAATATTATAATTCTTAGTGCACCCTAATTTAAAATTCTTATGGTCCATTGTTGTAACCTGATGAGTACAGGTGGGGTGGTCAATGCTAATTTGTTATCAGTTGTAGAGATCAAGAATTTATAATGAAAATACTTTGTGTAACTCATGGCTAGTTATGCATCTTGGAGATCATTATCTTTTATTGCTTTATGGATAATGCCAGTATTTGACTTTTGGAATACGGTCAGAAATGGACCACCTTACAGGCAAAAGAAAATCTATATGAAATTCATCAGAATCATAAGTAGGAAATATTCTAGTTTAGTATTAGGGGTGGGATTGTGAATCACATTTAAGTTTCTTGAATAAACTAACCAAGAATGTATCAACTGGTTTAATATTCCTTACAAACATTTAAAGAGACATTATCAACAGAAGAGAGATGTGGGATGATGTTCCTTCTATTCACCTTTTAACTTCAGAAAGTTTTATTTTTCAAGCAATGTTTTTAACCCCTTGAGTACTGTGACTTTTTAAAATAAAACAGCTTCAGGTTGTTCAAAAATGTTCAGTTTTTAATAACAAGCTGTGTTTTTGTCATGTGACTATGCTGTCCAAGTTCTGCATTGTCCACAAATGATTTGATGTCGCAAGCCTTTATCACACATCAGCACTCCAGATATGAATGTCCTCCAGATGTGTTTGTGTATTTCCATCTTCCTTCATAAATTTTATAGGCATATGATGAGATCATAACAGAATCAAAAACGTTAGCCCCCTACAGGTAGGCATCGGAGAAATTTGCATCGGAAAATTGTAGTAACATTGCAAAAGTATTTGGTTTGTGTTCACAATGGAAAACTCATATCACGTAAAGGAACCAAGAAGCTAATAAGAGTGAAAAACTTAACAGAAGAACATTATTGAGAGAAATCTAATGGACTAAAAGCCAGCCAATACCTATGATCTTGTTGAATGTATCAGAGTTTTAAAGAAGGTAGTCATATAGATAGCAGATGCACTAGTTGTGATTTCTAAAAGTCTTTAGAAATCTTTAGTTCCTTGTATACTGTGACAGTTTAGGGGAAGCAGTTTCATGTTGGTAGTATTATTTGTTTGGTAATCCATAACACCAGGCTAATTTTCCTAGGGTAGGAGCATGAATCCCACCATTGCAGATAAGATTTGAATTCAATAAAAACAATCTGGAATTTAAAAAAAAGTCTAATGACCCTGTGCCAATGTTGATTGTCATTAACAACCCCGTTGATTCATTTTTGACCTTTAGGGAAGAAAATCTACCATGCTTACCTGATGTATGACCTACATGTGACTCCATAACCACAGTAATGCTCTTGACTCTTCCATGCCCTCTGAGCAATTAGGGAGAGGCAGTAAATACTGTTCTGTACAGTAGTGCACTCATTCCATGAACAAATAAAAATTGCTGAAATCTATTATTAAGTAATCTGAAACTATGCATATAGAAAATCTCAGCATGAGGAGACAGGGTCGACATGGTGTTTTGGAAGACCTGCCCAAAATGTCGACTCTCCAGCCCCTCAGATGCTGCCTGACCTGCTGTGCTTTTCCAGCGCCACACGTTTTGACTTTTATGGAAGACCAATCACGTTTGACAAATGTCATTTTGAGGATGTCACTGGTAGTATCAGCATAAGGGAGCCAATAGTTTTCATATGCTTGGATTTCCAAGAGTCTTTTGTGATGAAGTACCATACAAACACTTAATATGTAAAATAAAAGTTCCTGGAGTTGCTCGAAGTTCGTGTATGCAAAATTTGTTAACTAACTGAAATTAGAGTGTGGAGATACATGGAGTATTTTCAAGTTTGTAGATTATAACTAATGGAATGCCACAAGGATTGTGCCAGAACCTCCACTATTTGTAGTCTATATAAATGACTTAGCAACATTGAAAATAATGCAAAACTAACAAAGGTATAAGTGTGAGTAGGTGTAATTGATGTAGACAGTTTAAGTGAATGGGCGATATGGTTTGACGAGTTGTAATGTGTACTCTGGTCTAGGCGACTGAAGTGTTATGCTTGCAGGTGATGTATTTCATAGTATAGTTAAAGCTTGGAATTGTAGGTGAAGCGTAGGTTGGCATTCCCAAACTTGCCTGTATATTTATAATGAAATAAATTCACTTTTCCAACCAAATTACTTAATAGAACAGAAAAATTCCTGAACAATGTACGCCTGAGATATTACCTTACTAAATCTGACCAGGTGAAGGGATAACATTTAAGAAAGATTAATTTATCATTGTGAGTTTGATCTAAAAATTATCATTTTCTGTTGCAAAGGGCAAATCATCAAAAAACTTTGATTTTTTTTGTTGGTGTTTTCAAAAGCATGCCAACCTGCCTATTGAAAATTAGAAAAAGATGGAGGATCAAGAGGCTAAGGGAGGTGATCTCAGAGGAGTAAGACTCTTTGAAGGTAGATGGGTAAATGGCTATGAAAGAAATTTGGAAGTGTCAAAGTTAATATTGATGTTTGGTCTAAGGTTTATGAAATGAAGTTTGAGCCATTGCATGGTTGAAACTTTCTGTAAATTTCGTGTTAACTGTAGTCTCTGACAATGTTCAATCAATTTAAAATCAGTTTTACAGAAATAGAAATTTGTTTTTCAAAAGTTGTTCAATACTAAAATATGAGTTTGAAACAAGCGCATTGAACCATACCATGCCCCACCCCCCTATCAGTTGAGAAGCAGCTGAAATGGCAATGCATATTTGCGGGAGAGGCTAAAAAAAGGTTGAATTGAACTAATCAGGGGTTGTACTGTAAGGGATTGAGATTGCCTGGCAATTTGTGAATTTGAAGCTGGTTTTGAGAATAATACAGCCATTCATTTAACCACATCAATAAAGCTGAGCTTATTTCTTGGATTCACGATCAGTTTTATGGTTAGATATAAATAACTTATCAACTGGTTTATGACATTATGTTTTGAAATTTAAATTTTAGTATTTTGAATTTAGTAGTTTTGGGAAAAGTAGTGGATATTCTGGCAGTGAAGGATTCCATTTTATTTAATTAGGGAAGCTGTCATTGTTCATGTCCAGTGATTAGTGTTTTAATTGAATGTTTGTTTAAAGATCTTATTTCCAATTGAAGAGCGTGAGAGGCAATGAGCTGCTCAGTGCCATCTGGTAGTGATACGCTAAATTGATATTGATCTTTATTATTTGTTTGATAAATAAATTTTTAACATTTCATCTGCTGCCTGCAAAATTATAGACATGACTGATGGTTTGAAACAGCTGAAAAGTTTATAAATGTAGTTTATAGGTTTTGTCTTTAAAAAATCTCATCAGTATTATTGTAGTCTGAACAATGCAAAATCAAATCTACTCCTGAAAATGTTGATCAGTGATCAGGTGTAAATGCTAGTTTTAAATACAGAAGGACCTGATAGAAATGGGTATGATTGGGAGACGTAGAATGGATAGAAAGATACTTTTTTCCATTTATAGAGGGGGGGTCAATCACCAAGGGTCATAGATTCTAAGGTAAGAGATAGAAGGCTAAGAAGGGAGATGAGAAATCTTTTCACCCAGAGTGGTGGGAGTCTGCAGTATACTGCCTGAAAGGGTAGGTGTTCCAGAAATCCTTAACACTTGGGCAGGGTTTAAATATTCACTTGCATTGCCACAGTCTTCAGGATTATAGGTCAAGCACTGGAAATGGGATTAATGATCTTTGACTAGCACCAACATACTGGGCTGAATGGCCTTCTGCACTGTAAATGTCTAATCTATGAAGTCACCATTACTTTTAATACATTAAAGACTCATCTTGCTTAAATTTGGCTTGAATGTTGCTTCTCTTGTAATGTGACACTGCTGAGTGTCAGGCCTCAATTCAATTCTGTCTGTAAAAAGGCTTTAAAAAACTGCTTCCTAATTTATCCTTGTTTCTTAATGTAATTAAAACAGTCAAAGTAAAATTTAGTGAACTGGTTAAATGTTCGATTAATCAGCATCTTTTAACAGAAAATTACTGTTGGGGAGGGGTTACTAGAGCTATGGCAATTGATTTTTAGAAATCATATTTAACAAAATTAATAAGCCCTTAATTATTGCAGCATTTGTCCTATACAATATGTATAAACGTAGGTTCACCTCTGGGAAGTAGATGTTATCTCTTTAAAGACCTTTTAATACTGCCATCAACAGTTAGATTATATTCTTACATTTTGTAATTTTGCTTAAAAAGCTTCATTGCTCTTGATTGTGGTATGCTGAATGTTCTTTTAATTTTAGTAGTTTAATTTCCAGTTAATTGTAGATCACTTTTTAAATGAAATATTTAGATTTGGCAGTCTGTAGATCAAGAAAGGTCTGTGACCTTTGATCAAAAAATTGGAACAGATTAGAATTGTCATGGGTTTGAGCAAGTGAATAGAATAGAATATGCTTTATTGTCACATGTTCTCCACTGTAGGAGTACATGGAAAAGCTTTTACAAGGTCTGCCTCATGATGCCATCTTTAATTGCCAGTGCCTAGGCACAAATCATGAATACAACCAAGGAATAAAAGTAGTTGCATTACTTTACCCGAGTTGAAAAATAAATTTAAAATAGGACATCATTAAAGGGTTGACACAGTGTGAGATATTGTGTTCTAGGCTATGTTTATTAACTTACTCACCAGCTCACTATATTCATTAATATCAGGTTCTTGTTCATTCATTCATAACCCTTGACTAACCCGTCACTTACAATACACGGTTTCATCCATTCACTCATAAAACCATGGTTCTGTAGTATCCAAATTTAAACCATTATTGCATTCAGCATACAGAATAATACCATCCCCATCAAGTCTCTACGAAACATTATAATATTAATCAGAAGTACGTGTTAAATACCTTTTAAATGGGCTGTTATCCCTTTAAGAAACTAACTGACAAAAACAGGACTTGCATGAAATTGCATGGATGAATAAATCTCATTATGGCAAATAGTAAGTAAATCTCATCACAGCTGTGGTAATCAGTTTAGAATTTTTTTAAATGATTTCTAACTTATTTAGAGAAAAAAGCCTAGTATTTTTACTAACATTTACAAATTTAAAAGACAAAAGAACTAATAACTCTAAAAATCAAGCAGACACTCCATCAGAAGTACCAGCCATCAGTTGTCACATTTTTAACCCATCTCCTGTCTCCCACGACAGAAGCCTTTCAAACCTTTGTGTTCTATGGATGAAAAATGTAACACTATAGTAATGATATATAAGAACTGTCTTTCGGGATTCTGTTGCCAACTCAAACTTGTGCTGTGATTGCTGAATAAAGAGGCTATTGTCGCCACTCACTGATTTCAGTTTTTACTTGAACACAATCCCACGACAGTAAGTTAAGAAACTTCAAATAAACATTACGTTGTAGCAGTGCAGGAACTCCACACATGGTCTGACTGCCCGTGCCAGACTCCAGTGCAACAGCTGCCCCTTTCTGCTCCTAGTCTCCAGTCTGTTCCTACCAGTGCTCAGCTGCTCCAAGGTAAGTTCCAGGGCTGCCTCCCCTGCACTGGTCTCTGTTATGCAGCTGCTTCCCACATGCTGCTCCGGGACCTGCTGTCCGCACCTGTTGCTGCTCTGGGACCTGCCTCAGGTGCTAAGAGGAGAGAAGAAGAAATAAAAAGGGCAAAAGAAAGAAAAAGTACAGGTGGAGCAAAGGAGCTCTGGCAGAAGCATTCTGCTCTTCTGCCATCTACATGAATAGTTCCCAGTGTAAAATGTAATAAGTTGTACTCTTTTGTGTTAATTTCCAGTGTGTTATGCTTTCCTAAAGAAGGTAGCAATATTGCTGTAATCCTTTTGCCCATTTGGGTACTTTTCTTATACAAGTCAGAACAGTGATGCGAAGCCATCAGGACTAAACTTTGCTCAAAAAGAAACCTGACAAATATCTTTACTCCCCATGATTCTAAGTAATTATGGCTGTTGTGCATCCACTGTGAGCCATGCTGAGATTAACTAATTTTTGCAGAAGTTGGACCCTGAGGGGCATGGATAGGATAAATAGACAAAGTCTTTTCCCTGGGATTGGGGAGTTCAGAACTAGAGGGCATAGGTTTAGGGTGAGAGGGGAAAGATATCAAAGAGACCGAAGGAGCAACTTTTTCACGCAGAGGGTGGTACTTGTGTGGAATGTGCTGCCAGAGGAAGTGGTGGAGGCTGGTACAATTGCAACATTTAAAAGGCATTTGGATGGGTATATGAATAGGAAGGGTTTGGAGGGATATGGGCCGGGTGCTGGCAGGTGGGACTAGATTGGGTTGGGATATCAGGTCGGCGTGGACAGGTTGGACCGAAGGTTCTGTTTCCATGCTATACATCTCTATGACTCTTTATGGTAAAGGCTATATTGAGGACCATTTCACTGGATGCTAATCCACAAGTTTGACTAAAATTCAAGTTCCAAATTTGAAGGAAATTATGTTTTATATTTTGTTCCATGTTGAAGAGTGGAAGACAGTGAATACTGTGTGACTCACTCTGATATTCTAGCACCTGGCAAACTTGACATGGCACAGTTGCTTGTTTGTCTTCTGTTCAGGATTCTGCAGATTAGTGGCAGCTCAAGATTCGTGATTTGTATCCTCTCCTTGAGTTACCATAAAGAAACTTCTGGTGAACTGATATTTGAAATCTAACAGTGCTCAAAAAACTAAATTGCTCAAGATGTTTGAGTCAATGGCTCTGTACATTACAAAGGGGAGGGGCTGTAGAATCAGACTAGCTTGGGATGTGTTGTCTCAATTCTGTAACAATCTCCTTCAGAGATATTTTGGACCCACTCCTCCCCCTTCTACTGTGGGGTTATTGAAGAAAGTTTAAGTTTTTAATGTCATATTATACACAATTACTGTGTGAAAGCAGACTAAAATACCAACTTGAATCAGGTTCTTATTTTAATAACTATTACTGCCTTCCATTGTTGAGGCACTGGTTTGCCTTGACATCCTTTAGACACAGCACATGGAATTGTGCAGCAGTGTGGTCATGAGTTACAGCTAGTGAGGATGAAGCTGAATGAACTCTTGCAACCTTGCAATTTATGTACCACGCAACAGACTCCCCTCTGAGTTCATTAGTACATGGTAAAATTGATATTCGATAATTGTAACATTTGTCTGAATTGTATTTGATTATTTTGTCTGCTGCTTCTCTGGACTTTGATTCAGAAGACCATTCTATTCGATGACCCTGTTAAACTTTCTATGAGCTGCGCAAATCAATGCCAGCCTATGCTGCAATTAGTCACATTGTTGTTTTTGTTAGTTTTCCAGGGAACAAAAAAAGTTCTCTTTTCTATTTGTGAATCTAACTATGCTTAAATTATATTTATATTTAAATCTGTTCCCTATCAGTAAGTTGCTTTTGCAGTGGACGTTCTGATAAAATGACTGCAATGGTCTCTATTTGTGCTGGTGAATTGAATTGTTTATTCTAATCTGTTACTTAATCAGAATAAGTCATTTTAATCAAAAACACCAGAGTAAAGGCTTGGTGAGTAGACCCACTCTCATTCTTGCTTTAACCCTTCCAATGATTGTGATCAATTCAACACTAGAGACTGGACTGGGTTATTAATCAATATAAAAAACGAATGAATGTTAGTATTCTGCTGAGTTGTAGAGGGACTTCACTGTAGGTTTAAAGAAGGGAACAAACCCACGCTGCTGAGGCATGCTTACTTATGCTTGGCTGAGATTTTGTTCTGTGATTTGTTGTCATGGAGAAAAGGAGAGGTATCAACTGCATTTTGCAATTGAATTCACTTGCATCACCAATGTATTCAATGTGGTGCAGAATAATAAAGTCTAGTACATATGTGTAGCTACTGGCTGGGTATGTCTCAATTCTTTAATGTTGAGATTGATTTGTGTGATTTTTTGCAGTGTTTTTCTATTGAGCTAGTTGTCATGGTGACAGTTGCTGAAAACGAGTTTCAACTGGATTAATTTTGCTAGAAGATGATCTGTGGGGAAGGAGTTAACAATAGTAGAATTGTTTTCTGTCTCTTTAAGCATCTATCAATATGTTTACTTTTAATCTTCAGAAAAAGAACATTTTTTTTATATCCTTCAATCAACACCTGCTGTGGAAGAATGGTGAAACCAGTTTTGGCTGCTTAATGTACATGGTATTTTTCATTCTCTTCACAGCATGAAAGATTTCAGGTCTTAAATAGGTGTATGATTTGGCCATCTGCTACACTGGCTTATAAATCTTTCAGCAGACATTTGCTGCAGTTCTTGAAATCATAAAATTATAGATCGTGTTAACAAGGTAAAAACAATGACTGCAGATGCTGAAAACCAGATTCTGGAGTAGAGTGGTGCCGGAAAAGCACAGCAGTTCAGGCAGCATTCGTAGAGCAGGAAAATCGGCGTTTCGGGCAAAAGCCCTTCATCAGGAATACCTGAAATGTCGATTTTCCTGCTCCTCGGATGCTGCCTGAACTACTGTGCTTTTCCAGCACCACTCTACTCCAGGATCTGTGTTAACACCTCAATCTTAGCTAAATCAGTTTGTTGATGCCAAAAAAACTTGGAGTGGTAGATTTTAAGTTTTGCATAAATTTCTTCGAGCAATAAAGCTGTACTGTATACATACCTTGAAAAAAATCATAACATTTTGTCTGTTTTTCAATTTAAATGATTTGTCAGTGATACCATATTGCATAATTTAAATAATAGTTTCTCTAATGTATACTGAATTGGAATCCATAGTGCTTTGAGAGAACATTAGTAGGATGTTTATCCTGTTTGGGGCAGTATTGAATACAGCAGGTCACTTGTAAAATGTCACTGCAAACCAAGAATTGAATGACATTCAGTAAAGTGGTTTAAAAAGAACATTGCGTCAGAACAAGGAGTAACTTCTGGAAGTATATACAGAATGTTTCATATAGCTTGTATTGCTTCAGTGATCATTGTACTTGTTTTTAGGGGTAAGCGTAATTTTATTTTTACTTTGTCAGAACTTAAGTTTTAAATTGGTACTACAAGAACTAGTTTTTGAAAAAAAGTCAACGTGAAGGAAGGAACGTGGCCTTTTTAAAGTAGCCTATATTATCTATTTGCAATGAACTTATCTCATTTCTGTATTTGACATCACTTTTATATATATGCATTAATGGTTGGTGAATAAAATGGGCAGCTGTTAATTTTGAAACTGGCTTGAGGTGATATTGGTCTTTTGAGATTGTTTAATACCGTGGGATGTAAGCAATGTAAAATCTATTTCTCATCATCATCCATAGATGCACACAATCACCTATTTCTGAGTCTTTTTTTTCCTCTCTGTTTGGGTTTTCTCTGTGTGTCAGTTTTTCTCATTTAATGCATTATGCACTTTTCCTCCAGTTTTGGCTTTAGAATATTTGTCATCCTAGAACGTCGGCTGAACTTATTTAATTATCATGTACTTGATCGTTGTGTGGATGTCAAGCTATTTTATTACTAAAAAGTTGTTTTGATATTTTAGAAATTCTTGGTGAGAACAGAACAAGTAACTAAGTTGGATTCTGCCTGCAGTATTTCTGAATCGCAGTCACTTAATTTTTGTGTGAACATCTCAAAGAAGAGGCAGATCAATCTTCCCACCACATTACAGTCCATAACCCAATAGGAGGAAAATGTGACACACTTAATGGAAATCACCCCTCTGAGCCATCTACAGACCACATTTGCATGCATTTAAGTTAATTTATTTGTCATGCCTTGTGGAGCAGTGTGCTTGAAATCAATCCTGCTATTTCCAGAGTTGGTACAAAAGTTAAAGATTTTAAAAAATAGCAAAGATTCCCTAAGATACTAGATTTTCAGATCCAATTGACAGAACACACGAACCAAGTTACTGTACTAAACAAAAATTATTTATTATGAATAATTAGAACTAGGCAGGAAATTGAAGCACAAGTCCTCAAGGGTCATAATCTCCGGATTACTGCCTGAGCCACGTGCCAATTGGCATAGGGACAAGAAAATTAGGCAAGTAAACACGTGGAAAGAGGGATTCCACTTCATGGGGCATTGGCATCAGTTTTGGAACAGGGGGGATCTGTACCGTTGGGACGGTCTCCACCTGAACCGATCAGGTACCAATGTTCTAGCGAAGAGGATAAATAGGGTGGTCAGTAGGACTTTAAACTTCTGAGTTGGGGGGAAGGGAAAGTGAAAGCGACAGGGAGTATGGAGGTAAATGGCAAGATAAGCAGCAGGATAGCATGTTTCCAGGCGGATTTAAAATTGAGGCAGACTGAGAATACAGTAAAAAGCAAGGATAACTTAGGACATATGACTTCCAACATCTCTAATGATAACGAAGTTAGCATTAAGGCACTTTACCTGAACGCTCGTAGCATTCATAACAAAGCCGATGAACTAATGGCACAGATAATAGTGAATGATTATGATGTAGTAGGCATCACAGAGACTTGGTTACAGGGGGGATCAGGACTGGCAGTTAAACCTCCATGGTTTTTCAACTTATCGAAAAGACAGAGAGGTGGGCAGAGGGGGTGGGGTTACCTTGTTAGTTAAGAACAAAATTAAATCTATGGTATTGAATGACATAGCCTCGGATGATGTGGAGTCTGTGTGGGTGGAATTGAGAAACCACAAAGGCAAAAAAAACATAATTGGAGTTGTGTAAAGACCTCCTAATAGTGGTCAGGACCAGGGACGCAACATGTACCGGGAAATAGAGAAGGCATGTCAGAAAGGCAAGGTTACATTGATCATGGGAGACTTCAATATGCAGGTGGACTGGGTAAATAATGTTGCTAGCGGATCTAAAGAAAGGGAATTCATGGAATGCTCACAGGATGGCTTTTTGGAACAGCTTGTCATGGAGCCCACAAGAGAGCAGGCTATTCTGGACCTAATGCTTTGCAATGAACCAGACTCTATAAAAGATCTTAAAATAAGGGAACCCTTAGGAAGTAGCGACCATAATATGATAGAGTTCAGTCTGGAGTTTGAAAGGGAGAAGGAAAAATCGGATGTAATGGTGTTACAGTTAAATAAAGGTAATTATGAGGGCATGAGAGAGGAACTGACTAAAATAGACTGGAAGCAGAGGCTAACCAGGAAGA
>NC_057724.1:14845184-14861227 GCF_004010195.1 Chiloscyllium plagiosum
GGACATACTGGCACTGGAGCGTGTCCAGCGGAAGTTCACACGGATGATCCCTGGAATGACAGGTCTAACATATGAGGAATGGCTGAGGATACTGGGATTGTATTCTTTGGAGTTTAGAAGATTAAGGGGAGACTTAATAGAGACGTACAAAATAATACATGGCTTGGGAAAGGTGGATGCTAGGAAATTGTTTCTGTTAGACGAGGAGACTAGGACCCGTGGACACAGCCTTAGAATTAGAGGGGGTTATTTCAGAACAGAAATGCGGAGACATTTTTTCAGCCAGAGAGTGGTGGGCCTGTGGAATTCATTGCCACGGAGTGCAGTGGAAGCCGGGACGCTAAATGTCTTCAAGACCGAGATTGATAGATTCTTGTTGTCTAGAGGAATTAAGGGCTACGGGGAGAACGCTGGTAAGTGGAGCTGAAATGCGCATCAGCCATGATTGAATGGCGGAGTGGACTCGATGGGCCGAATGGCCTTACTTTCACTCCTATGTCTTATGGTCTTATAGAACCTGGCTACAGGTAAAACAATTGTAAACCATTGGCATAAAACTCCACTAATTAAAACTTTGATCCCCTTCTAACCTCTCCATTGCACATGCACACAAGTTTAAAAAGAAGTGTCGTGGTTGGAGGGAAAGCAGTTCAGTGGTTCTTTATTACAGAAGTTACTGAGTCAATTCTCATGATTCTTCAGCCCGTCAGAATGCTGCTTCTCAGGCATCCTTCTCTGGATGCCTCCACTGGTTTGCAAGAGACACATGGTGGCTGGTTTGTTTACAAAAGGTCATTGACTCATCACTTAAAGCTTGCAGCAAAGTTAAAGAAAGATAAACTGGTTTTCTTCAGGTTTGAAGAGACTTTTACTGCTGATAACAGGGAGAGTCCTGAGCTTGTTGAGATTGAAAGATTTCTCTATTTTGTTTGTAGCCCCAAGTTGCTCAGCAATCTAAGAACCAGTTGCAGTTATGGACTTGCTGAAGGCCTTTATAATTGGAAACTGATTAATTTACAAGGCAGTCAGTTACATGTACCAACCAAAGCTCTATCTGTACGCAGTGTCTAAGTTCCAGTTCATCTATCATGACACATTTGCATTGATCGAACAAGCGGTTGTGTAAAAACGCTTACAATGATTGCTAGGTTCCTGCTTTAAAATATAAGGCAATTGTACAGCAGTCCTTGGTTTTAAAGAGTTTTTCTTTCAGTCCACAATTAAACATACAGCAAAAGAATAAAGTCTTTACACATTAGATGTGGACATTACTGAATTTTCCTTTGAGAATATGGTAGTGGGTGAGGCAATTTCAGAGTAAATCACATTGCTGCCGGTTTATGGCTCCTATCAGTCGGATTGGATCAGGATAGCGGATTTCCTTTCGTCCCTAAAGGGTGAGTGACCCAAATTGGATTTTGCATCAATCCAGAATTTTAAGGCTGTTTACTCATCTGAGCTTTCTGTTTCAAAAAAATTTAGTTGCTGAATTTAAATGTCATAATATGGTTTGAATTCATGTCTTTAAATCATTAGGTGAGTTGTCTGGATTACTATTCCTGAACATAACCACTATAGCACTATTCCCCTAAAGTATGCAGCGCTGTGTCCTATATATGTGATAGATATTAGTTTATGCCAAAAGAACATGTATAATGAAAATGTAACTTTTGCCATCTTTTTGTTATAGAATGTGAATATGAAATATTCTTGTATGTTGATGTGTGTGTAATATAACAATGTCAATAGAGAAGAAAATGTATAATGAAAAAGTTGAAAATTGATATTGTTTTTAAGTGTTGGGATATGCTGATTTTCAGGTTATATTGGTGCAAGTCAATCCTGGAGAGACGTTCACAATCCGAACAGAAGATGGTCACATTCAGTGTATTCAAGGTATGTATGTCATGAAGATATTTTAAAAAAAAACTTGGTTTTAACATAGTTAAAATTCTATTGTTATATCCCACAGAGACAGCAGCTTGCATAAAGCAATTAGTTTCCCAGCGACTGGCAGAACCAAAGAACAGGGTTTCTCGTTCCATGACTATTAACATAGTAAACAAATTAAAATCAAAATGGACCAAACATTAGGCAGCAAGTGCACCAAACTGAAGAAAAAGTACTTTGACATCATCTAAAAATGCAGGCACTGTGTGCCACACTTCTGGCAGACATGTAGCTTGCAGGAAGAATCTAAAAGTGTAAATAACTCTCAGATCCCAGAAAGCTCTTTTCTCCCTCTGATGCTAATTTGAAACTGTCAGTGTTTTTTTAAAAAATCTGTCCAGGTTTTCCAGAGTTGATTTTCACTAGTTGGCCCACTTGGTGAGAGAAAATGATTTGTATGAACATAATACCCATTTTCAGAATGTTTTATTCACCTCAAGTTAAAGGAGACGTTTTATCTCCTAACAGTCTCATGAAGTGTAACTTCATGCCATGATGTGAAAAAATGATGGGAACCCTGATGGAAAGCAACTTTTCTTTGAAAAAAAAAGCTAACTATCTGAAGAAATGCTGTTAAACCATTTCTCTCTGTCTGATCTTTGACTGCATATCTGAAACAGTGAAAATATAATCACCTGATCAAGACGATTTGGAGTACGAATTGGATGAGGGATACTTTTTGAAAACACAATTTTTCTGCTGTCAGCTAAATCTCATTTCTTGTCTTTTTGTGACAAAATTACAACTGTGTTGTACTTCATTGTTCATTTTTGTAAGGGGAGATTTTAATTTTTGTTTGGTATGTTGCTATTTGATTTGTGGTACATCATGAAGGTGGGGTGTGACATTATTAAAAAAAGCAATGGGCATCATACCAGTAAAGTAATCCATCATCATCAGTTCAGTAGAAGATACACAACCAAATTAGTTGAATTTTTGAATGAGTTTTTGGAGAGCGAGTCTGCTTTTTGTCCCCAACACATCATCATATGCAGCAGCTTGTGAAATGATTCCAGAAATGAACTAGGTCCAGTTCTGTCACCTCAAAGACCAGCAATAGCAGTCTCCTTCACTGGCTTGAGATGAGCATAGTTTTGCCGTTGGTGAGTTCAAATACCCAAGATCCTCTAGATTAGGTTGGGATATCTGGTCAGCATGGACAAATTGGACTGAAGGGTCTGTGTCCAGGCTGTGTAAACAGAATGAGAAGCAAACATTTGCAGAGTTAACACCAAGATGTCTGTGGAAAGTTCAAAAGTGTTCTGGAACTTGCCTTTTTTATTTGCTAATTTTAATTCCTTTTTCTTTCAGTTTTGAAAGTTATGGTGCTTTGAGCAGCAGCCTGTGCTTTGAATTTTACCAGTGAGTTAGTAGACAATTTAGTCTGAGAGAATCAGCACAACATAGATAAAATGATCTTACCCTCACTTAACCTGTATCCGTACATATTTAGCCGATGAAAAACAATCCGGATTAGGCCTTACTATTGAATAATATGTAGAATAGGTCAGCCTTATCACGGTTGGAATTTTTTTTTGTTTTTCATTCGTTCAATTTTTGTTATTGTAGGTCCCGCTCATGTTCCCATGATGTCACCAAATGGCTCAATGCCTCCAATTTATGTGCCTCCTGGTTATGTCTCACAGGTACTGTACATTCGCTGCATTTTAGGGTGCAATATCTAATGATTGCTAATTTAAGTTCTCTGCAACAGGATTTAAGTTTAAGGTTGAAATAGTTTAAGATCAGATATGCTTTGCACATATTTATGTTGTTTATATGCAAAAATGTAAGGCCTTGACATTGAAAGGGCAATTTAAACTTTGAGTGAAGCCCTGATCCAAAAATGTGTTCCCTGCTGATGCATTGTCTTGACATTTGCAGAAAGCCCTAGTTAGAGGACTCCTTTGAAGCAAAATTGCATTTTGCAAAATAAAACTGAGATGTATAAAGTGACATCCATCCATGGTTCCAATACAGATGTAACAAATATTTTCAAATTATTTGTCAGGAATGGATATATTCCATTTGAATTTCCTTGGTTTAGATCACATACCTTTTACTTTTCTGACAGTGAACAGTTAGTTTCAGAGAGCACTTGAGATATTGATTTCTCTAAATGAATAAGAAAAATGCAAAGAAGTAATATTTGAAGTGGAAAATACTTGAAAAATAATAGTCTCCACAGTTTTCTTTCTTTGTATTTAGGCCAATATTACATACTATGGTATGAAAGCAGAATGATGACGCTTGAGTTTAACTGATTCTGAAAAAGAAAATACATGGCCATTCTTTACATTTCAATTGCATTTATGCAGGTCATTCTACAATAACTCAACAGTTGCATTCCTCTGCAATCTTGCTTTATAGAAAATTGCGCTGTAGTAGATCACTATACCCATTCAGCAGTAAGTTCACGTTACCCAAACAGTGTCCACAATTTGCATTGTCAAAACATACTTTATACCGGAACAACCTGTAGGATGACTTTTGGTGACTTGTTCTTTAGAGGTGATGGAATTCAGACGGAATGATTCGATTAGATTCCCTACAGTATGGAAACAGGCCCATCGGCCCAACAAGTCAACACCAACCCTCTGAAGAGTAAACTACCAAGACCTATTTCCCTCTGACTAATGCACCTAACACTGTGGGCAATTTAGCATGGCCAGTTCACCTGACCTGCCCATCTTCAGATTGGGGGAGGAAACAGGAGCACCCAGAGGAAATCCGCACAGACAATGGGGGAATGTGCAAACTCCACAGACAGTTGCCAGAGGCTGGAATTGAGCCCGGGTCCCTGGCTCTGTGAGGTAGCAGTGCTAACCACTGAGCTACTGTGCTGCACCTGGCTATAGAAAAATTGAACAAATAAATTAAGACACTGTTGTAGTAGGTTTTGAAGAATCTTTAAAAGAGATCTTTATCCCTGTATGGCGAAGGTCTTACAGAGAAGAGTGCAAAGCAATAGACTTGAAATCCTGATTTGTCTTGATCTGATGGTATCCTTTCTCAACCAGAGCAAGCAACAATTTCCATGCCTCACTAACCTGCACATATTGTGTGAACAAGTGCTACATTTTGGGAAAGCAAATCTTAGCAGGACTTACAGACTTAATGGTAAGGTCCTAAGGAGTGTTGCTGAACAAAGAGACCTTGGATTGCAGGTTCATAGCTCCTTGAAAGTGGAGTCGCAGGTAGATAGGATAGTGAAGAAGGCTTTGACATGCTTTCTTTTACTGGTCAGAGTAATGAGTGCAGGAGTTGGGAGGTCATGTTGTGGCTGTACAGGACATTGTTAGGCCACTTTTTGCAATATTGCATTCAATTCCCAAAGGAAAGATGTTGTGAAACTTGAAAGGGTTCAGAAAAGATTTACAAGGATGTTGCCAGGGTCGGAGGATTTGAGCTATACAGAGAGGCTGAACAGGTTGGGACTGTTTTCCCTGGAGCGTCGGAGGCTGAGGGGTGACCTTATAAAGGTTTACAAAATTATGAGGGGCATGGATAGGGTAAATAGGCAAAGTATTTTCCCTGGGGTCGGGGAGTCCAGAACTAGAGGGCATAGGTTTAGGGTGAGAGGGGAAAGATATAAAAGACACCTACGGGGCAACTTTTTCACACAGAGGGTGGTACGTGTGTGGAATGTGCTGCCAGAGGAAGTGGTGGAGGCTGGTACAATTGCAACATTTAAAAGACATTTGGATGGGTATATGAATAGGAAGGGTTTGGAGGGATATGGGCCGGGTGCTGGCAGGTGGGACGAGGTTGGGTTGGGATATCTGGTTGCATGGACAGGTTGGACTGAAGGGTCTGTTTCCATGCTGTACATCTCTATGACTGTATAAATCTCTTAAGAGTTTGGCAAAAGTCTCTGAAATAAAGTCTTGGGTCTTTCCCAGCATTTCTCTTAATTTTACTAATTTTCAGATTTCACTAATTCTGGAACTGGCAATTGATTCTTCTCGCTGGGATGGATTAATTGACTATGCATTATTTTAGTTTTGAGGTGAAACTTTCCCATTTAAAGCACGCCAGTATTCTTTTACTCTGACTCGATAGATCAGGTTGGTTTGAATGTGCCAAGGTTTCTCTCTAATTTGTAATTTTTAAGTTCAATGTTGGTTCAACTGTCTTAATGAACATTTTAGTTCAGAAGGAAAGTTATCTTCACCTAAATTATGCCTTTACCGAAATAATAGCAGTGCCGGTTTGTGACAGATTTTATTGAATGAGATCTGTTCTTTTCAGCCTACATTTTAGACTGGAAAGGTGCAGTGAGAAAGTTGTATGTATCTCTTTATCTTGCCTTGTTTACCCAGGAAGCACAAGTGGAAAGTCAATGCAGGAAAATAAAGGCTACTCAGTATCCATAGGAAAACTGCAAGAATATTTTAAGGAGGTCAAGGGTGTTGGATTATTTGTGCAAGTTGGTCAGGGAGCTGTTGACAATGTTGATTTCAGCCTTCCATTTTTGCACGGAAGACAGGTTGATGAGCTCTGGAGGGATTAATAGGAACAGTGTTGGGAGCGGGGTGGGGTGGGGGGATGGGTGGCTGGGACTACAGACCTCAGAGACGGAGCTTCAAGGAAACAGCCCTGAAAGCAAGCATCAAGTGTTAAGGAAGTCAAAAAAGATTAATCTTATTTTTAAAATAACCTATGCCTGTCACAGCATGTTACACGTATCTTTAATCTTTATATTCTTTGATCATAGTTTTTTTCTTCATCTACGTCTGACGTTATGTGCACAATTTTCTTAGGTTTGTGATGCTCCCAATTACAAAATTAGTCCCCATGCTTGTAAATTGCCAAATTCCCCTTTCCACACAAGCTCATCTTCACAATACGACTACAAATCCCCCCATCTCCCACTTGCTCGACTTAGACTTCGTGCCTGACAGACTATACCTTAAGTCCAACCCCTTGGAGATTTGAGGGCTCTAGATTGATATCTGTGCATAAGCACAGTGCTGCTGCTCAAACCCAAATAGGAGACTGAGTAGTCAACGCACAAGACGTGGAATAGGAAGCCCATCAATTCAAGGTAAAATTCATGTATAAAATAAGTATTTTGAGAGGTTGAGCTCTTGTTGCCTCCCACTCACTATTTGAAGAAGTAAAGCCCTAAACTCTGTTTTCAAGAAATGTTTTCACTGAAATAATAACTTGCAATTATATGTCCGCTTTCAGAATCACAGGCTGGCAAAAGCACTTTACATCAATTGATCACATTCCTTTTGAATAGGTGACCTTATTGCTCTGTTGGAAATACCAACCAGTGGTCACAAAATGACATCCCACAAGCACAAGATTATAATGTTCAGATAATCTGTTTTGTTGATGTTGTTTGGGTGATACATATTAGTCATTAAACAAGGATAATTCCCTTTATTCTTCAAAATATTACCAATACATCAATTGTATTCATCTGAAGGGACAGATGAGGCCTTAGTTTAACAACAGCTTTGCTGTGAACTGAACTTTGAGCTGAGTTCTGGAGTGTAACTCGAAATTGCATCCATTTGATTCAAAAGCAAGATTGCTATCAATTAAGCAGCAGTTAAATGTTATTTGAGCTAAAAAAAAAATACAGTTAGAAGAGCTGATCTGGTAATCAGTTGTAATCATAAAAAAACTTGTGTTATCTTGTCACTTAAGACCAAGAACTGATGGGTTTTGTGGGTTTGGTTTAATGCAGAGCAGTATTCTTTCTGTTCATTTTGCCATTTGCTGCAGAGTCCAGTTTGGCAGTTAATGCATTTTTTTCCCTTGTGCTACACAGTACACTCAGGCCTGAATTATTTACTTCCCATTAGTCATTGACTAAAATGCAAATAATTCCATTTACAAAGTACCTTTGAACTTTTGAAATGTCTGAGTGCTTCACTTTGGACTGTTATTGCAAAGCAGTTAAATGTGATATTTAATTAAAAGAACAACACTGCAAGGTGGACCACTGTTCATGTGCAAAGTCATTATTAGTCTTGCTTTTAAATTTGTATTTAGCAACAAATTATTTTGTCTTAAAAACAAATGTAAAAGTCACCCCTAAGAGTTCTAAATAAATTTTAAAGGAATGATCTGAGGGAGAAAATGAAATTATAAGGCCCTCTGACCTTTTTCTTTTATCAAAATAATTAACTTTAAAAAACTCTTCTTTTTAGGTATTTGCCAATTGACTGCATGGAACACTTTTTTAAAAAAATATGAAACCATTTGAACTACATTTAGGAGTCACAATATGTTTTACTTATAATTAACAAACCAAAATACTTTTGTCTCAGTGGATCAGAGAAAACCATTGTATATTTGATTTAACTGGACCTGTAATTATTGCAATGCTTATACTTAAAATCAGAAATATTTTACTTGAAGATGCTGTAGATGGTGCCAATTGTCATCAAGATCTGTGACATTGTGTATGCAACTGCACATGCACAGGTGAATCATGTTGGTTATATTTAATTGCAGGGTCAATCTTCTGCTTGGATACACAAATTCTATTGAAATTAGTGATGAGAGAAGACAGAATTATTTCCCCTCGTAACATTTTTAATTTTAAGGTTAATTGCTCACTTTCACATATGAGTCAAAAGACTACTGCGTTTAAGTCAACTTCTGGGACTTGAACTCATAGATCATCAAATCTGTATAGTAGAGAATGCTGCACTGGCTGGGGTTTCCTGTCTTTCTGGTAAGGTATTAAAAAGAATTTTGACATACGAATGTGAAGGATTCCATGACACACACTTAAAAGAAAACTGGTGTCCTCTTTCCATGATTACAAATGAACTGGTCACTGATCATTTACAGTGTTTGTGGAAACCTTGCTAAATGCTCTCTTGATTCTTTGTCAACAGATATTTTCTAAAGAAGGAAGTTCACTGGGATGAGAACAGAAATAAGTTGTTTTTCAAGTGGCTGAAAAAAAGTTATTTTATCCTTCTATTGAAATATTAGGTACAATGGTCCCCAAAGAGAAAGCAAATGCAATTGTGGAAACATCCAGAAATCTGATGTAATCAAAAGAAATTTAACTCACTTGGATGTTCTGGCACACTATCTTTTGTCCTAGATCATAATTCACAGCTGTTGATCAGCTGCAGTTTGAGTTGTTTCTCATTTGTCTGGTTTTTAGTCCAATTGTATTTTTAAACAGCTTTTCTAAATACTGTGGGCTACATTCTTGCCATTGCCCTTACATTATAACACTGTTGAAAATGGTCCTTTAGGACCTGATCCCAAAATTATATCCTTCTCCACCATTAATGTATACTGCAGGGAGAGCTTTGCAGTATTCTTAGAATAACTGGCAATGTACCAACTCCCTCCAGATTCCTTTGGATGGCTGGTAAAATTCCACGCAGAGTTGCAATGATGAAATTGCCTACAGAGCAGTTACCATCTGCTTACCTTACTGACATCCATGCTTTGATGCGGAGGTATCGGTGTTGGACTGGGGTGGTCAAAGTTAAAAATCATACAACACCACAATATAACACACAACACTAGCTACCTGACGAAGGTGCAGCGCTCCAAAAGCTTGTACTTGCCAATAAACCTGATGAACTATAACCTGGTGTTGTATGATTTTTTAAAAAACTTTTACCCATGCTTTGAGTAGTGTGCTGCTGAACTTTTGATTTCATAAGATGATCGACTTGTGATTAACCATTAGCAATTGTCTCAAAATTTACAATATAATTTGGCTGTTTTACTTGTATTAGATACGCAGTTTAAGGAATCTTAAGTATTTCTGTTGTGATGATTCTGCAATCTTATCAGTTTGCCACAATGGTGGTAATCTTGCCTCTGAGTTATGGGTTTAAACTCCGTTCCAGAACATGGTGAAAAGCGGGGCATAGCATTTTGTCAGCAATAAAGTTCAGTGTTTTAATTGGCATTTTCTGTCATGCAGCACCTTCAGGTTCATTGGCCACTTGTTATTTTGCTTGGACAAATTCATTCCTGCATTTTTTAAAAATGTATTGAGCTATAGGTGTTACTGGTGAGGCCAACGTTTAATGTTCATCCCTATTTGTCCGTGATGGTGAGCAAACCTCTTCAACCACTGCAGTGTGTGTGGTGCAGGTCCTAACATCACTATTCTGTGAGACAGGGAGAGGCAGTTACAACATTGCCCACAGTTCAAAAGTGAAACATGCCGATGCAGCATGAGGAAGTGGAAACTGTAATTTAATATATTTTATATAATTTGTCCAAAAAGCATTAATAATAGGAATTACTAATGTTAATGCTGTTTATCTCCTTTACCATTAAACTGCAGTAATAAGTTACATCAGTCCAACACTGGTTGCAGCAGGGTAACAAGTGCAATGAATGTAACACAGATATTCAGATCAGAGTTTGAAATCCTATTTCTAACTCTGGTCAGGTTTAACAAGTACCCACAACTTCTGATGACCTCTACTGGGGCCTCCTTTTATGAAGAGGAGAAAGTGAGGGCTGCAGATGCTGGCAATCAGAGCTGAAAATATGTTGCTGGAAAAGCGCAGCAGGTCAGGCAGCATCCAAGGAACAGGAGAATCGACGTTTCGGGCATGAGCCCTTCTTCAGGCTTATGCCCGAAACGTCGATTCTCCTGTTCCTTGGATGCTGCCTGACCTGCGCTTTTCCAGCAACACATTTTCACCTCCTTTTATGAACCTGTCCAAGAATCCTTGATTCCAGTAGCGAAGAAGATCTTTGTAGAAACAACATCCCATTTGCAGCAGTCATTATGTCATGCTCTGTGGCTTAATTGTCCAGTGGCACATCCAGCCACATTGATAGCAGGTGTAGGGTTTTGATAGCTATCGGGAGATGAGTTGGGATGCTGGTCAGTGGTGAGTTGGGATGCTTAGTTTAACTGTTGCTCAGGGGTTTGTGTAGCTGTTTGATTCTAGAATTTCTTTAGTAACTATGTATAACTAAGTTAGCATCCAGGGTTGTTTTTTGTGAAGAGTTACAAAACCAGGAGAATTTCCATTTTGGAGATTTCACTTTCCTGAGCTATTCCCATTGAATCCACTGCATTGAGAATCCTGCATGCTCGCTGAGGTGCAACTCCAGCCTGGGTTGCTTCAAAACCTAGCAGGGTTTTGGAATATCTGCGCCTGTATTGCAAGGTAGATACTAATCAATCAAGATCAAATGTTTCCTGACTGGTGGAACACAACTGAGAGATTCTGTGAGCTGACATGCAATATCTGTTGTGATAATTGCAAACTGCTGGTCTGGGCTTCTACCCAACACTTTTGCTATGTTCCAGGTGCAAAGGGATTTTACAGGAAATGGGAAATACTGAAGTCTCTGTTTTCTTTACCATATGTAAATAAAATTCCCATTTGTATCATGCAGAATAAATGTATTCACAGTTGCAGCCAGAGTGTGGTTAAGTATTTAGTAAGAGGCATCTAGCTAGGGGGTTGGAAGCAATAGACTGTGAAGGAGCAGAGGTATATGAAAGTGGAATGACAGGCATCTTCTGGAGGAGATTCAAGAAACAGATTGGAGTTTCACTATTCAGTTAGTCTCATAAATATACCCATGGATAATCAGTCTCATTTTGTTCTGGGAGTACAATCCCAAATCCATTTGTTTAATTGGAGAACCACTGATTAATTTTGAATGTGATTATTTTCAGCAAAAAAGAAACAAGTGCAGGATGAGCAGAGGATATTCTTTTCGCCTCATGGAATGGAAACCAAGTTTTGTTTACAGGTCTAGGGGTTGAAGCACTGAGGGTTTATGATAGTTGAGATGCTGAAGCACTGTGTCAGTGCTATGCTGAAGCACTGTGTCAGGGACGACAGAAATCATAATGGTATTCTGAAACTTGATAGTATGTTATATAATTTGACCTTAGATGTACAAAATTTCCATTTGTTGGGAGTGAGAAAAATTTAGATGCTTTCTTGTACGAATGAAATATGAAGCAAAGAAAATTTCACAAAGTCTATAAAATTGCAAGTGCATGAATTGCAGCAGACCTATGTTGTATCTGTAAACGGCTGAAGGAGTCTGCACATCACTACTTCTGCATTGGACATCTGATCTCATATCATCTGATGTGGCTCGATGTCACATTTTGCTTTTCTAGTGTTTCTGCGAAGTGCTTCAGGTGTTTTATTATGTTAAAGGCATTAAGAGTACAAGTTGTTGCTTAATTCTCCACTTGGCAAACCTAGTCTCCTGCAAGTTTTATTTAAGTGGTTAATGCCACTGCAGTTGAAATTCTTGAGGAAAAATATTTACTACTGAGAGAGAAATTGTCTTTTCATTTTATGCAGCTGAAGCATAATATACTGCCACATTGGTAATGCTGAATCAGGTTTGATTGGTCAAAATGAAATCATTTGATCTGCAGGCAACTACGTATTACAGTTCTGTTGTACAATATGTTAATGAACTGTTGCTGTGGCACCATGCCATATTTAAGTTTTGGTTTTAAGTTTTGCCAGTCAGACCTGTGTGAGCTGTCAAAAATGTGCTGGAATGTTAGTATTCTAATGATTTGGCAGATTGGTAATAGCAAATTGTTATTTACGTTCTGAATTGTAATTTCACCATTAGTCAAAGAAATCTAAAATGCATAGCATGTTTTTAAATACAAAATCATCCAATAGTGGTAATTACTATTTGCTTCATTGCAGTCTTAAACTTTCAAAAAGGTGATGTCATGAGGGTATTCTTCAGATAGCAGAAGTAATTTGGTTAACTAACAGTGCGATACAACAATTAAGAAAAGGTCTATAACATAATTAAGAAGATTTGCTGTCAAGTAAAGGAAGGCCTAGATAGAGGAATGAAGTTTCCAATCGCCCGAAAAGAAATGTGCGATTAAAAAATAAAAATATTTAAATACAAGAGAAACTGTTGAGTGATCAGATAACAGAAGAGATTACAGAAAATAATGGAAATTAGCAAAATAAAAATAGCATAAATGAAAGAGAAATGTGAAAAAGAAATATGCAATTGATAGCTGGGATAAAGAGGCAATGTTGGTTGTTATTATAAACTCAGGGTTTCCCTGGATTAGTTTAATATTAAAGCAACTTCAGAATTATATCCCCAAATAAGAGACATAAGCTATAATCTGAAATTGATTTTTAAATTCATTTTTAAAGAAGAAAACAATTTGTTTTTCAGGTTATAGAAGAAAATGGTGTTCGAAGAGTTGTTGTGTTGCCGCACTCAACAGAATTCCACCCTAGTAATCATCCCTCAATGCATCCCCCTCCACCTCATGTGCCGCACTACATGCACCATCACCCTGCTTTAATACCACACCCTCATCAGGTTTACGCTCCAGTAACAGGAACAGGGGACATCCCTCCACAGTTCATTCCTCAACACCCTCCACCACCCCACGTTTATGCAGATCAAGGTAGGTACACAAGCAGAGATATATCAGTAAAATATTCCTTATTAAATTTCAACTCTGTATGGCAAAGAATTGGGAAAATCTACTAACTAGTGTAGCTTGCTAAACCGTGGCAAAAACATGAGAGGATGTGGTAAGGAATGGGCAGATGATCCTGATTGTTATAAATTTGAAGTTTAGCCTGTTTGTCTTCCCTCAAGCCTTTGCCACTGACTTGCAATTTTGAAGTAAAGTTAACCAGTTGTAAGTGTTAACTATTGGCTGACTGTTGATTGTCCAGCCTAATAGAATATTTCTAAAATATGTATTTTAGATAGATGTTCCACAGAGCTGTGCCACACAGATTTTGGGCGTATCTACTAAATGACATGGCTTGGTATGTTGGTATTTGAAATTTGGTGCAGGGATGGGGTGATAAGTTTGAAGAAAGAGCTAACAGTAAGTAAAACATTGGAAACCAAGTAGAAAATCTTTCATCATAACCAACAGAGGAGCAGCAGAGCTAAGGAAATCAAAAGTATTAATTTAGTCTATTCAGTTTTGTTGGTAGTATTCAGCTTGACTTAATAAGGACTTGAGATTAGTGCAAATTTCAGTCAAGAGAAAATGAGCAAAGTGGTTACATTTAAAAATTGCATTATAAAAGTATTTTTAATATAAAAACAGAATTTAACATTAATCCTGAATTAAATACACATTTACTGAATCTAGACAAGTTACCAATTAGTTAGCTGTTTCGTTATCAACTGATTTAATTAAAATGTAGTGTTGGCATTACGGTATTTGGAAGAGACAAACTGTTGTTCTGAAAAGTGCTGCTTGGAATAAGAGGAGAAGCAGTTGGAAATTAAACGCTTCAAATCAGTTGAGTTGAATGTTTTTTTTCTGTCCTGAATGTCCTGTGTTAGAAAAAGCATTTTTAAAAATAACATAGTAATTTTATTTTGTCTACTCCCTGCATATGCTTCTGACTTTTGTGTCCTCTTAGGAAAAAGTGTAGTGTTTTTTTCATGTAAATTTCTTAACTTTGCAAACAAGAGACCTTGGAGAAGGCTCCAATCTGTTCTGCCATTCAATAACAACTCTACTTTCCTGCCTACTCCCGATACCTTTTGACTTCATTCTTGGTCAATGATCTGTCTAATTCATTCTTAAAAATATTCAAGGACACTTTTTCATCAGTCTCTGGGAAAGAGAATTCCCCAGACACTCAACCTTTGAGAATAAACATTTCTCCTCATCTCCATTTTAAATGAATCAACACTTCCATTTAAAGAGTATTCCCCAGTCTAACCTCTCTCACAAGGGGAAACATATTTTCAACATCCTCACTATCAAATTCTCACAGGCCATTCTACATTTCAATATGTCTGCCCATATTCTTCTAAAATATAGTGGATAAAGGACCAACCTCTGCAATCTTTCCTCATAAGATAACCCTATCACCCCAGGAATCTGTGGAGTACTCATGCAATGGTGTTCTTCCTTAAATAAGGAGACAAAACTGTACTCATCACTCCAAATGTGATCTCACCAATACTATATGCAACAGTAACCGAGGATTCCTATGTTTATATTGCATTCCCCTCAACCAACATTCCAATTTCCTTCCTAATTGCTAACTGGGTCTACATACTGATATCTTGTGATTCCTGTACCGAACTTGCTGATTCCTCCACTGCAGAGTTCTGTAGTCTCTGTCCATTTATGTTATATAATGCTTCCACATTCTTCCTGCATTCTATTCCATCTTGCCAATTTCAAAATGACTAACTTTTGACTACACTGCTTCTTGTTCGCTAACAAATTTTTTATCCATATGAATGTTATCCTCTACCCCATGAGCTCTTCTCTAATGTGGCACCCTCTCATCATTTGTAAATGTTAGATTCTGGCATTCACAGTGGTCAGTGAGCTCTAATTAATTCAACCATCAATAAACCACAACAGAAAATGCAGATTCAAAGCAGTATGTTTTGTTGTTATTTTGAGGCCACTTTACATACAGTTTATCAGTAAGTTTGCTTAATAGCCATTTCCAGCAACTAAATTACAGTTTAGTTTAGGTTTTGACTACTTGTTAATCTTCAGTTCTTGAAGTTTACACTTAGCTCATTTAGGAGAAAGTGAGGTCTGCAGATGCTGGAGATCAGAGCTGGAAATGTGTTGCTGGAAAAGCGCAGCAGGTCAGGCAGCATCCAGGGAACAGGAGAATCGACGTTTTGGGCATAAGCCTGAAGAAGGGCTTATGGCCGAAACGTCGATTCTTCTGTTCCCTGGATGCTGCCTGACCTGTTGCGCTTTTCCAGCAACACATTTCCAGCACTTACCTCATTTAAACTAAGTCAGTCCAAAAGATCACACTTGAACTCACAGTTTGTCCATTCCAACAATGTTTACTTTATCTTGTGTAGACACAATTTGTTAAATATACAAAGTAAGAGCAGTCATTGTTTTAGACTAAACAATCTATTCATATGCTTTCAGTTGGACTAAAACCTATAGATTCCATTGATAAACACTGAAATAAACAGTATTGAGTGAAAGTTGGCAGATGGAGTTTAATTCAGATAAATGCGAGGTGCTGCATTTTGGGAAAGCAAATCTTAGCAGGACTTATACACTTAATGGTAAAGTCCTAGGGAATATTGCTGAACAAAGAGACCTTGGAGTGCAGGTTCATAGCTCCTTGAAAGTGGAGTCG
>NC_057724.1:14861424-14873232 GCF_004010195.1 Chiloscyllium plagiosum
GAGGGCATAGGTTTAGGGTGAGAGGGGAAAGATATAAAAGAGACCTAAGGGGCAACGTTTTCACGCAGAGGGTGATACGTGTATGGAATGAGCTGCCAGAGGATGTGGTGGAGGCTGGTACAATTGCAACATTTAAGAGGCATTTGGATGGGTATATGAATAGGAAGGGTTTGGAGGGATATGGGCCTGGCAGCAGGTGGGACTAGATTGGGTTACGATATCTGGTCGGCATGGACGGGTTGGACCGAAGGGTCTGTTTACATGCTGTACATCTCTATGACTCTGACTCTATAATAACTATGTGCAGCTTTTAGACATTTTTCAATTCAACATTACACAATACTTCATCTGCCCTTAAACATTGTAGTCAATTCCTGTATGGGCTAATCAATGAGGTGTGGTGGAATTAGCTTATCGAGCAATGGATACAACTACTCATTTAGCCTCTTCTGTTATTAGAGCTGGAAGTAGTCCAAATTGGGAAAATAAGGAAGCAAATAAAATAGTTAAGCATGGATTTCTGCGCGGATTGCTACTTTAGTCTAATAACAACAAAGAATGAAAACATGAAGTTGTTTCACAACATTCATTACTGTTTATATTTTACGTAGAATCACGCTCACCACATGGAAGGTCAAATTTCACCCACAGAGACGAAAGGACTCTTAAAGTGCATGAACGTTTGCAAAAAAGACTTAAAGAGAGACAAGTGGGGGGACAAAAAGATAAACCTAATAGCCCCCCTTCTTCTCCACATAAAAGTCACTCTGTTTCACCTACAAATGTACAAAATGGATATGGAAAGGGACAAGCTGGTTGTGGTACAGGGACTGCAACAGGACCAGTAAAACTGAAGCCATCTGGGAAAGCACGAAGCAGCCCACCAGTTGATGCAGAAGCTGGAGGTAAGAACTTGTACTATGATGGTTATTTTCACAGCCAAATGGCTTCAGAAAATGGTATGTTAACAATGTTCTCATTGTACAAGATGCTTACTATGCTGTGGTATCTCCAGAGGCTTAAACACTTCAGTTTACAGTGAGCCATTCTAAGATGATACTTAAGAATCGTCCAAAAATGTAAAAATGGGGTCATGTTGCAGACTGTCCTTAACAGTAAAACATTTTATAATTATGATAGTTCTAAACCAGTCCAAAAAAAACTATTAATGGTCATTTGGAACGTAAATTGAATATACCCACAAATATTGTTCTTCTGTGACTGTATATATAATTGGTGAGAGAACTTTAAACTGTTTTGAATGTTTAAATTGAAACTTTTATTTCAATTCTCAACCTATGAAAGTTGAAGCTGCATGTTCACTGGGACAATTATTTGGCAGCAATAAACTTAGCTAGTGATTTTGTGTGCCATTCGCTCAGGACGAGGTATATTTCTACAGTTGCTTGCTTTGTACATCAGGATGGACAATGTTCAATCACAAGACATCCCTTGAAAAAATCTTGCTAAGAGGAAGGATATCTGCACAGCCACCTCCCTGCTTTTACAAATTGACAGTTTCTGTTGGGCTTCACTCCCATTAACCTTTTGTCAAGGATAAAATGCTCTTTTAGAGGAAGCTCTTTATCTTTTTTTTGGATTATTCAAATTTGAATCTTATTAAAAGCTGTTCTTGGTTGTAATTCTGATTCATAAGGTTTTCTGAGGATGAGGGAACTAAATTGGACTTGACTCGTGATTTTTTTTCTTTGAAAAGTCTTCAGGGGTGTAGGTGAAGCATGGTTTTCCTTGGCAGAGGTCCCAGTGAGCCACTGCCTTGCATCACTTCATTCAATTCCTTAACTCTTGTACAATCACCAGCTCCAAAGAATCCTACACTCCTTGGATTGACCAATTTTTTGACAATTAACTCCATCCTTGTGAACATTGTACAATCCTGTAATGCTGTAATCATCCTAGTGTACTCTGGTGTGACACGAAGACAAGCACTTGTCTTAACTTATAACCAATCAACGATGTGACTGTTTCTACAGCATTTTTCACTCATACAAGTACTTCATTGAATCTTTTTTGATCAGCAAATTATTTTGATCTCTTCCTCATTTTCAAATTTACAGGAAGGATTGTTTAATGGGAATCAGAAGTATGGAACCATAACTAACTTTTTGACTTTTTAGCCTGAGGCCAATTGTAGAGTCCCCCTTCCGTGCAATATCAGATCACCCAACAAAACAACAATACAAATCTATTTATGTCTAGTTTAATATGATCAGCTATCTGAATAAACTTGCTATGTTGACTAGAAACTGAATAATGTATATAAAGGAAATTAAAGAACATTTTTGTCTCTTTTTATTGTACTATTTGGCTTTTCATTAAAACAAAGAAAATTAAACAGGAGAAGGCCATTTGGCCCCTTGAACCTGGCCCATCCTTCAATATGATCATGGCTGATCATCTTACTCAGTACCCTGTTTCTACTTTCTCCCCATACTCTCCGTTCTTAAGAACTACATCTAGCTCCTTAAAAACATTCAATATTTTGGTCTTGATCACTTTCTGTGACAGAGAATTCCACAGGTTCAGCATTCTCTGGATGAAGAAATTTCTTGTCTGAATACTAAATGACCACCACCTCATCCTTATGCTGTGATCCCAGGTTCTTGACCAGCAGGTAGAAAGCCTGACCAAAGAGAGCGGTGCAGGACTGAATTTTGGGGAAACAAAGTCAGGAAAGAGGGAGATGTGTCAGAGGGATAGTATTTTGGTGATGGTGACCATAATTCAGTAAAATTAAAGACAGTAAGTGCTCAGAATACTGGAGAAACCCCAGTGAGTCTGGCAGTGTCTCAGCCAGAAGGAAACACTTAAAATTTCAGGTGCAGTATGTACCGCCTTCAGTACCCTGAGGGTGTAATGTGATGTGTGAATAGTTGAAAATGGGTTGGCTGTACAGGAAGCAACCCACACAATGCAATAACTAGGATTGTGTTGGGGGTGGTGGGGGAGGGGGGAGTGGAGGATAACCGATATGAAGAAGAATGATCATGTTCTGAAATTTTTAAACTGAATGCCTGTATTGAGTTCTGAAAGCTGTAAGGTGCCCAGATGGAAGATATGAGGTGTTGCTCCTTCAGCTTGCCTTGAACCCTGTTGGAGCACTGCAGCAAACCTGAAACAAATGTAATGGCATGGAACATGGCGTAGTGAGGCAGCAGATAACTGTAGGCTTGCAGTCGAGAGTGGGGTGCTGGATAAGCACAGGTCAGGCAGCATCCAAGGAGCAGGAGAATCGACTTTCGGGGCTCGTACCCAAAACATTGATTTTCCTGCTCCTCGGATGCTGCCTGACCTGCTGTGTTTTTCCAGCACCCCCACTCTCGACTCTGATCTCCAGCATTTGCAGTCCTTGCTTTCTCCCACCTGGAAGCTTGGAGTCATGTTTACAGACCAAGCATTAGGTGTTTGGCAAACCAGTCACCCAGTCTACGTTCCATCTTCCAAGTGTACAGGAGGCTGTATTGTGAGCAGCAAACAGAGTAGTAGGTTGAATAAGGTGCAGGCAAATTGCTGCTTCACCTGGAGTATGAGAGTGGGGCTTTGGATGCTGAGGAGATAAATATGCAAGTGTTGCGCCACTTTCTCTTTCACTGGAAGATACGCTGGGAATGTGGGGAGGTGCAGTGAGTGGAGGAAGAGTAGACAAGCATACCCTGGAAGAAAACGACTGCAGAATTCTGATCAGGGAGGGGAGAGGAATATGTGTCTGCTGGGAATGGTGATTTACAATACTTTGGATATGGATACTGATGGAATAGAAAGCAAGCATCAGACTCTATTGTTGTGGGAGGGAAGGGAAGGGGTGAGATCAGAAGTGCAAGAAATTAGTCGCACACAACTGAGGACTCTAACAACCATTTCTCCAAAGAATCCTCAGTTGAGGAAGTAAGCAAATAAATCTGAGGAGTACTGCAGAAGGTAGCATCATCAGAACAGATGTGATGGACCATGAGTTGCTCTCTACAGCCAATCAATTTTCAACTATTCATCCTTCCCATTAGCACCAACTGATCATTATTTCCCTTCACTTATCATCAGCTACCTCTTTCTTTAGCTGGTCCTCCTCTCTCTCCCTCCCTATTTCTCTATTATTCCTTTCCTTTCCCCCACTTTCCTTTCCCCCACATTCCTTTCCCCCACTTCCCTCCCTTTCCCTTTCTTCCCTTTCCCTTTCTTCCCTTTCCCTTTCTTCCCTTTCCCTTTCTTCCCTTTCCCTTTCTTCCCTTTCCCTTTCTTCCCTTTCCCTTTCTTCCCTTTCCCTTTCTTCCCTTTCCCTTTCTTCCCTTTCCCTTTCTTCCCTTTCCCTTTCTTCCCTTTCCCTTTCTTCCCTTTCCCTTTCTTCCCTTTCCCTTTCTTCCCTTTCCCTTTCTTCCCTTTCCCTTTCTTCCCTTTCCCTTTCTTCCCTTTCCCTTTCTTCCCTTTCCCTTTCTTCCCTTTCCCTTTCTTCCCTTTCCCTTTCTTCCCTTTCCCTTTCTTCCCTTTCCCTTTCTTCCCTTTCCCTTTCTTCCCTTTCCCTTTCTTCCCTTTCCCTTTCTTCCCTTTCCCTTTCTTCCCTTTCCCTTTCTTCCCTTTCCCTTTCTTCCCTTTCCCTTTCTTCCCTTTCCCTTTCTTCCCTTTCCCTTTCTTCCCTTTCCCTTTCTTCCCTTTCCCTTTCTTCCCTTTCCCTTTCTTCCCTTTCCCTTTCTTCCCTTTCCCTTTCTTCCCTTTCCCTTTCTTCCCTTTCCCTTTCTTCCCTTTCCCTTTCTTCCCTTTCCCTTTCTTCCCTTTCCCTTTCTTCCCTTTCCCTTTCTTCCCTTTCCCTTTCTTCCCTTTCCCTTTCTTCCCTTTCCCTTTCTTCCCTTTCCCTTTCTTCCCTTTCCCTTTCTTCCCTTTCCCTTTCTTCCCTTTCCCTTTCTTCCCTTTCCCTTTCTTCCCTTTCCCTTTCTTCCCTTTCCCTTTCTTCCCTTTCCCTTTCTTCCCTTTCCCTTTCTTCCCTTTCCCTTTCTTCCCTTTCCCTTTCTTCCCTTTCCCTTTCTTCCCTTTCCCTTTCTTCCCTTTCCCTTTCTTCCCTTTCCCTTTCTTCCCTTTCCCTTTCTTCCCTTTCCCTTTCTTCCCTTTCCCTTTCTTCCCTTTCCCTTTCTTCCCTTTCCCTTTCTTCCCTTTCCCTTTCTTCCCTTTCCCTTTCTTCCCTTTCCCTTTCTTCCCTTTCCCTTTCTTCCCTTTCCCTTTCTTCCCTTTCCCTTTCTTCCCTTTCCCTTTCTTCCCTTTCCCTTTCTTCCCTTTCCCTTTCTTCCCTTTCCCTTTCTTCCCTTTCCCTTTCTTCCCTTTCCCTTTCTTCCCTTTCCCTTTCTTCCCTTTCCCTTTCTTCCCTTTCCCTTTCTTCCCTTTCCCTTTCTTCCCTTTCCCTTTCTTCCCTTTCCCTTTCTTCCCTTTCCCTTTCTTCCCTTTCCCTTTCTTCCCTTTCCCTTTCTTCCCTTTCCCTTTCTTCCCTTTCCCTTTCTTCCCTTTCCCTTTCTTCCCTTTCCCTTTCTTCCCTTTCCCTTTCTTCCCTTTCCCTTTCTTCCCTTTCCCTTTCTTCCCTTTCCCTTTCTTCCCTTTCCCTTTCTTCCCTTTCCCTTTCTTCCCTTTCCCTTTCTTCCCTTTCCCTTTCTTCCCTTTCCCTTTCTTCCCTTTCCCTTTCTTCCCTTTCCCTTTCTTCCCTTTCCCTTTCTTCCCTTTCCCTTTCTTCCCTTTCCCTTTCTTCCCTTTCCCTTTCTTCCCTTTCCCTTTCTTCCCTTTCCCTTTCTTCCCTTTCCCTTTCTTCCCTTTCCCTTTCTTCCCTTTCCCTTTCTTCCCTTTCCCTTTCTTCCCTTTCCCTTTCTTCCCTTTCCCTTTCTTCCCTTTCCCTTTCTTCCCTTTCCCTTTCTTCCCTTTCCCTTTCTTCCCTTTCCCTTTCTTCCCTTTCCCTTTCTTCCCTTTCCCTTTCTTCCCTTTCCCTTTCTTCCCTTTCCCTTTCTTCCCTTTCCCTTTCTTCCCTTTCCCTTTCTTCCCTTTCCCTTTCTTCCCTTTCCCTTTCTTCCCTTTCCCTTTCTTCCCTTTCCCTTTCTTCCCTTTCCCTTTCTTCCCTTTCCCTTTCTTCCCTTTCCCTTTCTTCCCTTTCCCTTTCTTCCCTTTCCCTTTCTTCCCTTTCCCTTTCTTCCCTTTCCCTTTCTTCCCTTTCCCTTTCTTCCCTTTCCCTTTCTTCCCTTTCCCTTTCTTCCCTTTCCCTTTCTTCCCTTTCCCTTTCTTCCCTTTCCCTTTCTTCCCTTTCCCTTTCTTCCCTTTCCCTTTCTTCCCTTTCCCTTTCTTCCCTTTCCCTTTCTTCCCTTTCCCTTTCTTCCCTTTCCCTTTCTTCCCTTTCCCTTTCTTCCCTTTCCCTTTCTTCCCTTTCCCTTTCTTCCCTTTCCCTTTCTTCCCTTTCCCTTTCTTCCCTTTCCCTTTCTTCCCTTTCCCTTTCTTCCCTTTCCCTTTCTTCCCTTTCCCTTTCTTCCCTTTCCCTTTCTTCCCTTTCCCTTTCTTCCCTTTCCCTTTCTTCCCTTTCCCTTTCTTCCCTTTCCCTTTCTTCCCTTTCCCTTTCTTCCCTTTCCCTTTCTTCCCTTTCCCTTTCTTCCCTTTCCCTTTCTTCCCTTTCCCTTTCTTCCCTTTCCCTTTCTTCCCTTTCCCTTTCTTCCCTTTCCCTTTCTTCCCTTTCCCTTTCTTCCCTTTCCCTTTCTTCCCTTTCCCTTTCTTCCCTTTCCCTTTCTTCCCTTTCCCTTTCTTCCCTTTCCCTTTCTTCCCTTTCCCTTTCTTCCCTTTCCCTTTCTTCCCTTTCCCTTTCTTCCCTTTCCCTTTCTTCCCTTTCCCTTTCTTCCCTTTCCCTTTCTTTCCTTTCCCTTTCTTCCCTTTCCCTTTCTTCCCTTCCCCTTTCTTCCCTTTCCCTTTCTTCCCTTCCCCTTTCTTCCCTTTCCCTTTCTTCCCTTCCCCTTTCTTCCCTTTCCCTTTCTTCCCTTCCCCTTTCTTCCCTTTCCCTTTCTTCCCTTCCCCTTTCTTCCCTTTCCCTTTCTTCCCTTCCCCTTTCTTCCCTTTCCCTTTCTTCCCTTCCCCTTTCTTCCCTTTCCCTTTCTTCCCTTCCCCTTTCTTCCCTTTCCCTTTCTTCCCTTCCCCTTTCTTCCCTTTCCCTTTCTTCCCTTCCCCTTTCTTCCCTTTCCCTTTCTTCCCTTCCCCTTTCTTCCCTTTCCCTTTCTTCCCTTTCCCTTTCTTCCCTTTCCCTTTCTTCCCTTCCCCTTTCTTCCCTTTCCCTTTCTTCCCTTCCCCTTCCCCTTCCCCTTTCTTCTGGGTCTCAATTCAGATGAATCTTCAAGGAGTTGCGAGTTCACTTGGGTAAATTTCAATGTACTCTGCAACTTTGTCATCCATCTGTGCCACTGTTTGGACGACTTTGTTTTTGAGCATCTACTTCAGTGATGTAGAGTTTTGGAAGAGAATTTCTAATGCTCATCACTGACATTTTGAATTACATATTAGCTGCACAATTATTTGTTGTGCAATCACAATGGCTGTGTTTAAACTGGACAGTGTATCTAGCACTCCTCCTTGATACCAATCAATATATTAAAGTGTGGGATTGGTGGTGAAAATCTGAGAGGTGGCAGTCTTGACATCAAGTTTGCACACAGGTGCAAGGAGCTAAACAGCCACCTCTTAATCATGTGCTTTTATATAATTCTGTCAAGTAGGTTTGCGCCAGGGCAGGTTTGATTTCAGTGAGCAGGTGATACATACAAAGGTTAGATTTTTTTTCAGTAAAAGTTGGAGATCATCCTGTGTATCATGTACATGAAAAGTGAATCACTTTTTGACTGAAAATTGGGGAAGCAACTTCACACAAAATCAGTAATTATCCAAATATATATGCTGTTGACTCTTAAGTCATAGAGATGTACAGCATGGAAACAGACCCTTCGGTCCAACCCGTCCATGCTGACCAGATATCCCCACCCAATCTAGTCCCACCTGCTAGCACCTGGCCCATATCCCTCCAAACCCTTCCTATTCATATACCCATCCAAATGCCTCTTAAATTTTGCAATTGTACCAGCCTCCTCCACTTCCTCTGGCAGCTCATTCCATACCCATATATTGAACCCAAAGAATTATTTCTAATGATTAAGATTTGAGTCTTAGAGTGATTTGAGTAGCAATGATGATGTTTCAATTTTAAGGCCTAAAAGACCAGAAACTATTTGCAAAAACGTAAAGTCTTTGGGATTTTATGCAATTGCGTAGTTGGAGAGATGTGTTTCCACAGAATGTCTCCTGATCATGCACTGTAACTTTGGCTGTGTTCCATAAGAAACATCAATGAAAATATTGAGATTTCCAACTGCTGTTCTGGTGTCACTTCAAAATGAACCCCGTTGAAATTAGTTGGTAGTTATGTTCTAGTTGAGTACGATTGAAATATTATTTTACTGTTCCAACAAAATGCTACATTCATCTAATTATATTTGATCAATTGTCTTGTTTCCTAACAAGGGTAGGAACAGCAAATAATAATTTCCAAACCGAGTAAAATTAGTGTGCATTGTCAAATGATATACCCTATGGAATATGTTGTGGGATGATATGCTCTGTGGACTTGAAAGGTGTTGCAGAGACCTCTATGGTTCAAAAGTAGTGTTACAAGCAAGAAGTTGTTGGATAAAATGTTTGAGTTTCTTAATAGAGAGTTCAGTGTTGGAAATTGGCCAAGGTTTGAAAGGGACTTGACAAGGAAACTCCAGCCACTTTGGTTTGTAGGAAAATTCCTCTCTTCCACGCACCCCCGCCCTGCCCAATTAGTTTCTGTAATATTTTAGTTATTGTTGCCCCACAGGGAACGAAACACAAGCATTTCTAATGATCTGGGTCAATAGTGAAATCAACTACTAGTGCCATTCCTAAATTGCATTATTTAGTTTATTTTTAATTCCACAGGACTTTAACTTTTTTTTAAAATAAGAAGAATATATTCCATTCTAGTTATGTTCGATCACAATATGGATAAGAAATTAAACCAGCCCAGCAGCTTGACTGTTCAAGTTGCAATCTGTATTTCATTGTGAAGATTCCAGTTGAAGACTGATTTCCTCGTTGGGAAAGAAGGTCACTGTACCAGAAGTTGTTGTTTTAAAATTGCACAGTCTTGTCATTAGAAACAGCACACACAGGGTCAGTGATGTTTTCCGAGAGCTTGGTTGTACATTGCACAGAAATTGCACATTTTAACATCCATGGAGATCAGCTAATATTCATCGAATGGAAAGCTTCGAAGCAGGATGTCCTTCTTTGTTAACACAGGCTGGATGCAAGGCAATCTCTTGTAGTTATCGAACATAGACCAAGTGAAGGGGTTAGCTGTTCTGCTGTAATTAAAATTGCCAGCATTGTCCTTCAGAATCAATTTTGGACACTATAATGTCTAAGCTTTCATTCTATTAATTTACCTAGAATGTTAAAGAGACTGGAAGAAACCTCCATTCTATATTAAAACATGCCAGTGAATTGGGAAATGTTGACATTTAATCTGAAGTAATTGACAGTATCTTGCCTATACTTTAGGCACATCTATACACGCACAGAGACACATTCTCACGCACACAGGTATACAGACTGTTGTATGTTTTAGGCATATATATACACACTAAAGATGTTCTGCTATAATGCAGTTGACAAATTGTGAGCATTGTTTTTAGAGCGTGAACATTTAACAAGTGTTGGCAGTAACGCGATTGCATCGTCAACACTTTAAGCACTGTTTCTAAAGCACAATTTTCTATAGCGTAGGGTTACGTTATGCCAGATTGTATTTCCCCAGATAGAAACAGCTTTGCAGTTACAGCCAAGACCTATGCAGCTGGGATTTTTTAAAACTCTTGCTAAGCCAGCTACATGTTAGGGTAGAGTCAGTTAGAAAATGTTTGTTTAAAATTTTGCTCAGTGTAATCTTGGCTCAATAAAAGAGAGTACAAATAAATGTATATCTTGCTGATTTTCACTTTTTTATGCAAGTAAAACAACTTGAGTCTTAGCTCCTATGTCCAATGATTGCTTTTTGATATGGTGGATTGTGTATTCAATTTTATGATTCAGAATACTGAGTCTATGCTATATTCCAGTAGCTAGTGTACAGAGTAAAGATTGTATAGACATCTCTAGTATCACTGATTTACCTAGATGATGGACTGTAAACAGCACATTCCAGTTGTCAGACCCTGAACCAGCTGACAGCAATGATTGCTGTTGATGCTTTTGTGAAGCTCTCAAGAATAAAACCCATAAAAATGGCAGTAATGTTACTCTTTGGACTAGTAAAGGAAATGTGGTCTAATCAATAGCTTCAGACCAAAGGCAAACACTTACCATTCAGACCTGATCTGATTAATGTGAAATATTGCCAATGCTGGAAATTTCAAGCAAGAGCCGAAAATGCTGAAGAAAATCAGCTGGTCTGACAACATCTGTGGAGAGAGAAAGAGTTATGTTTTTAAGTCCAGATGACTCCTCTTCAGAATTGGTCTAATTAATAGCTCAGAGTGTAAACAATTGTTCACCATTCACAATCGTGGAGGAGAGAGAAAAAGGAATTTTTAATCAAATCGAACAAAAGTGACTTGTGTAAGTATTAGATGTGTTGAGCAAATGTCACTATAATTTATTAAAATGGTAATGTACGTATGAATATTATGAGCTATGAAATAATCCCAGTCTAATTGGATTGTAGAATTACCATAAAATGCTGACCTTTGAAGTCCTATTACTTTCCTCTGTATTATATTTCTTTTTTAACAAGTAGTCTTGTGCTTTTTTGATTGTCAGATTCTGACTCGAAAACCAAATTATTACAAGAGCTTCTTTCTGGCATTGCTAAGCCTGTGGTAAGTAAGATTAGAGATTTACAAAGCGAAACTCAATTGATGTATTAGTGCCACATAATGGCTGGCTGATTTAATGTACCAGGCACACAATCCCACAATGGGCTCAGGATCAATCTCTGGTTTATGCCCTGATTATTGATTCTGATATTATAGTAATGATGCTGTAGTTGTTTTCAGTGCTCCAGGGCAAGGAAGGGGGAAAGCAAGGAGGTTCCTATATTTACTTGCTATCCGATATCCGACACTGTTTTCTAATTAATGTTCTTAGTCCTGCAGTTCTTGCTCCTATTTCTTGTGCTTTCATTATGAGAAAATGGAATAAAACCTTTTTGAGATGGTCTATCTTTTGACAAGGTATACCTCAATCTTTAATGGGGAGGTAACAGCATAGGAGTATTGGCACTAGACTCTTAATCCAATGACCCAGGTAACGTTTCCGGGACTTGGGTTCAAATCCTACTGTGGCAGATTATGGAATTTGAAATCAGTAAAAACTTGGAATTAAAAACCTTGTGATGACCAAGAGACCAATTGTTGATTATTGTTAAAAACCCGTCGGCTTCAATGAAGTTCTTACCTGGTTTGACCTTCATGTGATGCCAGAGCAACAGCAATGTGGTTGACTGCCCTTTGAAGCAACCGAGCAAGCTACTCTTAAAAATGTGTTGCTGGAAAAGTGCAGCAGGTCAGGCAGCATCAAAGGAGGAGGAGAATCGACTTTTCAGGCATAAGCCCTTCTTCACGAATGAGGAGGGTGTGCCAAGCAGGCCAAGATAAAAGGTAGGGAGAGGGACTTGGGGGATGAGCGTTGGGAATGCGATAGGTGGAGGGAGGTTAAGGTGAGGGTGATAGGCCGGAGAGGGGGTGGGGGCGGAGAGGTCAGGAAGAAGATTGC
>NC_057724.1:14873795-14933139 GCF_004010195.1 Chiloscyllium plagiosum
CTGCGCTTTTCCAGCAACACATTTTAAGCTCTGATCCCCAGCATCTGCAGTCCTCACTTTCTCCTAGCAAGCTACTCTGTTGTATCAACTGCTATAAAGCCTAAAGAAAGAAATAAAATTGGACAGGCCACCTGCCATCAATTAATGCACTGGAAATGACAGCAAACACAGCCCTGTTTATTGTGTAAAGTGCTCCTTACCAATATGGTAGGGGTCATGTTGGGAGAGCTGACTTGCAGACATGTCACGAGCAATTGTTTACTGAATCATACCTTGCAAATAATGTCCCAAGCAACATCACCATCCCTTGATTATGTCCTGTCCCACTGGCAGCACAGACCCAACAGAGGTAGTGGTGTACAGTTGAGAGGGGCAGAGTTGTCCTGTGAGTCCTCAACATTAGCTGTGCAACCCATAAAGTCTAATGGCATCAGGTCAAAGATGGGCAAATAAATCGCCTTCTGATTACCACGTTTAACACTTTAACAGCCAAGCTGTTTCACTACAGCTATAACACTGGCATCTAATTGACAATGTGGAAAATTCCCTAGCTATTTCCTGAAAGCATATAACAGGAGCCAGTTACTGTCCCATCAGTCTTCTCTTGATTGCCTGTAAAATGATGATATGTGTTATTAACAATACTATGAGCAGCGCTTGCTTAGCGATAATCTCCTCCACATCCTATGAATGATTAAAACCAAAACATCCTTCATGGCAGACTTACCAAGAAAGTGAGAGCTCATGGATTCCAAGGCAAAATGGCATGTTGGATCCAAAACTACCTGAGGCAGGAAGCAAAGGGTTGTCGTGGCAAGATGTTTCTGTGAATGGGCATCTGTTTCTAGGGATTTTCCATAGGGCTTGGTACTGGGATCCTTGCTGTTTGTTAATGATTTGGACTTGCCTGCAGGGGGAATGATTGAGAGATTCAGGGATGACATGAAAGTTAGTAGTATGGTAAATAGGAAAGAGAATAAACTATAAGCCGCAGGAGGATATGGAAGAACTTGTTAGCTGAACAGGAGAAAGTGAGGACTGACGAAGGGCTTATGCCCAAAACATCAATTCTCCTGCTCCTCCGATACTGCTTGACCTACTGTGCTTTTCCAGCATCACACTCTCAATTCTTGTTAGCTGAATTGAGCAGTGGCAAATGGAATTCAACCCAGAAAAATTTGGGAGGGCTAATAATGAATGGTAGGACCCTGGAAAGCATGGAAGTTCAGAGGGACCTTGAGGTACATATCAACAGATCTGTGAAGATAGCAGGACAAGTAGATAAGGTGTTTAAGAAGCTGTATAATATACTTGGCTTTAATAGCTGAGGCATAGAACAGAAGAGCAAGGAGTTATGCTGGAATTGTATAAAGCACTAGTTTGGCCACAAATGGTACACTGATTCTGGTCAGTACATAATAGACTGGATGTGATTATATTGGAGAGGGTACAAAAGAGATTTGCCAGGATGCTTTCTGGGTTGGAGGATCTGAAATATGAGGAAAGACTAGATAGGCTGAGGTTGTTTTGCTTGGAACAATGAAGGTCGAGGGAGGATTTGATAGATGTATAAGCTTTATCAAGGGCATGGGTGGGGTGGATAGGAAGACACTTTTTATAGTAGTAGTGGGGTCAATACCATGGGACATAAATTTTTGGTCAGGGTTAGAAGGCTACAAGAACAATCTTTTTCACTGATGGTTGAGAGTCTGGAGTCTGGAACTCACTGTTTGCATCAGCAAAGCTTGTAACATTTAAACAATGTTCAGATATTCACTTGTGGTGCCTCAAGACTCAGCACCAGAAGGTGGAAAATGAGATTAGTGTAATCAGATCTTTGTTGACTGGTATTAACGTGGCAGTCAGGAAGGTTTCTTGTGCCGCAACTGTCTGTGACTATGATCCACCATGATCCACCATGATCTTGACAGAGCAGGCTTGGAAGGCCAAGTGGCTTATTCCTGTTCCTATTTCTTATGTTCTTGCTGGGGTCCAGGCTGGCTGACTGAGATGGAACTGTTTTTCTGCCCAAGAAGGCAAGAAATATTGGCCATCTTACTCATTTTGTGATAGCTAGTTAAACACCATAATTGAAGGAGACCTGAAATCAAGTAACCTGCCTCATCTCATGGAATAACCTATAATCTCTCACTTTCTTCTAATATTATGCTCTTTTCCTTTAAAAATAAATCTGTTATGGATTCTTCAATCCTGGCAAACAACTATCCCCTCTTCAGTCTTATCACCAAAATCTTTGAAGGTGTTATCTCCTGTGTCCATCTTTTTGCAAAACAAAAGTAGTTAAATACTGAAATCAGATTTTTGTTCTTAGCACAGCACTGAAGTAACCTTAATCAAAGTCATGATCGATCATTTTAATGTTATAGTGCCTTATCCTTCCTCAACCTATCTGCACCCATTAATACTGTCAAAAAAACCCCATCTTCTGCTGTCACGTCTTCTCTATCGTTCCACTCAGTGGAACTATCTTGATTTATTTCACTAGTCATAGCAGAAGATCACTTAACAATAGCTTCTCATCCCACCCTTACAATATTAAATATATATTCCTTCTAAAATCTGTCTGTGATCTCCATTCTGCTCATTATACTCAGCTGAATAGTGGCTTTTTGCGACTCAATGGCCCTGAGACATCATCTTTGTATTTAGGCTGCTTGTCTGCTTTTCCTCTATATACAGCTGGAACACCATCTAATTAAATATTAGTAAGGCTGAAGCTGTAGTTTTCCTCCCTAAGGTTGAATGAAACCTTTTTCAAACAGGGATTCCTCCCTTTCCTCATTGCATCTGCTACTACAGTTATCTTCCATCATCTCATTTCCATTTCACGTTTGTGTGTTTTAATTCCTTGTGGCCTTTCCGGTGCCTGTTTCCGTTTCTTCCAGCCCTCCAATTCCTCAAAACTTTACACTTTTATGTCCTGTTTTCACCCCATCATTAGTGGCTATGCACTTTTATATCCTTCCTAAAGATCCAATCTAATTTTCTGTCAGCTTTGATGCAACCAAGTGTGTCCTCCTTTTGATTTTGTAACTTCTGCTTGATTTATCCCAGTGAAGTGACACACAAACATTTTTCTCCGTCCTCCACAGCATGATGCAGGTTGTAACTGATAGAAACTTAACAGGATAGTAGATTTGACCCAAGTGACTATGTTCTGTATCAACCATACTTTTTTTTATTTCAGGTATCTGAAATTAAAGAAAAGTCTGTTGTTTTATCCTGGAATCCTCCCTCTATCTCAGTGGAAGGGGAAAATAATACTGATCAGTTGCCAGCAAGCTGCTCTTATGAAGTTACATTATCTAATAGTGGAAAAAGTGGAAAGTTCAAAGTGGTTTATTTGTAAGTGTGCTGGTATGATTCTCCTTCAGTTTTCATGTATACTGATCAAGATATTGTTTTGGCATTCTGTGATGGCGTCGGGCACACCTAAGCTGTAAAAGGCTATTAGTCACAAATTAAAACTCTCCACTCAGGTTTTTACTGCTTAAGAGTGAGACAGTTAACCACAGGTTGGTCACTCATGTTGAGCAGATACTGACTGGAACAGGGTCAAGAATTCCTTAACCCTATAGGTTTGAATCAGAAGATCTCATTAGCATGAGCTAAATTTGAATCCGCATGTTAATTTAGTTATGGTCCCTTTTTTGGTTCTTAATTTTTAAACAGTTTTAGAGCTTATTCAAAAAAGCAAACAGTTTTGTTCATCAACAAATTAAGTGGTATTTATAATTTTTTAAGAAAATCTGTACAAATGGTCATTTATTGATAGTATTGCATTGTAATAGATCCTAATTTCACCTTGAAACCACACACACTCGTTAATTATGTAAAATCCTTTGACAACTGAAACACTTAGCCCCAGGAACAAGGTTAAGGCAGTAACCGGTGGGGGGGAAAAAAACTATTGTGCAGTGTAAAATTCTCTATGTTGCATCCATAACAGTAAATAAACTACTTGATCTCTGAGATTGAATGCTTCCATGTCTGTATACCAGCGATAGAAGGATTTCACTTTGAGTAAAGTATTTCCCTTTCTCCAAAAGCCAGCAACTGCTTTGGAATGATCAATTCATAAGGCTTCAGTGTTGAGTCACTTCATATAGGTTATATATGTGATGATCGTAGCATTAAATTTCCCACTGTGGTGTCTGTAACATCACCTGACTGTCAACTAGATGAAGAGTAATCAATTGTGTCAGGAATTTTTTATATTAGAGTTGATATTCAAGTACGTACTAAAATCAGGTGCTTGAATTTGGAATCTGGGATACTTGGATAATATGGAATTTGGTCTCGTGGGATGAAGAGAAAAGTACTAAGAATAGAGAGGATTTAGCAGATTTGCAGCTCAAATGGTTGAGGGTTTCCTTGAGGTGAGAACAGAGAACCACGCATACCAATAACACTGAGAGCATAAGAAATATAGTATTTTGAATAGTCCACCGAACCTACTTCACATTCATTCCCTGAGAGAACAAAAATCTGTCTATCCCAGCCGCACGTGAGCAATGTTCACACTAATTTCAAAGGGGCTGTGTAAGACAATAGGGAGGTTGCATAGAGCAAACAGAAATTAGCAGGAACATGAGCCCTAAGCTTTGGAGCTTCTTCACTTCTATAAACCATCACCTCTAGATTTCTCTTTCCTCCTTTCTCCTTCAAGATATCTCTTAAGACCTCAATCTTAATATTATATGTTTTACAGTATAATGTTGCCGTGTAGTTCCTAAAAAGCTTTATTTCATTATGAGTACTATGTTGTTGTTTACAGCAATGTAGTGAGAACAGGGAAGTTCAACTTACAATCTGTTTCTTAATTACAGAGGAGAAGAAACAACAGTTACGATATCCGAACTCCGACCAGCCACAGATTACCATGTTAGGTACATCTTCATACTTGATATCATTTGAAGATATCAATGATGAGTTTTCTGTTAGATATTTGCAAGAGAAGGGGAGTTTCTACTTTGTATATGTAGCAACTGTGTTTTTCTCTGATAGAGTTGCAGCGATTTGTAATTCTGTGAAAGGATCCATATCAGAAGTGGCAAGCTTTACCACAGAAATCAGTAAACCTGATGCTCCAGCTCCACCAAAACTAATCAGTAGGACCAAAAACAGTCTGAGTTTGCAATGGAAGGTATGTATTGTTTGATCCATCAGCAAATTATTCTGATATTCAAAGTTCTTGAAGATTTGTAGCTCAGGTTGTGGTTGAGGTTGTTGACTTGCTTGCTGAGCTGGTAAGTTTGTTTGCAGACGTTTCATCACCATATTGGGTCACATCATTAGTGCGCCTCCAGCGAAGCATTGGTATTTGTGTGTACCAGTTTGCTGAGGTGGGTAGTATCATTTTCGGTTTTGTTTCTTAGTGGTTGGTATATGGGATCTAACCCTACATGGTTGTTAATGAAGTTCCAGGTTGAGTGCCAGGCCTCCTGGAATTCCCATGTATGTCTTTGTTTGCTTCTTGTGGGATGGATATGTTGTCCCAGTTGAATTGGTGTATTTCTTTGTCTGTGTATATGACACAAATGATAGTTGATCATGTCTCTTGGTGGCTAGTTGGTGTTTGTGTATTCTGATGGCTAGTGTGCTTCTAGTTTGCCCTAAGTAATGTTTGTGGTGGTCTTTACTTGGTATTTTGTATGTGAAGTTGGTACTGTTAGTTGTGGTATGGGATCCTTTATACTCGTCGGTACCTGTCATAGTGTAATTGTTGGTACATCCGGGGGGAAAGTCGGTTGTTGTTCTCTTCCCTTCCTGGACGTAATGGTTAGACCATAAGACATAGGAGCGGAAGTAAGGCCATTCGGCCCATCGAGTCCACTCCGCCATTCAATCATGGCTGATGGGCATTTCAACTCCACTTACCCGCATTCTCCCCGTACCCTTAATTCCTTGTGACATCAAGAATTTATCAATTTCTGCCTTGAAGACATTTCACGTCCCAGCCTCCACTGCACTCTGCGGCAATGAATTCTACAGGCCCACCACTCTCTGGCTGAAGAAATGTCTCCGCATTTCTGTTCTGAATTTACCTCCTCTAATTCTAAGGCCGTGTCCATGGGTCCTAGTCTCCTCGCCTAACGGAAACAATTTCCTAGCGTCCACCCTCTCCAAGCCATGTTGAATGCAAGGCCAACGGTGAACTCCAGAACAGCATATACAGAAAGACTACCATTACAGATAAAGTGCACAACTCTAATAGCTAGCATTCCAACACCCATAAACGAAGCTGCATCAGAACATTGCTCAAGCGAGCCGTAACACACTGCAGAACCCCGGAGCTGCACAGAACCGAAGAAGAGCACCTATGTAGCATCTTCAAAAAGAACGGTTACCCAAAAAGCGTAGTCTGCCGGTACCTTTTCAACAGGAAGACAACTCATCCAGATACACCAGTCACCTTGTCATACATCAAAGGCATATCAGACATGACCACCAGACTACTCTAACCCCGAGTATCATGGTAGCCCACAATCCAACAACTACACTATGACAGGTATTGGCAAGTATAAAGGATCCCATGCTCTCAACTAACAGAACAATTTCACCACATTCCACTGCTTGGAATTTTACACCACAGTAGCCCACAATCCAACAACTACACTATGACAGGTATTGGCAAGTATAAAGGATCCCATGCTCTCAACTAACAGAACAACTTCATGTACAAATACAATGTTAAAAACTGCCACAAACATTACATAGGGCAAATCAGAAGCAAACTAGCCATCGGACTACATGAGTACCAATTCGTCACTAAGAGACACGATCAAGTGTTACTTGTGTCCATGTACACGGACAAAGGACACCAATTCGACACGGGCAACATATTCACCCCAGGACTAGCCAAACAAAGACATGCACAGGATTTCCTGGAGCCCTGGCACTCAACCCAGAACTCCATTAATAAACATGTAGAGTTAGACTCTATATACAACCACTGAGAAACAAAACCAGAAATGATGACACCTTCCTCAGCAAACCGGGGCGTACAGATAGCAAGCGGGACAGAATACCAATGTTTCACTGGAGGCGCACTGATGATGCAACCTAGTATGGTGATGAAACGTCTGCAAACAAACTTAACAGCTCAGTGAGCAAGTCAACAGCCACATTTTCTGATATTTTAAATTCTGGAGGAAGGAAGGGTAGGGCCTGGTTTTCTACATTTTAAATAATATGGAGATGAACGAAGGGGAGCTTTCTTCCAATATTAACTCATGGAGATTCTATGCAAACATTCCCAAAATCCCAAGTCTAACTTTTGATGCATGGGAGTTGCACTGTATAAGGAAACTCCGTTGTCCTGCAGCAAGTGTTTCTGTTTGTGTAAGCTATAGAAATTGCATGATTTTAAGCCCAGTGAAATATAGAAAAGTAGTAACACCTTTAATCTAATTACTGCAGGCACCAAATGACGGTGGTTCTAAGATCTCCAGTTACCTTTTAGAATGGGATGAGGTGAGATTTTTCTCTTGCTTTCAAATTTCTCCTTCTAAGAGTGTCACCATTTCATGGTGAAGATAAGGCTGTGGTTATAAACTGTCAGTATGAAAACGTAAAGTTGTCATTAGTCATAACAGATCATAGGGTTGCTTTCTCATTAGAAAGAGGTGACTGGTGGTGGTTTAACCTGAGAGTCACCATACCTCAGGCAAGGGGTGAGTTTGTGAAGGAGACACATTTGGGTAACCTCTCAGCTTGTTTGGGAATTGTCAGTAGCTGGGTATTAAGCAGCGAAATAATTAACTACACAAACTTTCTTCATGTAGGGAAAGCAAAGCCCTTTCAAGGAATGTTACTTTGGACATCAGAAGCAGTACAAGCTGACTAAATTGTCCCCATCCATAGGATACACTTTCAGGCTAGCAGCTAAAAATGATATTGGATTGAGGTAAGTAACTTTATTTTGGAATATTTGAATGACTTCACTTCACTGGAACAGAAAAATCTATTGTGTGTAATGGAGACCATTTTCCAGTGAGCTGCTGATTGAAAGCCAGATACTCGAAAGAAAAAGCTGATGGTATGTGATACCACATGTTGCCGTAAAACAATATCTCTATTCTCTTTTTCTATGGCGCCTGGTCATTGCCAACAATTGCTGAGTATAGATGTAGAAATACAGGAATAACTAAAATAATTTAAAAATCAAAAGAACTGCGGAAGCTGGAAATCGAACAAAAATAGAAATTTTTGAGTGACCCTTCCTCAGAATGTGTTCTGAGGAAGAGTCAGTGGACTCAACATTAACTAAAATAACGCAGAAAAGAGGTAGGTAGATTTTTTAAAAACTGAAGAGAAAAGGGATGAGATGGAGTAAAGGAAATAAATTGTATTAACACTACGGAAGAGACGATTCATTTAAGCAATGGACTAACACAATTGTCCTTTTCATCTTTGGGGCAGAGTGTCAAATTGAATCCAGACAGATTGATTTGTAGCAACTTTCCTTTCTGTTTAAGTTCCTGGTATGCCATGCCTCAGCTCTTCCTGTCTCCTGTTTGAACTTGATTTTTCAAACTCATACTATTGATGTAGAATTCATTTACCATTCCAATCTTCTCTCCTGTGGCTCAGTATCTACCTCATTTATCAATCTCTAGAGGACTTTGGGGAATTTAATATTATAACAGTACAGTGCAAATACATGCAATTTTGTGGCCATATTGCTTTCTTGTGGATTTATGAGAATTGCTTAAAATTTAACTTTCTGATCAGCAGACAAATGATCTTGGAAATCTGGCTTGATAGTTCTGTAAGCAGTAGTAACTCTATCTTGAATGAATATTATAAGCTTCCAGTCTTTCATTAGTTCACCTAAATCAATTGACTAAGCTAACAGTTGAAGTGAAAATATATTGAGTACAGTATTAACTCCATTCAGGTGAAAGTGAGGACTGCAGATGCTGGAGTTAAGAGTCGAGAGTGTGGTGCTGGAAAAGCACAGCAGGTCAGCCAGCATCCAAGGAGCAGGAGAGTTGACATTTCAGGCAAAAGCCCTCCTTTTGCCCGAAACGCGACTCTCCTTGGATGCTGGCTGACCTGCTGTGCTTTTCCAGCACCACACTCTCGACTCTTAACTCCATACAGACTAAGACCCAATCCATGTAAAAATTACAAAGCAATCTCGAATCCATATTTTGTTTCAAAAACTGTTTTAAAATATAATTTAGAATGAAATGTATTCTTTTCTATCTGCTATAACAACTTAGAGCAAGAGAAGTAGGAAATAAGAGGCAGTACAGTCCCTAAAACCTGTCTGCCCATTCAGTTAGATTCATTGCTAATCTGCATCTTGTCTGACCGACTTATACCCAAGATCTTTGTTTGCCTTGATGTTTATAAGTTCAGCTGGTTGCTGTAGCCTCCACTGCAATGTCTGACATCTTGTTTTTTTCCACCCCATCAGAGCAAACAAGTGTATGGTGGCCTTTATAGATTGTTACAGTGTCAATCAACAGTAAAGGGCAAGCTGGGCATCTTGAAGCACATTGGCCCAAATTGAGGTTTAATGGATATAAATAATCTCTCCATGTGGAAGCAGACTTTGACATTATGTAGCCTGCAATGGTATTGCAAAAAATACTCAATATCTGGTGTTTCTAGTGCTGCTTCCTAGAAGGCAAACCTTTGCTACATGTTCAGCAGATATGTGTAATGATGAATTGTGAGTTGCTTGCACTTTGTTTTAACTCTGTATGTTTTTGTTTTTTCCCATAGTGATTTTGGTGAAACAGTACAGTATTACACAGCAGGCAGTGTTCCATCTGCCCCAGATCCTCCTCGGCTAATTCGTGCTGGTGTCACGTGGATGTCGTTGGAGTGGAGTAGACCCAGTGGCGTTTCATGTGATGAATCCATTACATATATTCTGGAAATGGAAGATGAGAGTTCGGTAAGATAGAATCTGGGAAACTATATTTATGAAGTAATTTGAATCCATTGAGAAGGTGAGGTATGAAACCTTTACTATTATTTAACCAGAATCCATTGCATTGCCAATCGTCCTTATGTGTTGATTTGCAGATCTTCTCCTAAAATAGCCAGATAATGTGAAATGTAGCATTGTAGCACACTTACTGTAACTAAGCCAAACAAAAGTATTCAGTAATTGAACTGGCTCCCTACCAGCAACTGTTCTCTCAAAAGTCAGAGAGAGACATGTGACAACTAAGCCAGGTTGTTAGAATCCAGCTTTAAGGAAATAGCTAAAATAATCAAACAATCTGCATTGGAAAATGATCTGATTCTCTCTTCTGCCCATTCCCAAAAGGAAAATAGGTAAACACGAGCTACAGTAATATCCACAAACTGCCCACAACAATGCACAAAATACAAAACCCATTCCACATGTACTTAACCCTATAAATACCTAAATTGAAGCTAAGACTCATGGTAGGATTTGAACACATGATAAAAAATTAATATGGTAAGAGTGCAGCATGCTGAAGATGCTGGTCTTTTGGTACAGTATTAAACAGAAATCCATCTACCTATTACACATTTTAAAATTGATTAGGGGATTCTCTCAAGATATTGGCAACATCCATTTGATGCATTGTTGGCACCATTATATGAGGTTCCTTTATATAAATGGAAGTTTGCTCTGCATCTATCTGTGTTAAACAAGCAAGCTGTGCAGTTGCCATATATTAAAATAATTAAATCAATATTGCAAAAGTACTTTACGTTATGTTTCATATCTTGCTCATTGCCTTAAACTGCATGAAGCAGGAACAAGAGTCACCATTCAACACCTCGGGTCTGTTCTGTCTTCAATGCGTCAGGGCTGACTTATAATTGAGTAGTTTTTCCTTTATTATAGAAGTTATAATTTTCCTTGTGCAAAGGATATGAGTAGAGATTTGGCATGCGGAAATTGCTAACCTCTGACCAATTCTCTACAACACATTCTCAAAAGGCAAACTGTCCTAATAGAAATGTACATCACAGTGGAGGGAATGTGATCATTTTTGGTTTTTTGGTCACTCTTATTTTTGGCTCGTTATCTTAAGTAGCTATTGTAAGTCCTATGAGTAGAAAAGAATGGAATTGTAATAATTGTGCCAAAACGTTTTTTGGCACAGTACCATTGAGATGTCCAATTTATGAGTTAACTTGTAAAATTATTTGTAACACGTTTTAAAATTTTTAATAGGGCTATGGTTTCAAGGCAAAATACAATGGTGATGAGCTCGCTTGCACTTTAAAAAATCTCAGACGGAGTACCTCCTTCAATTGCAGAGTAAGTGTTACTAGCTTGTTCAAGCTTTGTTTTCTTTCTCTCTTTGAATGAAGTTGTCAAATTCAGATTATTAAATTAGGAGAGAAAGTAATTCAGGGAAAATAATCAGGGTGTCCACTTTCTTTATCCACGAGTCTTTTTCTGAATGTGTATGAATGTTGCATCAGTCATCCTTCACATCTTGCTGTGATGCTTAGTGTAGTTAAATAGTCTGAGACTTGCTGAAGTAACACGTATGGCCACTTTAGTGAAACATATATTACTTGCTTATATTACATTTCAGTTATAAAACAGGTGAAAATGGTGGGGAGAATCATTAGAATCCCTCCAGTGTGGAAGCAGGCCATTCGGCCCATTTGAGTCTACACCAAATATCTGAAGAACATTCCACTCATCTTTCCTATCCCTGAAACTCTGCATTTCCCATGGCTAATCCACCCAGCCTGCATAGCCCTGGACACTATGGGCCATTTAGCGTGACCAATCCACACAACCTGCATGTCTTTGGACTGCAGGAGGAAACCCATGTAGACACTGGGAGAATGTGCAAATCCCACCCAGACAGTTACCCAAGAGGGGAATCAAACTCAGGCCCCTGGCACTGTGAGGCAGCAGTGCTCACCACTGGGCAACCCTAATTGTTAAAGAATTACTGGAGGTAACATTTTATCACAATTAAATAATGTTTTTGACATTTCCATGGTAAGAACTTCTTCCATATGCCCTGGTATTGGGACTGAGTGTACCATTTTTTACTGATATTCCCATATCGAGTTGTCTTATCTCAAGCAGTTCAAGCAGTCAATCCCATTAAAGGAATTTCATAGACATATCATGAATTATATATGGGGTGAAGGTAGAAGCTTAAATTGTCTCAATCTTTTCTGCAAATGCAGTAAAGTAATTAATCAAATGGAAACACATAAGAACACACTTTGAAAATGTGTATGTAAATGTGCAACTGTGTGTGTGTGTGTGTGTGTGTATATATATATTATCCAATTTGCTTGTTTAGCACTATTTAAACCCAGCTGCAGGTCATTCTGCTATAAGGCGTGTTTCATTAATGTGAATTTGCTATAAGGGAATTGATGAATTGGGGACACCGTTTCTAAAGCGTGAATTTTTAAAGCACATGTCGGTTATAATGCAATTCTGACCCCATTAGTCTAAATTGTACTGCTATTGTGCAATTTTCTTATAACACGGGATTGCATGAGAACAGAACTACCGCGTTATGACAGAGCTTACTGTATAGTTGTGTGAAAACAGAAATCGGAAAGTTATCATGGATTCCCATGGGGTGGGAGTAACAGTACACCCTGCAGTGCGTTGTTGAGTGACAGACCACAGTTTAGGATTTCTTCAATATTCTGCCCATGTACTACATCCTGAAGTGGTTAGTTTGAGGGTGACTGAGAGCAAATACTGACAGTTCACTGAACCGTATCCCGCCCCATTGAAAGATTTTGGCCAATGTTTGATCTGTTGCTATGGGGATAAATTAACAACTTTTTTTGCATTCTCTTGCTTGCATCTCCTGTTTAACATTAACTGAGTTTCTTTTCTTTCCCTGCAGGTCTTTGCCTGTAATAGTGAAGGCAAAAGTAATCCTAGTGAAGTTGTGAAATATTGCACATGTCCTGATAAACCTGGACCACCAATTAAACCAAGTATAAAGGGAAAAGTTCATGCAAATAGTTTGAAGATTTTATGGGGTAAGCCACATCTGATCAAAAGTATTTATGAAATCCAATACAATGATTTCCAATAATTGTTTGATGAGGTGTGTATCAAATATTCAAGTGTCAAATGTATAAATCCTTTCAGAAGTAAACTCTGTTTACCTGAATGAGCGAATGGGAAAGCTATCAATGAAGAACCAACAGATAATGCTAACCAGAATGCATAAAATAAATGTTCTAAAAATTATGGCCCTGTGTTGCTTTTTTTTCAGTTACTTAAGGAGGTAGCGATGAAAACTTGTACACAAATATACATTTTTGGTCAAACCACAACAGTACTACTATATTTATATACAGCATTTCCTTTTTTCATGGAACTGACACTTTTTTTTTCCTCAAACTCATTTTGCTCCGTTGGACTCTTCTGATATTTCTTTTGGTCATCATGCATGTGCAATGAATTAAATATTACATTTTTAAAGTTTCATCATTCTTTGATGTTTAGATATTTTGTAACATATGGTTGAAGCAGCTGCATCTCTTGTATAAATAATTCACTTGTGGAATGTAGTTCACTAAAACTTACTGTATTCCAGCTTTATGGTTAGTTGCATTTTTTCTAACTTTTCTCACTGCCAAAAATCATTGCAGCTGTGGCTGTTTACTGTGTATAGAAAACTTGAAAGAAGCACTGGATGTTTTAAATGAGATGACAAATAAATATTAATCTTTTTTTCTTGCTCAGGTATATTATTTCACTGCTTCGTCGACTTTTCATAATTTGTTTATAGAACTGAAAAATACATTAAATAAATGGTCTGCACTGAGGGCTTTTGCCCGAAATGTCGATTTTCCTGCTTCTTGGATGCTGTCTGTCCTGCTGTGCTTTTCCAGCACCACTGATCTTGACTTAGAAATATCACTGCTCACTGTTAATTTTGTTAATTAGTACTTTCCTATTTCAGTTTTCTCTAAGGTGAGTAGTTGATTTTTAACCCTTTGAATAGTATCTAATCTTTGTCTGTAGCACAATTCCTGTGATTATGTCACACCCTTCACATCAACATTTCATTACAATATCTGTCCAATGTCTGGCTTTTCAGTTTGAGACAGAGGGTGATGGTGGAGGGTTATTTTTTGAACTGGAGCCCTGTGGCCAGTGATCGTCCTGGGTCACTCTTATTTGTCATTCTTATATAAATGTTTTGGATGAGAATAAAGGAGACATGGTTGTAAGTTTGCAGATGAAAGCAAAACTGGTGGTATAGTGGAGAGCAAACAAGGTTAGCTAAGACTGTAAACCGATCTTGATTAATTGGGCCAATGGGCTGAGGAGTGGCAGATGAAGTTTAATTTCATAAATACCAAGGTACTGTATTTTGGTAAAACAAACAAAGGCAGGACTTTAATTGTAGGGCCCTGGGTACTGTTAGAGAAGAGTCTAGAGGTTCGGGTATATAATTCTTTGAAATTTGTGTTGCAGGTAGGACGCTTAAGAAAGCGGTTTAGCACGCTTGCTTTCATTGCTCAGACTTTTGAGGACAGGAGTTGGGTCGTCATGACAAAATTGTACAAGATGTTGATGAGGCCTACCCTGGAGTACTGTGTCCAGTTCTGATCTCTTTGATATAGGAAGGATATTATTAAATTGGAGCGGATTCAGAAAAGTTTGACCTGGATATTGCCAGGAATGGAGGATTTGAGTTCTAAAGGTAGGATGGATAGGCTGGGATTTTTTTCTCTGGAGTGCATGAGGTTGAGGGGTAGCCTTTGTAGCAGCATGGTGGCTCAGTGGTTCGCAATGCTGCTCACAGCACCATAATCCCAGGTTCAAATCCAGCCTTAGGTGACTGTCTGTGTGGAATTCGCATGTTCTCCCTGTGTTTGTGTGGATTTCCTTCGGGTGTTCTGGTTTCCTCCCACAGTCCAAAGATGTGCAGGCCAGGTAAATTGGCCTTGCTAAATTGCCCATAGTGTTAGTCAGAGGGAAATGGGTCTGGGTGGGGTTACTTTTCGGAGGGTCGGTGTGGTCTTGGTTGCCCGGAGGGCCTGTTTCCACACTGTAGGGAATCTAATCTGTGGGGAATCTAATCTAATCTTATAGAGGTTTATAAAGTCATGAGGGGTATAGATAAAGTGAATAGCAAAGGCCTTTACACTAAAGTGGAGTGTTCAAAACTAGGAGGCATTTTTAAGGTGAGAGGAGAAAGATTCAAAAAGACATGAGAGACAACGTTTTTACACAGTAGTTGGTGTGTGGAATGAACTGCCGGAGGAAGTGGTAGATGCTGGTACAGTTACAACATTTGAATAGGTGTATAAATAAGAAAGGTGTAGAAGGATATGGACCAAACGCAGGCAAGTGTGATTAGTTTGGAAACACAGTTGGCGTGGACTAGTTGGATTGAGGGTTTATTTCCATGCTGTATGAATGTGACTCTATCTGCTCATTCAAAATAGTGATTTTTTTGTACAGTTCCTCATCTATATGAAAGCAGTGATAGAGTCAAAGGATTAAATTAATAGCAAAATAGCAGACATTTAAAAGCTACACTAACAGCAGCAGAGCTCAGTGTTGCAGAGATAATAAGATGTAAAATTGGAAGCTGGCAGCTTCTTGTGGGGTGTTCATGGAGGGGAGGAGAAGGAGCAAGTATGTGGAGTGGAGTGTAGTGTTTTTGTAATTTTGAAATAGCTGGAATAGGAACATATGGCCAAATGATATATGCAGGCAAAGGGAGCATATTCTAATTCTGTTCCAGACATGTAACATTGTTATCAAATTCCATCGGTAAGATATGTCCATATTGAGGCAGCTGGAGGTGCTAGAAACTAATGATGCAGAGCACTGCCTACTGTTTGATGACTTGCTATAACAGCTATAAACAACAGGCAAATATTCATGCAGTCATTTCCCATGATTAAATATTTGATGTTGGGTTTACTTATTATAAATGTTAACAGAGAAACCATAACTCAAAAAGAATGTGACTCAACAAAGTAAAGTATGCAAAGTGGTGTCATATTGACAGTCTTAACTATATCATCTTTTAGATGTGAAATCCATGTACCTGAAATAAACAGGAAAAACAGTTAGCAAGTGGTGCGGAAAGAGACTCTTATTCTGAAAGGACCTCATTATTATTGATATTATTAATAGTGACTAATAAATTCCATGAAATTAAATCTGGTTATTTTAGCTCAATTGGTAAATTGCACTTTGTATTATTGCAGAGTTGCTGCTAAGCAGATTACTGCAAATTCACCATATGATTTATGGTTTAATACCATTTCTAAGTAAATGATTACATCTATACATTGGATATTCTAGTTAAGGTGCTATCTTGGGAAAGTTTTAAAAGGAAATGTAATTTGTATTTTTCTTGCTCAAAATATATTCACTATATAATCATGAAAGAAACATAGCAGAAACTGTAAAGCAATATCATTTTGATAAAAGTTGCCATAGACCTACTAGACCATAGGATTATGTTCTCATTGGAGAGAGAGACAATTGGTGGTGGTTTAAACTGAGGGTCACCACACCTCAGGCAAGGGGAGAGGTTGAGAAGGAAAGCTTTTCCTGGTAACGTAAGCTGGTTGTGAACTGAACCTATTCCATTGGATTCACTCAAGATCACAAACCAGCTGTCCAACCAACTGAGGTAACCGACCTCCAGAATATTTTGATGTCACCATGAATATGATTGAGATAAATAATCTTTGTTAACACAAAAATCTGTGTTTTTGCAGTATGCATCAGAATTGTAAATATTTGTGATATGTATGACTTGAAAGAAGCAAATATATACTTTGTCAATATTATGTTGACTTTGATGTAGCTGAGTACACTACATTAAGTTAGACCTATTCATGTCCCATGCCCCTCGAAGATGTGCTTACATGCTTAAAAAGAAAATTCTATTAAATGTTGCTATTATAACTAATGCACTTGAGTAGCACTGCAGCAGAATTATGGTTACAGTGAAATCTTACGTATCTTTTTGATTCAGTAGAAGATATGCATCAGTCTTCTGAAGTATTGAGCATATTTAAATATTTTTTGCAGACCCACCGAAAGATAATGGAGGGTCAGAGATTACCAAGTACGTACTGGAACTATCAGAGGGTTTGAATGGTAAGTGCGCTTCTTTGACTTTCAAAGAGCTTCTGGCTCTTCTCAAATATTTGTGCAAATCTTTCCTATTCTGTGGATTGTGGAGTGGTGAAATATATAATTGTGGCACTTCAAAAGTTTTATGTGACTTGCTGAACTTGTGATTGATGCTAGTAATCGTTATATCAATTGTTTTGTCTGTCACTTTGATAGCACAGCTCTAGTTTGTTTGTTGAACTAAGAAAGCAAAAACAAAAGTTTTGATTTCAAGGTGGCTTTAAATAGTTTTAATAACAAATTTGCATGTGTACCTTCTAGATCCTGTGGCAGAAATGTATTAGTTGTAAAGATTGTAGTTTTGAATTCACCTTAATTTTTGTATGTGGACTAAAGTGGGAAAAGGGCTGTGTAAAGACCAAAGACTCGGGAAGGTTTTGCTACACTTCTGCAAACAACTTACTGGAACTCATTGAGTTGCTATAGAGTTACTTTGTAAGCGGTAGGGGAGGGGAGGTAAGGTAGCATGGTACCAGAGATGTGTATGTAGAGAGAGATTTGGCCAGCAATGGATTACTAATTGGTTTAAGCAATTGTGACTAGTTGCGGATGCCAAGTTATCAACTTGACAGCAAATTCCTGGTGTGGAGCTGAACTGGTGTGTGAAAACGATGTGGAAGATCTTCATACAGTGTTGATCTCAGTGCAGTAGAAGTAACAGAAACCTGAAATAATCGATATTTTCTCACACGGATGTAAGCTGTTGCCTTTAATCGATAACTCAATGGGTCTATTTAATGTAACAATCGATGTGTGCTTCTGCAATGAAATGAAAGAATCTGGAGAAAGGAATCAAAGAACTGAAAGTCTTGGGAATGAAAAGGAATATCTCATCAATCTACTGGATTGATGGTGTTTTGAACTATTTCCCAAAGGAACGTTGTTTGCCCTTTGTCAGCTCAGCCACGATTCACACCCAGGTCTTGCTGCATATGAACTGTTTCACTATCTATGGTTTTGCAAATGGCGCTGAACAGTGCGCTGTCATAAGCAAGCATCCCCACGTTTCCTCTTACGATAGGGGGACGGTGATTGATTTATTGTCAGTTATACTGAGGAACAGTGAAAAGCTTTGTTTGCGAGCAGTACAAGTAGATCATAGTAAGCAGGGACTAACAGATCATAGAGTGCTTAGACAGAGTGAGGCATACAGGTTACAATTCATAGGAGGTGTGCAAAGCCAGATCAACATTATTTGAAGTTAGTGTCCATTCATCAGTCTAATAACAGGGAAAAGCTGTTATTGAACCTATTGTGTGTGTTCAAGCTTCTGTATCTTGTACCTGATGAATGTTGCATTAATGGGGTGAGAGGGGTATTTGATGACAGCCTTTCTGTGGCAATGAGAAATTTAAATGGAGATCCATGGTTTGAAGTTTGGCTTCAGTGATGGTCTGGGCTGAGCAATCAACTTTCTGTAATTTTTTACAGTCCTGTGCGGAGCAGTTGCTGGTCATTATGCACCCAGATAGTTTGCTTTCTATGGTGCATCTGTAAAAATTGGTGAGGCTCCTTAGGGACATGCCAAATTTCCTAAGCCGTCTGAAGCAGAAGAGGTGTTATTGTGCCGCCTTGACCATAGCATCTATGTGGGAAGTCCAGGTCAGGTTGTCAGTTATCCTCCCTCCGAGGAACTTGACACACTCAACCCTCTCAACTTTTGCTCAATTGATGTAGATGGAAGCATGTTCTATTCCTTCCTTTCTGAAGTCAACTGTTTTGCTGACATTGAGAGAGAAGTTATCATTGCACCATGACAACAAGTGCTCTATCTCCTTTCTGTATTCTGATTAATTGTTGTTTGATATCTGACACGGTGGTTTCGTCAGCAAGCTTGTAAATGGTGTTCGTTCAGAATTTGACTGCACAGTAGCGGGTGCACAGGGAGTACAGTAGGGGGCTGAGAACGCATCCGTAGGGGGCTCCAGTGTTGAGGGTTATCATGGAGTAGGTGCAGTTGTCTATCTTCACTGATTGCAGTCTGTGGGTCAGGAAGCTGAGGATCCAGTTTCAGCGGGTGGAGCCAAGACCTTGGTCTTAGAGTTTTGAGATCAGTCCAGAGGGGATAATGGTGTTGAAGGTGGAGCTGTGGTCTGATGTAGGTGTCCTTGTCCTTGTTCCCATGACAAAGCCACAATGCTATCTCCTCCCCAACTTAAACTAAATATAATTGACTCCCAGGGATGAGTGCAGGGATAGGGTAATGGTGTCCGCTGTGGACCTGTTACATTTGGCTTTGATGAAGCAGCTGAAGATGCTTGGGCCTAGGATACACTCCTGAGGAACTGGAATATTATGTCCATGCTTGAACCCAGGCTATAGTGAGGTCTGGAGCTGAGTAAGTCTTGTGGAACCCAAACCAAGGAGCCAGGATTAAGTCATTCAGAATATTGAGAAAAAAACCAAATGAACAGCGGATTCTGGAATCAGAAACAAAAGCAGGAATCGCTGGAAAAGCTCAACAGCATCTGTGGAGACTAAGCAAAGTTAATCTTTTGCGTCCAGTGACCCTTCTTCACAACTGATGTAGTTAGGAAAAGGTTGGCATTTATGGAGGGTGGAGATGGAGCCCAAAGCGAGAGAAAAACAGTTGGACAGACAAAGGAGCGGGTAAAGGTCTGCCTTAAATAAACAGCTGCTAATGGGGACTGTTAGTAGTTAATAATGGGGTTGCAGCAGTGCATTCAATGACGAGGCCTGATGTGTGAGGTGGGGATAAGGATGTGGGAGAAGGTGCTCAAGATGGCAGTTTTCCTTCCTTAAAGATAACTGATTGGCTTTTGTGACTATCTGAAATGGTTCCATCATCATAATTTGACTTTTAATTCCAGACTTTATTGACTTCACATTCTACCACCTGTCATGGTGAGATTCCAAACTGAATCTCTAGAACCTGAGTCTCTGTGTTCCCATGACAAAGCCACAATGCTATCTCCTCCCCAACTTAAACTAAATATAATTGACTCCCAGTGCTGTCAAGTAAATTGGAAGCTTACAGTTTCTGATATTGGCAGGTGATGGATGTTTGAATATAGAGTTGTCTGCTGAAATGAATTTTTTAAGATAATTATTTCTTGGATGTTACCATCCAGCCAACAGTGGGATTAATTCTGCACTTCTAGATGTGTAAGCTACGTTACTGCTGACTCTGCTGTCATATTTACCACACCTATGCTGGCGCAAGTTTTATTTGCAGTATCGTACTAATGGTAAAAGCACTATAACTTTCCCTTCACTGTTACAAACTTTGTCCACCACTATGAGAGGTCTCCTGGCAACTAGCCCTGAGTGATGTTTGGTAGTGACTATTCTCAGACTGGAATGCAGCGGGTGTCTGAGGTTACAGGCTTTCATTGTGAATGACAGCGGCAAATACTCTGTGACCAGCTGTCCCCTGATGGAGGCCCCTGGCAGGGTATCTGCACACTCGAGGAAACATTTTCTCTTGGTGTGTGCGTGTGTGTCTATCTAGATTTATTCAGCTTTAAACCAAAACATCAGTGAAATTATTGCTGCTAATTTCATACAAATTCCACTGACTACAATAATTTGAATTGCACAAACAAAGTAGAGACAATGTATACTAGTTATGAGCAAGAGTGGGCCAGATTCTTATTTGAGCCAAATCAATGGGATAGGATAAGCAAGATGAATAGAGGAGTTTTTATGGTGTTTACAATGGTGACATTCATTTTTTTTTTGTTTTAATGGTATGGGAGACACTGGAGCTCCTCTCTCTATATTTATAAATTGGTTGCCCACAAGTGAGTTGAAGTCAATTGGTGATGATGATTCACTGTGTAGTTCATTATCAGTAGTGCATTCAGTTGGTACGCAACTACAGCCAGGGGTGCACCCTGAGCATCTTGCCTGAGGTTGGGGGAAAAAACGATGTGTAGAAGTTACCTTCTGGGTCCTACTTTGTCTGCTAAGAAATTAATTAGCTGTTATGCTTCTACGACTTGAGTGTGGTATTAAATCTTTCCTCATAACACGACACATTTAGTCCCATTACCTTTTGGGATATGAGGTTTGAAGTTTGCAGAGCTGGAGTATACTGGGGCCATGGAAATGGTGGTACCCTCAAAGTATGATGTGCAGTTCTGGGATCCACTATATAGGAGGGATGTGATAGCAAAGAGAGGGTGCAGAGGTTAGTCACCAGGATGTTACCTGGGCTGAAGAGTTTTAATTATGAGCAGAGATTGGGTAGACTGAGGTTTTCGTTAGAGCAGAGGAGACTGAGAGGTGTCATGATTTGAGATGTAGACAATTATGACAGATATAGCATAGATGGGAACGTATTTTTCCCCTTGGTGGAGGGGTCAGTAACCACGGACACAGGTTGACATTTAGCAGGAAGTTTGAAAGGGATGAGATTGAAAAAATCTTTCATCCAGAGAGTGGTGGGAATCTGGCGCCTTGTTGCCTATAAGGGTAGTAGAGGCAGAAACCTTCGTTTAAAAATGTAGATGTGCCCTTACAGTGCCAAGACATAAAAGGCGATGGGCCAAGTGACAGAATTTGAGGTTAGAATAGTTGGGTGGTTGTTTTTGGCCAGTGCAGACGTAGTGGGCATGAGGGCCTTCTCTGTGCTGTAGATCTATGATTCTAAAGTGTTTTCTTTTTAACTTTCTCATGTAACAACAAGGCTTTTCTGTTTGTTTGTATCTTTGTTCATGTGTTTAGAGGTTTTAAAAAACTGGCTAAGGGTTTCAAATAGTAGTTTTTTTGATGATTCATGGTTTTGCCTGTGATTAGTGTTTATTTGTTTGTAATAAATAATAGTTCAAGTCCAGGAATCTGGTTTGTGTTTTCTGTTAATTTGTGTTTATCAGACAAATAAAATGTGGACTTTGAATGCTTTGATTGAATTACTAAGCTTGGTGACAATCCTGAGAGTAGTGAGGCTCAAGAATCAGTTTACTTTCCCAAGTAAAAGGATACAAATGTATTGCAGTGAAAAATATCAACAAATAGAATGCATTCTGCTTGATAATAGTTCTGGCAGATTTCACAGAAGACCGACCAGCTTTGATCTATCCAAGTTAGTTAATTTTTGGAGTTAGACATAAATTTATTTTTGTTTTGAAAATAGTTTTATGCAGTTATAAATATTATGTATCATTTCTTTGTATCATAACAAATGCAATTCCCCCTGGGCAGTTTTGCTTTTTTGAAATATATTGTGTATTCAAAAGTTTCAAGTATGTACATCTTTTAGGTCTTGGACCATTCATTTGGAGAAATAGGACATCTATTTATGTGTCGTCTCATACATCCTCAAGATTTCAAGTTATCAACAATAAATTTTTTATCTACATTTGATGTAAGAGGTCCCACAGAACAGTCATAAGACAAGTAACCAGTTAATATTTGTGATATTGTTGATCTAAGAATAGGAATTGGCTAGAACAAGGGAAAAACTCCTCTTAGAAAAGTCCAGAATCATGGAAACTTGCAGCACAGAGACAGAATGGTGCATTATCCCTGGCCAAGAGTGAACTATCTGACCTAATCCTACATCCAACTCTTGGTCCATAGCCATGGGAGTTATGGCACTTTAAGTACGTATCTGACAGGTTTTCTGTCTCCATCACTCCTTAAGGCAGGTACTTGCCCTCACCAATGTCTGGGGGCCTGTTAACATCCTGAGGAAGCAAGTGTTCTCCTAGTATGGCAAAAAAAGCAGAGCTGCTAAGCTGTTTTGATGCGCACATGTGTGTTTTGAGTATAATTGGTTCTGCTGCTGTACCTTGCTGCTGCTGTCAGACAAGTGGTGCACATGGCTTTGTAACTTCTTGCAGAATTCACTCTAGCATGAAGAGAAATCTTGGCTAAAGTGATGTAGCAAATCATTTGGCAGTTATGGTTAATTTGACATCTTGTAAAAGATCTGGCCTAGTTTAAAAATCAGTCATTTGAATAACATAATATTAATTTGTGTTTTTCAGAGAATAAATGGGACATGGTGTATAATGGACCTGTCAGAGAGCATGTCTGTGATCATCTAAAACCTGGGACATGGTATAGACTGAGGGTTTACTGCATTAGTATTGGAGGTCAAAGTCAGGTAAGAAATTATTTAGCTGACTATTTTCTTAAATCATTTTGCTGAATCTTTGAACTCATTAAGGCCAGACATTTTATTTTCTGTTCCCAGTTTGTGCATATTAATTACATTAAGATCTATAGAGGTAATGTTGCTTGAGGAAGCAATTCAACTTCCATTAATGTTGTTTAACTTCACCTCTGAAGAAGACTGCCTGTTGGCTTCCCCATTCAGGTACTCATCCCACATAGTTCAGTAAAATGGAAAACATGTCATATGCTCTTTGAATAAATAGCTCAATCACCAAATGTCATAACTTATATAGACTTTAGGGTGTCTTTTGAATGATCAGCTAAAATCTGTCTACAATAAAATACAGTTCTTTTGGAGATAGTAAATCTTGTTTATTTACCTTTGGATAGCTGGCTTGGTGGTTAGCACCGGGGACCCGGGTTCAATTCTGGCCTTGGGTGACTGTAGGTGTGAAGTTTACACATTCTCCCCATGCCTCTGTGGGCTTCCTCTGGGTACTCCAGTTTCTTCCCACATTCCCGAAATGTGGAGATTAGGTGGATTGACCATGGGAAATCCAGGGTTACATGCTTACGGTAAGGGGGTGAGTCTGGGTGGGATGCTGTTTGCAGGGTCATGTGGACTGTGAGCCAAATGGTCTGCTTCCATATGTAGGGATTCTTTGATAGTTTCCTATGGGAAATCAAAGAACTCCAGTTTAGCAATGTACGTAAATTTCCTAGAAATAATCCATTTCTGTTGATATTGTAGATGGGAGCTCTAGCATCACACAGCTGATGGGTTAACATGATCTATACATGTGATCATATTGGGAAGTCATTCCCTAATCTGCGCACAGCTTGTGAATAGCCTTGAAGTCAAAATGTAATAAAATTTCATGAGTCATGTACCCGCAATATTTCCTCCTGCTATTGGCATCAGCCTGAGCTGGAATTTGGACAGTCTATTCAAGAGTTCTCATGGTTCATGTTAGAAGTCAGTATAATTGAGTCTAAAGAGTTGCCTGAGAGTTTTACCATCCATTGTACAGGGAAACTTGTTCATTGAACTTAGTTTCACTTTTTTGAGGTTTTCCTGCATTTACCTGTGCTTTTTGTTTTGTGAAATGTATTTGCTGAAGGAAAACGTGCAAGGTTGAGCCCTCTTCTACCAGCCTGCTCACTGATCAACGTACCATAAAATAGCTCAGAAATAGTATGATGAGGTACCTCTGGGTTGGTTTCTAAACTCTTTGAAGATTGGGAATTCTACTTCCAATTAAGCAGTTTTGAAAGGCATCAGGGTTTTCCCTGTGGTGATGTCAGAGTAACTTGGTAAGAAGGTTGATTAGGCTTTGCATGTAACCCAAAAAAAAAGCTTTTACCTAAGCTAGGCAAGGTTCTTGGGTGTATCACCCAACAATTTATTTTTGTAATTTTCCTTAATATAAGAACACAGAAGTAATTAGGCTCTGTGCTGGGTATAAATAAGAGTTTAATATAGATTAGATTAGATTAGATTAGATTAGATTNCACAACCCACCCATACCCCTACATTTACCCCTTACCTAACACTACGGCCAATTCACCTGACCTGCACATCTTTGGACTGTGGGAGGAAACCGGAGCATCCGGAGGAAACCCACGCAGACACGGGGAGAACGTGCAAACTCCACACAGTCAGTCGCCTGAGGCGGGAATTGAACCTGCGTCTCTGGCTCTGTGAGGCAGCAGTGCTAACCATGAATCTTGCTGCTTTCAGACCAGTGTTGATGTTTACAATGGAACCTCCATGTGTTTCCGACAACATTTAGCTTGAGGAAATGCAAAGCTACTATGTAAATATAGTAGAAATCTTTTCAGAGTCTGCATCAAATTGCACAATCAAATATCTGGAATGTTAAGGAAAATTGAGTCATTCATAACAACTTTGAATTATAACCTAAGTAATGCAAGGAAAATGATGCTGTAATTAGTTTCTCTTGCCTTTAAACAGGTTTCTGAGATTTTAGCTGTACAGACTGCAGCTGTCATTCCTGGAACTTGTCAACCCATTCGTCTGTCTGGTAAACTTAAAGCTCGAGAGCTGGCACTCCGATGGGGTAAGAACTTTCCTCTATATAATGCACTGCTGTCGGCACACTACATACAGCTCAACTTAATGTTTCCTTTTCACTTTATCATCGCTTTGCAGCACCACCTGCGGTAGATGGTGGTTCCGCTATAACGGAATACTCCGTGGAGATTGGAGAGCCAGGATGGGATGATCAAAGACTTGTCTACAGGGGTCCAGAACTTGAATGTGTAGTAGCGAGTCTTTTGCCCGGGAAGATGTACAGTTTCTGGATAAAAGCTGCGAACAAAGTTGGGGTAAAAAGCAAACTCAGATAACTGATTTTAAATTTAACAGTTGAAATTAATGGTGATGGCGTGACTGTCAATAACTGGATGTGTAAAAGCACAAAATACTTGAAAAAATTACATTTCAATGTGATGTTGAAAATTGTAGTTGAATGCAGTTATCAGAAACCTCACTTTAGTTACCTCACTCAAATTCAGTTTAAGGTAGAATCAGTATTTGAATAATCTGTGAAATAATGCAATTCTAAATAAAATTAACAAAATAGAAGCTTATTAAAAATGACCAAACAATGGAATGGTTAATTCAGACCAATGTGAAAACAATTTGTTGATTTTATGCTTATTAATTTTTAATTAATTTTACATATGAAGATATATAAAAACAGATTGACAATTTTATTTCTAGTGAAGATTGAAATATTTTGAACAGACCATTTTAATACAATCATGGTATTTCTAAATGTATGTTGAAAGCATAAGACTCAATATTCCTTTGTAATTTTAATACTTGCAGTCTTGAGGTGATGTTCAGATGTTGTGTTCATACTTTAGTTGCAGTAATCGGCAGTATAGTTTTGATGGTTGATGTTGCTTTTAATTCATTTTAAACTGCAAGTGATTTGCTTTCTTTGATAGTATGGTCCACGTTCTGAGAGGACTGATATATCCACAGCGGCAGCCCCCCCAGACCAATGCAACTTACCTGTTGTCACGTGTAAGACAGCCACATGTATACAAGTGCATTGGGAGGTATACTTTCTTGATTTTAAAATTATTGAGTTTAGTAGTGTTAAAGAACAAAAATGTGCAATGAAATCAGAATTATTTTTCAATCTATAATCGATGGAGCATATCAGATATTTCATTGTTATGGAATGTATTCTATCTATCTATCATCATCATAATGTATTTGTCATTCAGTTGTCACTTGTTAACGACCAAAATTGTCCAATCCTCAAGCTATTCTCTGAACTGTATTGCACAGAGATTGATTATTTCCAACATACACCCACCACAGTCAATTTCCAGATCCTTTCATGTATCCAAGCAGGAGTTCAAAGTTTCGTGTATCCTTCTGTGTTAGGTTTTTAGCTAAACATTATTGAGTTGTAATAGATTGTGTTCTTTCCGCATTGTTTTTGGTCTGCTTTTAATGACTGATGAGTTATCCTGCATAGATTGCTATAGTTTGAAAAAAATTGTGATGGAGTAACACTCAGGCTGAGTCTGGGATGTAGAAAGCGATAAGGTTTTGACATCTTGTTCTTATCCAAAGATTCCTCATCAGTAAAAAAGTGACAAGGTTAGAAAAAATACAGAATAATAGCTCTGGTAGCATACAGCTACAGAGCTCAATATAAAAATGATTTCACCCGCTGACATTAACGTAAAAATGACAATTTCAAGATAAAATTTAATGCACACAGAATACCTTCAATGTGTCTGAATAAAGCCAACTGAATCCATTATGTATGACACATTGTGCCAGCACTTGCCAGAGAGAGAGCTTGTGTTAACGATGCACACTATTAATAATGTGGAAATCAGCCAGAAAATTGAGGATATAAAGGTATTCCTTGATTTGTGGATCTCCACACATTTTCATTAAAATAATAGCATTCTAATGGTTTTCTTCCACGAGCTTCTCTTGCAAATAAATTGCCTATTAAATGTCACACCAGGAAGTTATGTCCAAGAGTGAATAGTGTAAGTACCCTTTTTAGCAATGTCGTCATTTTTAATACGCTGCCAATAAGAATATAAGAACTAGGACCCTCGAACATGATTTTGATTCCGTTGTGTTGATCTCAACCTTGGCCTCAACTCCACTTTCCTACCCACACTTCATAACCCTTCAAACTTTACTAATTAAAATTCAGTCTGTCTCCTCCTTGAATTTACTCAATATCCGAGAATTCACTGCACTCTGGGGCATTGCATTTCATGGATCCCTGATGGGATCTATCAGAGAATACTGAGGGAGGCAAGAGGTCAAATTGCTGGAGCATTGACAAACATCATTGTATCCTCCTTGGCCACAGGTGAGGTTCCAGAGGACTGGAGAATAGATAATGTTTAAAAAGGGTAACAGGTATAATCCAGGAAATTACAGGCCTGAGAGCCTCATGTCAGTGGTAGGAAAATTATTGGAAAAAATTCTCAGACAAGATTGGTAAGCATTTAGAAACAAATGGACTGATTAGAGTCATGGAGATGAATAGCGTGGTTACAGACCCTTCCGTCCAACTCATCCATGCTGACCAGATATCCTGTATAAATCCATCATTTGGCCTATATCCCTCAAAACCCTTCCTATTCATTTATCGATCCAGATGCCTTTTTAATGCTGTAATTGTTCCAGTCTCCACCACTTCCTCTGGCAGCTTATTCCAATATGCACCACCCTTTGAGTGAAAAAGTTGCCCCTTAGCTCCTTTTTAAATCTTTCCCCCCACACCCCCAAACCTTAAACCTATGCCCCACATGACTTTATGAACCTCTATGAGGTCATCCCTCGGCCTCTGATGCTCCAGGGCAAATAGCACCAGTCTATCCAACCTCAGACCATCCAACCCTGGCAACTTCTGCATAAATCTTTTCTGAATCCTTTCATGTTTCACAGCATCCTTCCTATGGAAGGGAGACCAGAATTGCATGCAATATACCATAAGTGGCCGAACTAACGTCCTGTACAGCCTCAATATGACCTCCCAACTCCTGTACTCGATGTACCAATGAATAAAGACAATCATACATACACCACCTTCATTATTCTATCTACCTGTGACTACACTTTCAAGAAACTATGAACTTACATTCCAAGGTCTCTTTGTTCAGCATTGGCGATAAACAGCATGGTTTTATGCAGGGAGGTTGTGCTTCACCAACTTGATTAGTTTTTTTTGAGGAGGTGACAAAGATGATTGAGGGAAACGCATTTGATGTTTTCTACTTGGATTTCAGTAAAGTCTTTGACAAGGTCCATCATAGCAGGCTGAATCAAAAAAATGAAGTCACGTGGTATAGGGTAAGTTGGCAAGATGGATGCAAAACCGCCTTAGTCATAGGTGTCAGAGGGTGGTGGTGGGAGGATGCTTTTTGGAATGGAGGGCTGTGACTATTGGTGCTCAGCAGGGATCAGTTCTGGCACCTCTGTTTGTGATTGTCATAAGTGATTTCGTGGGAAACGTAGCTGGTCTGATTAGTAGGTTTGCAGACAATACAAAGATTGGTGGAGGTACAGATAGTGAAGAAAGATCGTCAGAGGATACAGCAGGATACAGATCAATTGGAGGCATGGGCAGAAAAATGGCAGATGGAGTTTTATCCAGACAAATGTGAGGTGATGCATATTGGAAGGTTAAGTACAGGTGAAATTATGCAGTGAATGGCAGAACCCTCAGAAGTATTGATATGCAGAGAGATCTGGGTGTGCAGGTCCACAAATCACTGAAGATAGCAGTGCAGGTAGATAAGGCAGCAAAAAAGGCCTATGACACGCTTCCCTTCATTGGAAGGGGCATTGAGAAAAAGGATAGACAAGTTATGCTGCAGCTTTGTAAAACTTTGGTTAGGCCACACTTGGAATATTGTGTGCAGTTATGGTCACCATACTGCCAGAAGGTTGTGGATGCTTTGGAGAGGGTACAGAAAAGGTTGACAAGAATGTTGCCTGATATGAGGGATTTTAGCTATGAAGAAAGGTTGGATCGACTGGATTTGTTTTCACTGGAACGTAGGAGGGGTGACCTGATGGAAGTGTGGATGGAATGGATTCAGTGGAAAGTATGAGGCATTTGCCCAGGGTGGAGAGGTCAATTACTAGGGGGCACAGGTTCTGGGTGTGAGGGGGAAGTTTAAAAGAGATGTGCGAGGCATGTTTTTCACACAAAGGGTGGTGAATGCTTGGAACGCACTGCTAGAGGAAGTGCTCGAAGCAGACAAAGTAACAGCATTCTAGAAGCACCTGGATGAATACACAAACCGGAAGGGAATAGAGGGATACTGTAAGTGAAGAGTTTTGATATGGAAGGGCAAAATGTGTTGAAGCAGGCTTGGAAGGCCAAGGTTCCTGTACTGTATTGTTCTTTGTTCTTTGATCTTTGATTCATGGCCATTTGAGAGAAATAATTTCTCGTTTCTGTTTAAATCTGCTACTCCTCCTAGAACAAGGACCTCTCATTTTAGATTGTCTCACATGACGAAGCATCTGTTCTTCATCTACTTTGTCAATCCCCTTTAGCATCTTTTACTCAGTTAGCTCTCCCGTTTTCTAAACGTTGGAGACTATAAGCCTAATCTGCTCAGTTTCTCGAGATTCACCCCTTATCCCTGGAATCAATCTAGTGAATCCCTGTCGAACTACCTCTAATACAACAATATCCCTCTGAAGTAAACAAACCACTATTAGGTGCAGTACTCCAACTGCAACCTCATTGATAGTCTTGTATAGTTTCAGCAACACTTCCCTACTTTTGTGGTTTATTTCTGTTGCAATAAATGTCAAAATTCCACTTATCCTCCTTATTTCCTTCTACCTGCACATTAGTTTTCTGAAACTCGTACACTCAGGCACCCAGACCCCTCTGCAATTGAAGCACCACTCTGGCCCATAAAGTGAGCAGTTTAAACTCTCCTATCTCATTCCTGTGTAAGTTACAGATTTTAATAATATCATACTTGAAGTTTTTTTCTTACTTTATTTTATCTTTTAGCCCAATCTTTCTGTCTTTTACTATACCTGAAATGATTCTTAATTTACCCTCCTTCATTCCTCTGTTTCTTTGTAAATTGTCAAGGGTAATTGGTTGATTTTGCCACTCACTAAGACCCAAATTACCTGTTGTCCTCTCAGCACCATTATTAGATCTTAGTTCCAACAATTTAGAGTGCAAAACTTGCAGCAAAAAGAGTGAACAATGAAGTCTGACTAATGGTATAAAACCTCAGGCATCCTCCTCCTGTAAAATTGAGCCCATTTCTATTATTTCTCTCACCAGTTGTGTATGACACCTTAGTCTGTGCAAAGAATGTTACTTGAGCATGTTGTGGGAACATTGAAGAACATATACCGGGAACGTTATCCTATATGGTGAACTACTTTTAAACTGAGAAGCAAAGGATTACACAAATATGGCCAAATGAATACTGAGTGGCCTGGAGAGGAGGGTAGATGTTGAGAAGATGTCTCCATTGGTAGGAGAGACTAGGACCTGAGGGCATAGCCTTAGAGTAAAGAGAACTCCTTTTAGAATGGAGATAAAGAGAAACTACTACTTCAGCCAGAGAGAGGTGAATCTGTGCAATTCATTGCCACAGAAGGCTGACGAGGTCAGGTCACTGAGTATATTTAAGACTGAGATAGGTTCTTGAGTATCAAGGGTTATGGGGAGAAAGCGTAAGAATGAGGTTGAGAAACTTCTCCTCTGCCATTCAATCATGGCTGATCAGACTCTGGCCTAATTTCTGTTCCTATGTCTTATGGTTAGTGCAGGAAGTCTAGATGCAGGTTCTCTCACAGTAGGTACGTGAAAAAATGCATGTTAATAGAATGTGCATACTTGGCAACACACAAGAATGCAACAAAATGAAATTCACAAGGGAACCTTCAATCCTGTTAGTTCAAGCACATTGTGAACGGTGTCTGTCTTTGGGCATTTTATGTTCTGATGAGTATTAAATGGTTTGAAATAAAATATCTGTTTGTTGTTAATGCCAAAAATTCCTTCATCGATCTGCATTATTTGTTTTTATTTCTCCTCAGTGCCCTCCGTCTAATGGTTCTGAAATCACAGAGTTCAGGCTAGAATTTGGAGGCATGGAAGGTAGCATGCAAGTTATTTACTGTGGTCCTGCCCTGAGTTATGAAGTGAAAGCCCTGACACCAGCAACAGCATACTACTGTAGGGTTCAGGTATGAACAATAGGTTAATTTTAATATGGCATTAGAACAAAACTCTTTCTGGTTTTCATTTATGTAATTACCATTTTAACAATTATTTTGCTCCACCTTTGCATTGTTGAAATGAGCCTTTTGCATGTTTTTCTTGCCTCACTCAGGCTATGAACGCTGCGGGTCCTGGGTACTACAGCGATACTGCCATATGTATGACACCTGCCTCTGTGCCAGCTGCAGTCAGTGTACTGCAATTGATTGACGAAGACCAGCTTGAAAATGTTCTTCCTTCACCATCAACGTGCCTTGCTATTCAGTGGGAGGAGCCTTGCTGCCATGGATCTGAAGTCATTGGTTATAACATAGAATATGGAGATAAGCAAATTGCAGGAGTAAACAAAGTCACAAGTGCCATCATTGAGGATCTGCAACCAGATACAGCATACAGGTAATTGGTTAGACTAAGTTGATTATAGTTTGCATTATCTTCTGTGAACAACTGTAACATTGAGAGTAGTTTTGAAATCCTAGTTATCAGGATTTGACATGTCACTGTTATTTTCAGAATACGAGTACAGGCCATCAACAGTATTGGAGCAGGCCCTTTCAGTCATTCCATTAAAGCCAAAACAAAACCACTACCTCCTGAGCCACCTCACCTTGAGTGTGCAGTTTTCAGCTACCAGAGCCTTAAGCTTAAGTGGGGGGATGGGCCCAGCAAAGCTTTAAACACGAATTCAACACAATATACCTTGCAGATGGAGGACAAATTTGGAAGGCAAGTATGACTCCATTCAAATCTTTCTTTTATTTCAGATAACACAAATAGCAAAATTCATCCATGCATTGACCACCAGGCTATTTCCATTTGTTTCAGTTTGTTGTATTTTAAACAGTACTTTATGCAATCTGGTGATGTGGATGTCAGGATTTACAGTCATGACCCATAAACTAAGGCCATCCCGACAGCAATCTGCAGAGTGGTTGGGAATTGGTGACACCCTACATCATGCTGTTGCTGGCATTGTATAGAAACCAGCTGATCCCACTCATTCTGAAAATTCATTGGTTTGCTGTAATGTGATCATACATCTCTAGTCTCTGTAGACATTACTGGAGTCAGCTATACTACCAATTGATCTGAGTGATTCATTAACTATGGTTTTAATTTACACGGTGAAGTATTTCACATGGCAGAACTAGTTTATACAGACAAAAGAAGAGATTTTTTTCCTCTGTTTATTAATGTGACCTCCAAAATGTTGTATAATGTGAATACTTCATTGCACAAATGGCTAGTTATTTAATTTAATTTTGGTCAAGTGGTATAATTTACTTTTAAGGGTAGTGTTTTCAGCTGTCTTTATAACCGCTTGAATATAGCTTTGCTATTTGTGTATTTTACAGGTTCGTTTCTGTCTATAGTGGGCCTTGTCATACATATAAAGTCCAGAGATTGAATGAATCCTCAACTTATAACTTTAGAATTCAGGCATACAATGATGCTGGAGAAGGACCATTTTCTGAAGTTTACACTTTCACCACAACCAAATCTCCTCCTCCTCCACTTAAAGGTAGGTCCTGTGAAAGATCTGTTTTATTGAATGGATGTAGGTTTTGTAACACATACTAGAACCATATGAAATGATCTTGGTTTCCTTATGAAAATGTAGCAACTAGAAAATCTTTGAATTAATTTCATACCTAGATTTATTCCCATTCTGTTATATATCAATTTGCTTTTGATCATCCTGCAATGAAAAAGGATGTTAAATCACTATAGCAAGTTAGTCACTATTTTCTCTCTCTTAACAAAGATATTAAGGTTATTTTGTTTAAAGCTTGTCATTATAAATTGATATTTACTTGTAGACAACTATGGTGTTGTCTCACCATTGGAAAAAAGGGGAAAAGATTAATGATCCCTGAAATAATAACACGAACTATTGGCGAGTTAAAGTTTACAGAGGGAGATACCTTTGTGGACTGATGTAATTGCTATATATAATGTCAGTCATGAAAGTCAGAGTATTTATGCTTAATATTCTCAAATGAATAGTTTGATTTATGTTGCACATAATCTTATGTGAACCTAGTAAATAAAGTACTAAAGGCTACCTTGCCACATTGCCTGCAACCATTAATTGTGAAGTTCAGAATCACATAAGCAGAAATAATGTCAGTGAATGTAGCAAAAAAATGCTGTGTTGAATTTAAGATTCCATTATCAAAGAGTCCAGTACTGAGTTGTTGCAATGCTGTATTAGACGAAGAGACGTTATAGTAATGGTTCTGTGTACTACTTCCCTTCAGTACAAACATGGTGTTTAAGCACTCAGTATGATTAATTCTCTTTAAGTTTTAAAAAGCAGTTCCTTTAGTGAAGTGGTTTATTTATTCCCCTTTTAGTTATCTTCTGTTTAAGAAAGGAATAGGCATGGAAGAATTTCAGATGCAGTAATTGTAGTAATATGCTTCCCCATATGTTCCATGCCATATAAATACACCATGTTTCAGCTTTTTCACCTTATTGATTCAGAATAAGTTTTTACTGTATTAAAGATATAACACTTGAATAATGAGAGAGATCTGATGAAATGAGCTTTGGGTTGTATAATTCAATGGTATGTAAATAAATGCAAGTGGCCTTGCAAGTGTCTTGTATAGTGTTAGAGTTGGGACTGTGGGAATATATATTCAAACTGAAGTGTGAGAGGATGCCCTGGAACTTTGTTGGAAGAACATTGAAAGTCAATATAAAACAAGTCTACAATTTTAAAGGGGGGTACAGGAGCAGAAGGATGTGGGTGAAGGTATGCATGGATCATTGAAGGTGCCAGGACAGATGGAGAGAGCGGTGACTAAAGCATAATGTTCTCTGCTTTATTAATAGGGGCACAGATTGCAAGAGCAAGGAATTGATGTTGAACTTGTACAAGACACTTGTTAGACCTGAACTGAAATATTATAAGACTGCCGTGTTATAGGAAAGATGTGACTGCATTGGAGAGAGTGCAGAAGCAAGTTACAACATGGGTTTCAGGAATGAGAAACTTCAGTTATGGGGTTGGATTGAAGAAGTTGGGACTATTCTCCTTGGAGAGAAGAAGCTGAGAAGAGGTTTGATAGAAGTTTTGAAAATCATGAGTGGACTGAACAGGGCAGATGTAGAGTAGTTGTTTCTACTTGTAAAAACAGAATGAGAGGGTATAGATTTACAGTAATGTGCGAATGAAGTAAGGATGTTGTGAGAAAAACCCTTCTTAGGGTGTTAGGGTATGCAATATACTGCCTGAAAATTTGGGTGGATGCAGGTTCAGTTTTGACATTTAAGGCATTGGATGATTATTTGGATAGAAGTGGTGTGCAGGGATATGGGAAAAAGTTAGGAGATTGGCACAATGTCATCGAGGGAACCAAGTTTATATAATGGGCCAAATGGCTGTAACAACTCTGTGACGCATTAACTTGAGGTTTGCATTTATAGGTGACAGAAAAAAAACACTTCATTTTAACTTTTGGATATTGTCATTGGTCTCATGCTCTGATTTGTGTTGTAAACAGCTGTATTTTGTTTTATCTTTTTTAGCTCCCAGAGTACAAATGTTAGAAGAAAACACTTGTGAAATCACATGGGAAGCACTGCAGCCAATGAAAGGGGATGCAATTGTTTACACACTTCAGATAATTATTGGGAGAGAAACTGAGCAGGTAGAGTTAATTCAGTTTTTGATCTATTGCGCAAGCCTTAAATATACCAAATGTCTTAAATGGAACTCTTAATGTTTGTAATGCTTTTCCTGTCACAGTCTAGCTTTCTCTGTCAGTTTTGTATTTCACATCAAATTTCTTATTTTATAGAATGAGCTAGATGTTACTTCATAAGGTATTAACATAAGCTGGCATACAAATGTCTAATTAATTGAGGTTCCAACTAATAAATAGGAATGGAGAAAATTGATTAATTCAATGTTTCTGTCTCTGGTATAAGTTAATACATTAAATATTTAAAGGTTTATCTTCTCTGCTTGCTTTCTAACTTAGTCTTTTGAAATGACTTAGTAATTTAATACATGCTGCCTCCCAGTGAGGCAGATGTTTTTTTTGTAATTTCAAAGCTTTGAGATTCATTAATTTTACCTGTAGGATGGTACAGTACTTCTCTTTTTCTATATTGAAATTATATGTTTGTAATCTGATTTTTATTAATGGCAAATGTCCAATGTATAAAGAGAGCTATATATGGATGCAGTTCATGCATTTGAACTACTGAAGCAGGGAAGAGGAATGGGTTGCATTTCAAACTTGCATTAGGTATTAATGCCATGGGAAATTGGGAGGTTTCAAGAAAAATCAAGAGTTAGCAATGCTCTTGCTTAACTGAGAGCTTCCATAGCTCCAGAAGTATCAGAGAATCAGGCCTAAAGACTTGAAGAGAAGGGAATAGAGGCAAAGCATAGTTTAAGAAAAGGTTCTCGCTATTAATAATTGCTTGAGATCTTAATCTTGCCAGCAGTAATAGCACGTGTCCCATAAATTTCATGACAAAATGGTTACTGTCTATTTAAGAAGAATCATCCAGTGAAGCTTTGAGAGTGGAGCTAAATAAGAAGGGGATGGTGACGTTATTGGGGTTGTACTTTCAGCCCCCAAATAGTCAATGGGAATTAGAGGAACAAATATGAAGAGAGACTGGGAAGACTTGTAGGAGCAATAGGGTTGTCACAGTAGAGTTGTCACAGTAAAGGATTTTAATTTTCCTAACATAGACTGGGACTGCCATAGCGTTAAGGGCTTAGATCGGGTGGAATTTGTTAAGAGCTTTATACAGAGTGTCCTATTTGGGAGTGGGCAAAACTCGACATACTGTTGGGAAATAGAGCAGGATAGGTGACTGAGGTGACATTGGGGGAGCACATTGGTACCAGTGGTCCTTGTTCTATTAATTTCCAGATAGTTATGGAGAGGGGCAAAACTGGTCCACAGGTTCAAGTTGTAAATTGGGATAAGGTGAATTTTGATGGAATTAGACAGCAGCTTGCAGGGGTTGGTTAGAATAGGATGTTTGCAAGCAAAGGGACTTCTATTAAGTGGGAGGCCTTTAAAAGTGAGATATCTAGAGTACAAGGTCTGTGTGTTTCTGAGGGTGAAAGGCAAGGTTGGCAGGAATATGGAACCCTGGATGACGAGATAATGAGGCTTTGACCAGAAAAAAGGAGGCAACTGGGATCAAGGGAATTCCTGGAGATGTGTAGGGAATACAGGGAGTTACTGAAGAAGGAAATCAGGAGGGTGAACAGGGGGCATGAGATAAACTTGGTTGAGAAGATTAGGGTGAATCCAAAAACGTTCTTTAAGCATATTAAAGGAAAATGAATAACTAGAGAGACAGTAGGATCCTTCAAGGACCAAAGTGGACTTGTATGTGTAGGTCCTCAATGAATATTTCTCCTGTGTTTATCATGGAGAAAGATATGAAGACTTGGGATCTTGGGGAAGTTGGTGGTCATATCTTGAGGACAATCTATATCGCAGTAGATGGGGTGTTGGGCATATTGGAATGTATGAAGGTGGATAAATCTCCTGGTCCTGGTCGTGACTAGAGATATCCACGGACACTGCTAGAGAAGAAATTGTGGGGGCCCTGGCTATATGTTTTTGTTTCATTGTTAGCCACGTAAGACTGGAGTGTGGTGAATGATGTGCCGTATTCAAGAAGGGCTGCTAAGAAAACCTTGAACTATAGACCAGTAAGCCTAATACCTGTTGTAGGGAAGTTACTTGAGAAGATTCTGAGAGATCAGATATACATGTGTTTGGAAAGACAGGGTTTGATTAGGAGCCATCAGCATGGCCACGTACATGGGCGATCTTGCTTCACAAATTTGTTCGTGTTCTTTGAAAGTGGAGTCACAGGTAGACAGGGCAGTGAAGAAGGCTTTTGACACACTGGCCATCATCATAGAACATAGAAAAGCACAGCACAGAACGGTTCCTTTGGCCCACGATGTTGTGCCGAGGATTAACCTCAATCCATCGCTATCCATGTGCATGTCCAGCAGTCGCTTAAATGTCCCTAATGACTCTGCTTCCACCACCACAGCTGGCAACTCATTCCCTGTATTCACAACTGTCTGCGTAAAGAACCTTCCTCTCACGTCCCCCCTCTATACCTTCTAATATCTTAAAACTATGACCCCTTGTGCCAGTCAATCCTGCCCTGGGGAAAGGTCTCTGGCTATTGACTCTATCCATGCCCCTCATTACCTTGTATACCTCAATCAGGTCACCTCTCTTCCTCCTTCCCTCCAGACAGAAAAGTCCGAGCTTAGTCAACCTCTCTTCGTAAGGCAATCCCTCCAGTCCAGGCAGCATCCTGGTAAACCTTCTTTGCACCCTCTCCAAAGCCTTTGTATCTTTCTTATAGTAGGGCGACCAGAACTGGACACAATAATCCAAGTGTGGTCTCACCAGGGACGCGTAGAGCTGTAGCAAAACCTTGTGGCTTTTAAACTCGATCCCCCTGTTAATGAAAGCCAAAACACCATATGCTTTCTTAGCAACCCCATCCACTTGGGTGACAACTTTGAGGGATGTATGTACTTGAACGCCAAGATCCCTCTGTTCCTTCACACTGCCAAGAATCCTGTCTAATCCTATATTCAGCATTAGAGTTCGACCCTCCAAAATGCATTACTTCACATTTATCCAGGTTAAACTCCATCTGCCATTTCTCAGCCCAGCTCTGCACCCTATCTATGTCATGCTGCAGCCTGCAATAGCCCTCGAAACTGTCAACAGCACCTTCGATCCTTGTGCCATCTGCAACTTTACTAACCCACCCCTCAACCTCTTCATCCAAGTCATTTACAAAAACTACAAAGAGCAGAGGCCCAAGAACAGAGCCCTGCGGGACCCCACTCAACACTGACCTCCAGGCAGAATACTTTCCATCTACAACCACACTCTGCCTTCTGTCAGCCAGCCAATTCTGAATCCAGATGGCTAAATCTCCCAGTATCCCATACTTCCTGACTTTATGAATGAGCTTAACATGGGGAATCTTATCAAATGCTTTGCTGAAGTCCATATATACCACATCGACTGCTCTACCTTCATCGACCTGCCTTGTCACCTCCTCAAAGAACTCAGTAAGATTTGTGAGGTATGACCTGCCCCTCACAAAGCCATGCTGTGACTGCCTTTAATCACACTATGATAGTCATCCTATCCTTCAGAATTCTCTCCAAAACTTTGCTGACCACAGGTGTAAGACAGACTGACTGGTTTGTAATTGCCAGGGATTTCCCTATTACCCTTCTTGAAAAGAGGAACAACAAAATTAGCCTCCTTCCGATTCTCTGGTATGACGTGAGGAAGCAACGTCAGTCAGAGCATTGCGTATAGAAGTTGGGAAGTTATGTTGCAGTTGTACAAGATGGTGTTGAGGCCACACTTGGAATATTGTGTTCGGTTTTGGTCACCTTGCTATAGGAAGGATATAGTAAACTGGAAAGAGTGCAGAAGAAATTTACAAGGATGTTGCCTGGACTCCACAGCCTGAGTTGTAAGGAGATAAATTAGGACTTTTTTCTTCAGAGTGATGGAGACTGAGGGGCGATCTTAGAAATGTATAAGATCCTGAGAGGCATGGATGGAGTGAATGCACTCAGTCTTTTTCCCAGGGTTGGGGAATTGCGGACTAGAGGGCATCAGTTTAAGCTTAGGGGGAAAAAAATAAAAGGGAACTTGAGGGGCAACCTTTTTACACAGAGGGTGGTATGCATATGGAATGAGCTGCCAGCAGAAGTTGTTGAGGCAAGTACATTAACACCATTTAAAAGGCATTAGGACACATGCACGAATAAGTTTAGAAGGATATGGGTCAAGTGCAGGGAAGTGGGGTTAGCGTGGTGGACATTTCGGTCTGCACAGACCAGTTAGAACCAAAGGACCAGTCTCCATGCTGGAGGAGTCTATGACTCTTAAGTATTTTAATAATTTCTATAAAATTCCACTCTTTGTCATTCTTAAAAATTGGTGTCAATTATAAAGTTGGGTAACTGACTGTGTCTTGCTATTTAGACTCTGCCAGTTACTTGGTAATCAGTTTGTTTGCTGTTATATAAAATTACTCTTTAAAAAGTCTTAGTAAATGAGGGTGTCAATGTTAAATATTTTAGCCTCGAAATTCTACTCATATGCAGTAATGTTTTGTTTGCCAGAAATCGCAATCAGTAACTTAGTCTTCCTTCTCCTTTCAGATATTCTTTGTTGTACCTACCATAAGATTGGTTTGTTTTTTTCATAACATTGAACTTTGAAGTGTTACCTTTTTTTGTAAGATACCCTGAATATTTACAAATATGTATAATTTTATTCCATGTGGCATTGCATTTAGGGAGTGTAGATTATGTCCAGGGAAAACAGAAGCTTTTACCATGAAAGCATGAGTTTTTTTTTAAAATGGGAGAATTTAAATTAGAAAAAAGGCGCTGACATTTGTTTACATTGTACAATTGCAATATGAAATCTGAACCATCACAATCCTCGAGTTGTACTGCTTGGCAGAGGTTACAGATGAACATTTCAGCACTGCTAATTAGGGCAGTAGGAATACTGCAATAGTTGAATAAATCAGTACAGCAGTAGGAATTTTTTTTAAGGGGGCTGAGACACTGGGGAATTCATGACAAATTTAATGAATCGAGAGACCTTTGGGCATTGTAACAAATTAATAAATTAAAAAACAGGTATGGTGAATTAATCAATTAATTGAACATTGACCACTGACAAATCAATAGAGTAAGGAGCACACTACACTCATTCAATCAATGAACCAGCAGACAGCGACAATTTGGTAAGCTAATGAAGTAAGGAACACACTAACAATTGTTTGATCAATGGAGCAGCAGACACAGCTACCAAAAAATTGCTCACTAACGCATCATTGATTAATGGTGAATCAAGGGGGCACTAAATAGTGATGGCAAAATAAAAAATGGAGAAGCAAACATCCGTCTAACTTTATAGCGAGCAATTCTACGGTGCATCTACTAATATATGAATGTGCACATTAAGTTCCTAAACCAAATCTGTTTCAGACTGATGTAGTTGATGGTGGCATTTGTGTATAGCTTGATAAGTTAAAGACTTTGCATTCTTAAAGTGTCTTTCAAACCACTGGATAAAACAAAGCACAATTTAGCTAATCAAGTACATTTGAGTAGTAATCAGTGTTTGAATGTAGGAAATGTGGATGTGTGAATGTAGGTAGTTTAGATACAGTAGTTCTTCCTAGCATTCGAGGTTTCTTTGTAATTTTAAATAAGAGTCATAGAAATGTACAGCACAGAAACAGACTTTTGGATCCAACTTGTCCATGCTGACCAGATTTACTAAATAAATCTAGTCCCATTTGGCCCATAGCCCTCTAAACCCTTCCTATTTATATACCCATCCTGATGCTTTTTAAATATTGCAATTGTACCAGCCTCCACCACTTCCTCTGATAACTCATTCCACACACGCACCACCCTCTGCTTGGAAAAGGTTGTCCCTTAGGTCCCTTTTAAATCTTTTCCCCTCTTACCCAAACCTATGCCATCTAGTTTTGGACTCCCCCACCTTGGGGAAAAGACTATGTCTATTTACCCTATCCATGCTTTTCATGGTTTTATAAAGCTCTATAAGACCTGCCAAGGAAAATATCCCCAGCCTATTTAGCCATGATCTATATGTACTTCAGTAAGGCATTTGACAAGGTTCATCATGTTAGACTGTTTAGCAAGGTTAGATCAAATGGTAAACAGGGAGAACTAGCCATTTGGATACAGAACTGGCTCAAAGGTAGAAGCCAAAGGGTGGTGATGGAGGGTTGCTTTTCAAGCCGGAGGCCAGTGACCAGTGGTGTGTCACAAAGATCGTTGCTGGGTTGACTGCTTTTCGTCATTTATATAAATGATTTGGATGTGAGCATAAGAAGTATAGTTAGTAAGTTTGCAGATGACACCAAAATTGGAGGTGTAATAAACGGCAAAGAAGGTTACCTCAGATTACAACGGGATCTTGCTCAGATGGTCTAATGGGCTGAGGATAGGCAGATGGAGTTTAATTCAGATAAATGCAAGGTGCTGCATTTTGGGAAAGCAAATCTTAGCAGGACTTATACACTTAATGGTAAGGTCCGAGGGAGTGATGCTGAACAGAGACCTTGGAGTGCAGGTTCATAACTCCTTGAAATTGGAGTCACCGGTAGATAGGATAATGAAAAAGGTGTTTGGTATGCTTTCCTTTATTAGTCAGAGCATTGAGTACAGGAGTTGGGAGGTCATGTTGTGGCTGTAAAGGACATTGGTGAGGCCACTTTTGGAATATTCTGTGCAATTCTGGTCTCCCTCCTGTAGGAAGGATGTTGTGAAACTTGAAAGAGTTCAGAAAAGATTCAGAAGGATGTTGCCAGGGTTGGAGGATTTGAGCTGTCGGGAGAGGTGAATAGGCTGGTCCTGAAGCATCGGAGGCTGAGTGGTGACCTTTATAGAGGTTTATAAAATCATGAGAAGCACAGATAGGATAAATAGACAAGATTTTTACCCATAGGTTGGGGGAGTGCAGAACTAGAGGGCCTAGGTTTAGGGTGAGGAGGGAAAGATATAAAAGGAACCTAACGGACAACTTTTTCACGCAAGGGGTGGTGCGTGTATGGAATGAGCTGCAGGAGGCTGGTACAATTACAACATTTAAAAGGCATCTGGATGGTTACATGATTAGGATGGGTTTAGAGGGATATGCGCTAAGTACTGGCAAATGGGCCGAGATTAATTTAGGACATCTGGCTGACATGGATGAGTTGAACCAAAAGATCTGTTTCCATGCTGTACATCTCTATGCCTCTCTCTATAGCTGAAACCCTCCAACCTTAGCAATATCCTTCTAAATCTTTTCTGAACACTCACATTTCACAACATCCTTCCGATAGTAGGGAGACCAGAATTCAAGGCTGAAAATGTGTTGCTGGAAAAGCGCAGCAGGTCAGGCAGCATCCAAGGAGCAGGATGCTCCTTGGATGCTGCCTGACCTGCTGCGCTTTTCCAGCAACACATTTTCAGCTCTGAACTCCAGCATCTGCAGTCCTCACTTTCTCCTCCTTCCTTCAGACCAGAATTCAACGCAATATTCCAAAATTGAAGGATAAATATTGTCCAGGGCTGCACTTTGGAGATAATTCCTGTGCTCCTCTTCAAAAAAGACCCAGTTGAGGGGGCATTCAGACCTCAGTTTAATGTTGCATCCTCTGCAGATGCACCACTTCGTTGATATTACATTGGAGTGTCAGTGTAAGCTTTTTATGTTAAGATCCTGGAGTCAGACCAAACATTAACTGAAAAAGTTGTTTCAATATATTTTGTTTAATAAGAGCTGAATTACTTATGTTGTTTTTGGGCTTAAATCTAGGTGTACAAGGGGCCAGGGACTTCATTTCGTTTAACAAACTTTCAGACAAACTGTGAATATCGGTTCAAAGTCTGTGCTGGCCGCCAGTATCGAGATGCTGCTGGAATGCAAGAACTATATGGACCTTATAGTCCCACTGTGCCATTCTCATCTCAGAGACAAGAACCAACATCAAGTAGTACTGAAACTACAGTGGATTTCACAAAGGTCAACAAGGAAACACTAACTGATGAGCAGTTTGCCGCCCTGATTGTTGCAGGCTTTGCTGTAGTTTCCATTTTGTTTGCTTTCATTATTCAGTACTTTGTAATTAAGTAGAGAATGGAAAACACACTAATGGCTATGTTTGTATCATCTACGATAAAGACTCTGGTTTTTTTCTCGGTTTATCGTCCAAATTAAACTGATTGGAAATTATTCTACGCTGAGAACATGCATTTCCATCTTTGTTACTGCTGACCAATGTGAGGCAGTGATAACAAAACCCTTAGCACATGCAAAGACACAGTTTTCATAAAAGGGTCAGCTGAGGCTTCTAATTCTCATAACAGCTGTTCTGTAGACAGCTAGGATTGCCTTAGTATTTTAGACTCTCAAGCCAGTGCTATCCAGCCAGTAGAGGTTTAGGACAAAGACTTTGCAAAAGGAGCCCTCTTAAAGAGCTGAGAGAGATGCCGTAGATTTAAGCCAATTTTAAACAATTGTAGGGAACACACTGAGACTCGATGGTTTTTATGATCTAGAGCAGAGCTTTATTCGTGGTCATGACTTCAGATGAACTATGAACTACTTTAGTACAAATTTCTAGTGCATATGATTGGTTTCATTACACAAAGGAAAAACATAACCATTGCTGGCTGCAGGGTAATTAAATGTGTATTGAACATGAGTTTGGAAAAATGTAGTTTGTACTATGCGGTTAGTTTGAAAAACAAAAGGCCCTGCAAGTGGCATCACCTGCATATTTAGGTGACAGTGTTGGGCCCCAGATTTGCATTTAAACTTTTTTGTTTTTCTGGCAATCCATGAAGGTAATTCAGTGCTAATGTGTTTGCAGGAAACTGCAGCACTTTGTAGCAAAGCACAAATTTTAATAATGTCTCTGATTGTAACAGTGCAATATAAAAGTTGCAGTTTGTTATAAATGTTTCACTGTTTGGTTAAAATTGTGCAGTTTATTTCCCCAAAAATACAATACTAAGAAAAAAGCAGAAAACTAAAATGTAAGTTTCTTAGTTTTCCCTTTAATAAAAGTAGAGGAAAATAACACAGTCCTTAACTTTTGTCCCCAAAGGTATTGTGAATCTCAGAACAAACTTGCAATTTTAGATGATCATTTAATGTTTTGCTAAGCATGATTTCCAAAATGCTGCAGGGTACCCAAATGACCATTATTATTATATGTCATCTTACAGAATGTCAGTATTACATTCCATTACTTTTGCATCAGAGATGGCGCCATTTGGTTTTTTAATGATGCCCAAATGGAAGAAATCTGAGTTTTAACATTTAATTTTCGGCCAGCTCAGTTGGTTTGTGAAGAAAGGAAGGGTTGAGTCATTGTGTTGTGAAGTAGCAATATATTTTTTTCTCCTAGGAATTTCATTTATGGTGCAATTCTAGAATAATCTCTCCAAATATATATCTTCCATTTTATATTTTATTTATTACGGTTAAGTCGTCCAGGAAATTTATGTATGAATGTATTGTTATACTTGTAGAAAGTCTTAACTTAATTAACAGTTTCTCAATGTAGTGGAACCCTTGTGTTTGCCCTGTTACAAAGTATGTTTCCGTATTCAGATAACTAAACAGAAGCAAATGTTTTAGTCTTTATATCCTGTAGAACGGTTTAAGTGCTTTTCTTTCTTGGTGAGCCTGTATCTTTGTTTCCTGTTTCATTTTTTATTTCTTAAATGAATTGCGGCATTCAGTTAAAATAAAGATTTGGGATAGAGCTTTTTTTGGTCTGTTTTGCCAAAGGTGATATCTTTTGATTTCAGTTTCTTTTAATGGAACAAGCCACATAGGTGGTAGTTAGTTGTTTTATGGTGGTATTTGGTTGAAACAATGCCATGTTGACATCTGGGCAAGCTGTGCTTCAGCAAGTCGTCAAAAAAATATACAACTGGCAGATTTCTCGACTGGAGTATTTTCATAAGAAACTTATGGTGCCTGATTCTGGATGTTTTACGTACAATAAACATAAATTGTATAACTGCTTCAACCATTGGCAGTAAGTTGATTACTGCAATTTATTGTACTGGGTACAGTAGTAATTTTATGTTGCATAGTTTTAATATTAAATATACATTCCAAAACGTACCTTAGGTGGCATTAATGTACTAAATCTTATTACTTTCAACTTTGTATTGTACTATATCGAATCATTCACAGATTCATGTTAAAACTGCCATTCCTATGTATGACTAAACTGTAACTATCAAATAGATAATATATTTAATAATGGCCAATAAAATGTAAATTAATTACATAAAATGTTAAGGTTTTGTACATCTATACCTTATTTCAGATAATAGCAAGTGTTTGGTTCTACATTTGATGTGTTGTACTCCTGCATCCATTACCTCAGTCTGAGTTAAGTCTCAAAATATAAATCATTTGAAAGAAAATTGTGTTTTGGATCATAACTGAATTGTAAACTTTGACAATTTAACAAAAACTATTTTCACAGTTATTTAGCATGGAATTAACATGGAGAAATTTTCAGTCATGACTTGAAGGCTATTTTGATTTGCTTTATGAATTCAGATTTCCGTGCCAACATGAAAAAATTGAAGCAAGACAGTTTTCCCAGTGATTGAGATTCTGTGGGCATTTTTTATCTAAGTAATTTGCACATATCTGTAGATAACTAAAAGTCTTGTGTGTATATGATGCAACTATGATGTGTGGAAGAGTGCATACAGAATTGCAGGGCAGGGATAAAACAGCTATTTATAAAATCCTTTGTAAAACTCACCAACATTTTGAATGGAAATGAACTTAACAGTAATGAGTATTGAGTGGCTACATCATTGAGGGTGAACGCTTAATGTTGCACAAAGGCCATCGTGTGCCTGAATTCCTACACTGAAAATTTTCTAAGTGGCTAGATATTAGCTAAAGCACATCAGACAAATCAGTCCTGTTCTTCCTTACCAGTGGGATTACACTTCAAAAGTACCTCATAAGGATTTCACATTCTAATGATCACTAAAGGCATTATATAAATGCAAACTTTTCTTCACGTTGCCAGACGGGTTCAAGGATTAGCATTTACTTATGAGGTTTTATATGTTAGAACATAACTTATTTTACATAGGTTTAAAGATATTTAGTTAAAATGTCCCACTGGATCCTCCAACCTCCTGCCACAGTTTCATTAGAAACCTGAAGAAATATGTAGTCAGTGTTTTCAGCGTTCTTTCTAATTTCAGTTATTACAACAGAGACTGCATTTCTGTGATTGTTATATCTCTGATTTTTACCATGCAATTAAAGCTTACATTTAATGCAATCTATGGAAGTGTTGCACTACTCAGGTCTTATTTTTTTGGGTCAATCATCAAACTGAATGTCATAATGACTCAGTAACACTCTTGTCAGAGCTTGAGGGTCTCAGCCCCACTTCAGATCACAATCCAGGCTAAATATCCAGTATTTTACTGAGGGGAGTTTCAGTACACATTTTCTGGATGGCTTCATTTGTCTTAATGAGACATTAACCAGGACCACCTCTTTTCTCAGGCAGGTATAAAACATCTCATGGTAGTATTTCAAAAGAGAGCAGGCAAGTCTTCAGCCAATTCTGTCTGACCAGTATCATTAAAAAGCAGGTTATCTGATGATTGTCACAATTGTAGGAACTTTCTGTGTACAATTTGTTTGTTGTATTATCAAAATTACAACATTTAAACACAGAATATTTCAAAAGTACTTCATTAGGTAGAGACCAGTTTCATAAATGCAAAGATAAATGATCAGATAATTTATTTGGTGATGTTGATTGGTAAAGTACTTCACATCTAATAAAGTACTTTGGGACAACCTGAGGTCATGAAAGCTTAGTATAACTATAGCTTTGGGACAACCTGAGGTCATGAAAGCTTAGTATAAATATAGCTATTCATTTTTGAGTCCCTTTTGATTGTTCTAATGGCTGTAAAAATATTCTCATGGCATTACTTGAAGAGGAAGATCCATTGCCCTGACTAGTACTGAGCTCTCAATCAACATCACCAAATACATTATCTGATCATTTATCTTCGTGTTTATGAAACCTGACTCTACAAGTTGACTCATGTATTTGTTTACATGACGCTGACTACACTTTGGGGAAACAAATGGAGCCCTTGATTGGGCAGCATAAATATGAGAGTTTCTTTTCACAAAAAAATTAAATATTTGATGGAGAGCAAATTGCAAAGCTATGGAGAAACAGCTGGAGGAGTGAGACTAATTGTCAATAAACTGCAAACCATTGTCTGACACAATCGCAACAGGAATCTCATGTAGCAAATGTTTAATACAAGACACTAATGACTACTATTGTGGTGATGAATATTTTGTTTTACCTCTGTCCACTGAAAAATACTCAACAATCTAAGGTAAGACTATCCATCAAGCATCTATTCCTACTTATTCCCATGTTTTGGTGGGATAAAGTTGTGGGGATCAGTGACTCTCCGCTTAATCCTCTGACTAGAATATGTGTCACAGCAATGAAATTTTCAATGATCTTGAATGCCCCTGGTCAGTACACTTGTTGGCTTCGCCCTGTTGTTGTATTTGCTGATCTCTGATGTCCCCAATGCACCTTGTCTAGACTATCTGGAATGGTCGGCCTTTTATCAAATGCCAACAAGTCATCAGCAATTGTGAAATGTTGATTTTCAAATTAGGCCTCCCAGCCAACGTTTGACACTGCCAAATAAGGACAACACCGTCTCAGTCTTAGGTTTCAGTCCAGACTTGATTGAGCCACTGTGGCCTGAGTATACAACTCCGTTCCTCCAATAAATTTGAATTAGTCATCGTAGGTGTTATGATGATGAAGGTGTGTACTGTACCTTTGAGAGAGTGAATGTTCTTCTGAACTGAGAGCTTACAAGCACCTATGTGATACGACTTAGATGGCAGTCTGAGTGTACTGGAAGACTGAAAATATGTAACATTTTTCTGTGAAATAGATAACTGAATTGGTTGCTGTTTTGACAACAGTTTGAATTTAACTAATCAGTTTTAATTATGCCCCAGGATACAAAAGCCCAATCAAGTTTGAATTTATTGTTTTGCCAACATTAAACCAATGAGACATTCTGATGATGGGGACATAAAAAAGGCAGGCATTTTGAAAATTGAAGACACAGCAACTGCCATCAACACAGATCCAAGAAATTAAGAAACACTCGGCGAACAGAACCACAGCAAACACTCTCTATCAAAGGTACCTTTTCATATGAAACATATTCGCAATAAAAAGAAAGACGACCCGGGGAGATCTTCAACCAGAAGAAGACAGACTCCGAAGACGACAGCCGCTGTGTGGTTTTGAAATTCAGCTGATGTAATTTTAATAAGTGTCTTATTCGAGTAACATATTATAAAGTTGGAATCAGGTAATAATCAGTCAAGAGAAAAGGTAGCTTTAGAGTTGTGAATAGTTGTTTAATGTTCAATTTTAGAGAAAAAGAAGAAATTAAAAAACCATTACAGTTCAATTGCAGATCGAGGTAAAGTATTTAATTTTGATTTTATTGTATTATTATGATTCACTCAGGCAAGACAGCTACAGTGGAATGAAAATTGATTAAAGGATTGGGAGGTCCTAGTATTTAGTACTATAGTGTTTCTCAATATTTCTATTTTGTATCTAGTATTCTGGTATTTACACAACATCGTCTGCCTTGTCCTCATCAATCATCTTTGTCACTATATCTCTCTTAGCTAAGGCACCCAAAACTGTTCACAGCATTCCACGTGTTCTGTCTAGTTTGCCTTGTGTAGTTTTAGCAAAATGTCCCTACATTTAATTTATATTCTCTTTGAAATAAAGGCCTATATTCTATTTATCTTCCCTATTATCTGTTGAACTTGGATGCTAACTTTTTATGATTCATTGATTATTCCCAAATACCTCTGTGTTGTAGCTTGCTGCAAACTTTCTCCATTTAAATCACATTCAGTTTCTCAATTCTTCCCGCTAAAGTGCATAAGCTCCTCTTTACCCTCATTATATTCCATCTGCCAGATTTCTGCGCACTCACTTTGTCGTCCCCTTTCCATATCAGTTGAAGCAAACACTCAGACACAGTATGGCTAGAGAGAGTGTGGTTGCCCATTACATAAAGACACGAGATCTCAGTCCTCCCTCGAACAACAGTTTATTCAGGAATTATATAGTCACTTACAGGGAGCAGCATCCAAATAAGGCAACATCTATATTGATTGGGTGACCATTACAATCACCAAGCATCAACAGTAAAGATTAAGCCATCTGGCATTACACAATAGATGTTCTTCACCTCGTTAAATAACTACCCTTGCCTCCAGCACCTCATTGTTTACTGAAAGTTCTTATCTGGTCAAAGTCATGCTAGCTGAGCCTTTGTCATGCAACCCTAAGCTTAACTCTTTCCCTACCTACTCATGCCTGAAAGACATTCTCAACTTAACCTGTCCATGTACAGATTCTTTGTGTCATCCTTACCGATTGCTTTCCCACTTGTGTTTGCATCATTTAGAAACTTGCCAATTGTACATTCAATTTCCTCATCCACGACATTGATATAAATTTGTAAATAATTATGGTTTCAGTACTAATCCTGGTGGCACTCTATTAGTTCCAGATTGCCATCTGAAAATGCTCTGCTTATCCCAACTCTGGCTTCTCTTAGTTAATCACTCCTCCACGTACTTCCTCCAACACCATGGCCTTGTACCTGGTAAGTAGCATAATGTATGCTACTTTATTAAATGCCATCTGTAAATCCAGATGTGTTACAGTTACTGTTTCCCCTTTATCAATTCTGCTTATTACCTCCACAAAGAATTCTAGTAAATTTGTCAACATGATTTCCCCTTCCTGAAGATATGTTGACTCTGCTTGAGCATGTTATATAATTCTAAACGCTGTTATTAGATCTTTTATAATAGACATGAACATTTTTTCAATAACAAACAGTAAGCCAACAGGCCAAAAGTTACCTGTTCTTGTCATTTTCTGTTTTATATACATTGGCAGTTTTCTAGTCTTCTGGGACTTTTCTCGGATCTAAGAATTTCTTGATGTTTACTACCAGTGCATCCATTACCTCTACAGGCACTTTCTTTAATATTCTAGGATGCATTCCATCAGATCCAGGGGACTTGTTGATCTTTAGCTCTGTTAGTTTCCCTAGCACTTCTTCTCTCAATAGTTATACTTTTTTTTTCCTTTTGTCCCTTGAATATTTAATAATTTTGGGATGGTATTGGTGTCTTCTACTGTGAAGACTGGTACAAATATTTATTGCTCTGCTTTTTCCTGGTTCCCCCATTATTATTTGACCCAGCCCCATTTGGTAAAAGGCCTGTTTCCACTTTGGTTTCTTGCTTCCATTTTATACATTTTTAAAAAGTGCTTGCTGTACATCATGATATTACTTGCAACTTTATCATCTTGTTTATTTTCTCCCTTTTTTTTAATGCTGTCTTTTTGTTGTTTTTTTTAAACCTTCCAAATTCTCTGCCTTACCACTAATTTTTGCCAGTGTTTTTTTTTACACAATCAGATACTAATGTTAACTTCCCCAGTTAACCACGATTGGCTTATCCACTTTCTTCTAGATTAGAGTGGTGCTGGAAAAGCACAGCAGGTCAGACAGCATTCGAGGAGCAGGAACATCGACGTTTCGGGCAAAAGCTGTATTCCTGATGAAGGGCTTTTGCCCGAAATGTCCATTTTCCTGCTCCTCGGATGCTGCCTGACCTGCTGTGCTTTACCAGCACCACTCTAATCTAGACTTTGGTTTCCAGCATCTGCAGTCCTCGTTTTTACCTTATCCACTCGCTTGCATCCTTCTTCCTCACTGGGATCTGATTTTGCATGAGTGATCACTTCACTGTGAAAATTTACCAGTTAGTTTTTAATTAGTTGTATAAAAGCCAACTGAAGAAAAAAGAATCATTTCCTGATTATAATTTGAATCAGCTTTATTGTCACGTATTCATGACTATAGTGAAAAGTTTACACGTCGTCACTTACAGCGCCATCTTAGATACTAAGGTATCTAGGTGCAGAGTTTAAGTACAAATTGTTAGGGGAAAAATATAGAAAAATAAAAGACCAGCATTAAATCAGAAAAATAGAGAAACAAGAGTTCAGATTAATAGTCCTTCCACCCAGATCATATCGAACTTAACCTCGAGGCTTGAGTGCCAGGAGTCTCTGTTGGCTTTTACCCTGGACGTTGTACCTCCCATCCTGAGGCAGCATTGGCAAAGGAAAAGGAGAAAAAGAGAAAGGAAATGGCTCAGGAGTCTTCCTCTGCCGTCATCTTGGAAGTATCAAAACACTGTATTTAGTTTAAGGGAGGAGTTTTAGATTGATGAATGACTTCAGAATTTTTAAGAATAAATTGTGAAGTTTGGAATTTAATTTTCTTGCATGAACCTCCAGACGCTATTCCATTATATGGTTGAATCTTTAACTCCGGCTAATAAGGTTCATTATAGTTTGCTGGTGTTAATTGGTATTTTACGGAAACTAAAAAAAGCTTGGAATTTTTTGAAACAACGACAGTGTAATTTCTGTGAAAACATTTTGACTCATTGCCCTTTCAGACACACACAAACTCATTGTTTACTTCCTATTTACAGAAGAACCTCAATTATCTGAATACTAATTATCAGAAAATTGGATTATCCAAGGAGATCTCGAGGTCCCTTTGGAAACATTACATCAAAGACAGTGATTAAACAGGCACTGTCTCCAAAAGACTGACTGCTTGCACACCCCACACTTTCCCTGGAGTTCTGCGCAGGGGTGTACCCTAAACCCCTCCTTACCCAGATAATCTCTCCAACATGGTCCTGTACATGGCAAAGGTGGAACCTGTCAAAAAGGTGCAGTAAAAAGTTGTGTGTGGCTGTGCTCTGTGTGTGTGTGTGCGTGTATGCTACTATTTGGAGACTTACCCCCACAAAGGTAGCTGCAGCAGCCTTGTTGGTGCCCAGTCCAGCTACCCTGGAGAGGGAGCGGTGGGGCGCATGGGAGGGCGGTGTAGGGTGGGGGGGGAGTATTGAGGGCGGTGTTGGGCAGGGGGTGGATGGAGGGATGGTATTGGGCGGCTGCTCGCGCATTGTGTGCTGCTGCAGTCTTCTGAACGGAAAGTAGACTTTTAAAAACTCCAAGTCCAGAGGAAAGGCATTTAATCGATTAACCAAATAATCAATTATCCGAATTAAATAGTGCCCGCCCATCTCGTTTGGATAATCAAGGTTCCCCTGTATCCACACTCACTCACAGTGCTTATTCCGTGTACACATAAGCACTCTCATTGCTCACTCCCTGCACATTCACACACACAATCAGTGCACACGCCCTGTATGTACACACACGCACACATACAGTTCCCACTCCCTGTACACATATATATTTATATATATATGAGCCTTTCGTCTGTTGTAGGAAAAGTTTTGGAAAGGATTATAAGAGATAGGATTTATAAACATCTAGCAAGCAACAATTTGATTGCAGGTAGTCAACATGATTTTGTCAAGGGCAGGTCATGTCTCACAAACCTCATTGAGTATTTTGAGAAGGTGACCAAGCAAGTGGATGAGGGGAGAGCAGTTGATGTGGTGTACATCGAGTTCAGTAAAGCCTTTGATAAGGTTCCACATGATAGGCTGCTGGAGAAAATGCAGAGGCATGGGATTGAGGGTGATTTAGCAGTTTGGATTAGAAACTGTCTTTCTGTAAGAAGGCAGTGAGTGATGGTTGATGGAAAATATTTAGCCCAGAGTCCGATTACTAGTGGTGTGCCACAAGGATCTGTTTTGGGACCACTGCTGTTTGTCATTTTTATAAATGACTTAGACATAGGCGTAGGTGGATGGGTTAGTAAGTTTGCAGATGACACTAAAGTCAGTGGAGTAGTGGAGAGTGTGGAAGAATGTTGCAGGTTGCAGGGGGACTTGGATAAACTGCAGAATTGGGCCGAGAGGTGATAAATGGAATTCAATGCAAATAAATGTGAAGTGATTCACTTTGCGAAGAATAACAGGAAGGCAGAATACTGGGTCAATGGAAAGATTCATGGCAGTGTGGATATGCAGAGGGATTTTGGAATCCATGTACATAGATCCCTGAAAGTTGCCACCCAAGTTGATAGTGCTATTAAGAAGGCATACGGTGTGTTAGATTTTATTGGTAGGAAGGATTGAGTTTGGAGGCGTAATGTCATGCTGCAACTGTACAAAATGCTACATTGTGTCCGGTTCTGGTCGCTCCATTACAGGAAGGATGTGAAAGCATTGGAAAAGGTGCAGAGGAGATTTACCAGGATGTTGCCTGGTCTGGAGGGAAGCACTTATGAGGAAAGGCTGAGACACTTGGGTCTGTTCTCATTGGAAAGAAGGCGGCTAACAGGGGATTTAATAGAGACATACAAGATCATCAGAGGATTAGATAGGGTAGACGGTGAAAATCCTTTTCCTAGGATGAGACATCAAGTTGTTCGAGGGGTCGAGCTACAAATTGAGGGGTGATAGATTTAAGACAGATGTCAGAGGCAGGTTCTTTACACAGAGAGTAGTAAGGGCGTGGAATGTCCTACCTGCCAATGTAGTTAACTCAGCCACATTAGGGAGATTTAAACAATCCTTGGATAATCATATGGATGATGATGGGATAGTGTAGGGGGGTGGGCTTAGATTAGTTCACATGTCGGTACAACATCAAGGGCTGAATGGCCTGTTCTGCGCTGTATTGTTCTAAGCTTACATATACATCCTGTATATATACACTTCCTGTGTATATACACACACAAACTTTCAGAAGCCACCCTCTGTATAAACACACACACACTGCCCTCTCCAGTGCAGGGAGAGGGAAATGCGAATTTGTGTGCATACAGGGAGTGCCAACTGTGTGTATGTTTACAGGGAGAGGGTACTCTGTTTGTGTGTGTGTGTGTATACAGTATACAGGGAGTGGGAATTGAGTATGTGTGTATTATACAGGGAAAGGGAACTCTCTCTCTGTGCCCACTCCCTGTATACACAGTCATACTCACTTCCCACTCCCTACATAGACAAACATGCTCAGTTCCCACTCCGTGTATAATACACACACTCAGTTCCCTTTCTCTGTATAATACACACATACTCAATTCCCACTCCGTGTATATTGTATACACATACACACACACACAGAGTACCCTCTCCCTGTATACACACACACAGTTGCCACTCCCTGTATGCACACACACATTCGCATTTCCCTCTCCCTGCATACACACATGCACAGATTCAGTTCCCTCTTGCTGCATACAAACACAGTCAGTTCCCTCTCACTGTATATACACACACACTCAGTTCCCACTCCCTGTAAACATGCACATGCACGCATACTCAGTTCCCTCTCCCTATATATACACACACGTACTCGGTTCCCTCTCCCTGTATATATAAATATATACACACACACTCGGTTCCCTCTCCGTGCATATACACACATGCGCAGTTCCCTCTCCCTGTATATACACACACTCAGTTCCCTCACCCTGTATACACACACACACTCAGTTCCCTCTCCCTGTACATATACACACACACACACTCCGTTCCCTCTCCCTGTATATATACACACACACAGTTCCCACTCCCTGTATAATACACACACACTCAGTTCCCTCTCCCTGCATAACATACACACTCATTTCCCTCTCCATATATATATATATATATATATACACACACACTGTTCCCTCTCCCTGTATATATACACACACACACAGTTCCCTCTCCCCGTGTATATATGTATATATATATATATATACAAAAACACTGTTCCTTCTCCCTGTATATACACACACACACTGTTCCCTCTCCCTGTATATATATATATACACACACCGTTCCCTCTCCCTGTATATATACACACACACTGTTCCCTCTCCCTGTATATGTACACACACACTGTTCCCTCTCCCTGTATATGTACACACACACTGTTCCTTCTCCCTGTATATGTACACACACACTGCTCCCTCTCCCTGTATATATACACACATATTCTGTTCCCTCTCCCCGTATAATACACATACTCAGTTCCCTTTCCCTGTATAATACACACATACTCAATTTCCACTGCCTGTATACCATATACACAGAGTACCCTCTCCCTGTATGCACACACACATTCGCATTTCCCTCTCCCTGCATACACACACGCACACACTCAGTTCCCTCTCACTGTATACACACACACACTCAGTTCCCTCTCATTGTACACACACACACTCAGTTCCCACTCCCTGTAAACACGCACATGCACACACACTCAGTTCTCTCTCCCTGTATACGCACACACACACGTATTCGGTTCCCTCTCCCTGTATGTATACATACATATATACACACACACACTCAGTTCCCTCTCCGTGCATATACACGCACACGCAGTTCCCTCTCCCTGTATATACACACACTCGGTTCCCTCACCCTGTATATACACACACACGCAGTTCCCTCTCTCTGTATTACACACACACACTCAGTTCCCCCTTCCTGTATATACACACACACACTCAGTTCCCTCTCCCTGTATATACACATACACAGTTCCCTCTCCCTGTATATATTCACACACTCAGTTCCCTCTCTCTGTATAATATAGACACACACAGTTCTCACTCCCTGTATACTCACACACTCAGTTCCCACTCCCTGTATAATACACACACACTCAGTTCCCTCTCCCTGCATAACACACACACTCATTTCCCTCTCCCTGCATAACACACACACACTCATTTCTCTCTCCCTGTATGTGTATATATATATATATATATATATACATACACAAACACACTGTTCCCTCTCCCTGTATATATACACACAATTCCCTCTCCCTGTATATATACATACACACACAGTTCCCTCTCCCTGTATATATACACACGCACATTGTTCCCTCTCCCTGTATATATATATATATACACACACACAGTTCCCTCTCCCTGTATATATACACACACACAATTCCCTCTCCCTGTATATATACACACACACACACAGTGTTCCCTCTCCCTGTATATACACACACACTCTGTTCCCGCTCCCTGTATAATACACACGTACTCAATTTCCACTCCGTATACCATATACACACACAGAGTACCCTCTCCCTGTATACATACACACAGTTGCCACTCCCTGTATGCACACACACATTCGCATTTCCCTCTCCCTCAGTTCCCTCTCGCTGCATACAAACACACACTCAGTTCCCTCTCACTGTATACACACACACACTCAATTCCTTCTCCCTGCATACACACATGCACACACTCAGTTCCCTCTCGCTACATACAAACACACACTCAGTTCCCTCTCGCTGTATATACACACACACACACACTCAGTTCCCACTCCCTGTATGTGTGTGTATATATATATATATATATATATATACACACACATTCGGTTCCCTCTCTGTGCATATACACACACACGCAGTTCCCTCTCCCTGTATATACACACACTCGGTTCCCTCACCCTGTATATACACACACACGCAGTTCCCTCTCCCTGTATATACACACACTCAGTTCCCTCACCCTATATATACACACACACTCAGTTCCCTCTCCATGTATATATATACACACACACACTCAGTTCCCTCTCCCTGTATATACACATACACAGTTCCCTCTCCCTGTATATATTCACACACTCAGTTCCCTCTCTCTGTATAATAGACACACACAGTTCCCACTCCCTGTATACACACACACTCAGTTCCCACTCCCTGTATAATACACACAGTTCCCTCTCCCTGCATAACACACACACACTCATTTCTCTCTCCCTGTATGTGTGTATATACATATACATATATATATATATATATATATATACACACACAAACACACTGTTCCCTCTCCCTGTATATATACACACACAGTGTTCCCTCTCCCTGTATATACACACACACTCTGTTCCCGCTCCCTGTATAATACACACGTAGATTAGATTACTTACAGTGTGGAAACAGGCCCTTCGGCCCAACAAGTCCACACCGACCCGCCGAAGCGCAACCCACCCATACCCCTACATTTACCCCTTACCTAACACTGTGGGCAATTTAGCATGGCCAATCCACCTAACCTGCACATCTTTGGGTTGTGGGAGGAAACCGGAGCACCCGGAGGAAACCCACGCAGACACGGGGAGAATGTGCAAACTCCACACAGTCAGTCGCCTGAGGCGGGAATTGAACCCGGGTCTCTGGCGCTGTGAGGCAGCAGTGCTAACCACTGTGCCACCGTGCCACCCACGTGTGCCACCGTGCCACCCACACGTACTCAATTTCCACTCCGTATACCATATACACACACAGAGTACCCTCTCCCTGTATACATACACACAGTTGCCACTCCCTGTATGCACACACACATTCGCATTTCCCTCTCCCTGCATACACACATGCATACACTCAGTTCCCTCTCGCTGCATACAAACACACACTCAGTTCCCTCTCGCCGTATATATACACACACACACTCAGTTCCCACTCCCTGTATACACGCACATGCACACACACTCAGTTCCCTCTCACTACATATACACACACACACACACCCTCAGTTCCCTCTCCCTGTATATATATACACACACACACACTCAGTTCCCGCTCCCTGTATATACACACACACACACACTCGGTTCCCTCTCCCTGCATATACACACACACTCCGTTCCCTTTCCCTGTGTATACACACCAACTCAGTTCCCTCTCCCTGTATACACACACACTCAGTTCCCTCTCCCTGCATATACACACATACTCTGTTCCCTCTCCCTGTGTATACACACCAACTCAGTTCCCTCTCCCTGTATACACACACAGTTCCCTCTCCCTGCAGAAACATAGACACTCAGTTCCCTCACCCTGCATATACACACACACTCTGTTCCCTCTCCCTATAAATACACACACGTACAGTTCCCTCTCCCTGTATATATACACACACACACTCAGTTCCCTCTCCCTATATATACACACACAGTTCCCTCTCCCTATATATACACACACGCACAGTTCCCTCTCCCTGTATATATATACACACACACACTCTGTTCCCTCTCCCTATAAACACACACACGCACAGTTCCCTCTCCCTGTATATATACACACACAGTTCCCTCTCGCTATATATACACACACACACAGTTCCCTCTCCCTGTACACACACACACAGTTCTCTCACCCTGCAAATACACACACACTCAGTTCCCTCTCCCAGTATATACACACACATTTCCCTCTCCCTGTATATATTCACACACTCAGTTCCCTCTCCCTGTATACACATACTCATTCTCAGTTCCATCTCCCTGTATATATTCACACACTCAGTTACCATGCTCTGGATAGACACATAAATCCGCACACTCAGGTGCCACTCTGTGTATACACATGCACACACTCAGTTCCTACTCCATGTTTCCACACGCGCTCTCCATTTCTACTCAGTGTATACACGGGCATAATCTCAGTTTCCACTCTGTGTATACAGGGGTGCACGTGTGCACACACACACCCACACACTCCGTTCCCACTCTCTGTATATACTCACACACGCACTCAATTCTAACTCTGTAGACACGCGCACATTCTCAGTTCTTTCTACCTGAATACACACGCACATACTCAGGTCCCACTCCCTGGATACGCGCACACTCAGTTCCCACTCTCTGGATACACATGTCCTCTCCGTTCCCACTCCCTGTATACATGTGCTCTCTGTTCCCACTCCCTGTATACATATGCTCTCTGTTCCCACTCCCTGTATACATGTGCTCTCCATTCCCACTCACTGTATATACGTGCTCTCCATTCAAACTCCCTGTATACACGTCCACTCCGTTCCCAATCCCTGTATACACACGTCCTTTCCGTTCCCACTCATAGTATACACGCGTGCTCTCCGTTCCCACTCCCTGCATACACGTGCTCTCCATTCCAACTCCCTGTATACACACGTCCTCTCCATTCCCACTCCCAGTACAGACGCATGCTCTCCGTTCCCACTCCCTGTATACACGTGCTCTACGTTCCCATTCCCTGTATACACACGTCCTCTCCATTCCCACTCCCAGTACAGACGCATGCTCTCCGTTCCCACTCCCTGTATACACGTGCTCTCCGT